>NC_083316.1:61558241-61910492 GCF_963455315.2 Globicephala melas
AACTGCTGTGGTTAAAACTTCCAATACTATGTTGAATAGAAGTGGTGAAAGTGGGCATCCTTGTTTTGTTCCTGAACTTAAAGGGAAAGCTTTCAGTCTTTCACCACTGAGTACAATGTTAGCTGTGAATTTTTCATATTTGGCCTTTAAAATGCTGAGGTAGTTTCCTTTTATTCCTAGTTTGTTGAGTGTCTTATCCTGAAAGGGTGTTGAATTCTGTCAAATGCTTTTTCTGTATCATTAAAATAAACTTGTTTTTTCTCCTTCATTCTGTTAATGTGGTGTATTACAATGATTATTTTCATGTTATTTTTAAAATATTGAATAATAATCTAGATCTAAAAATTCAGATCTAGGGACTTCCCTGGCGGTCCAGTGGTTAAGACTCTGTGCTTCCAATGCAGGGTGCACGGGTTTGATCCCCGGTCAGGGAACTAAGATCCCACATGCCATGCAGCATGGCTCCCCCCCAAAAAATTCTGATCTAAAAACATAATTAATGTTAAAAAGCATTAATCTTTTTTTTAACTAAGCAAGATAAAGAGGAGAAATTGCACTTACTTTCTCAACAATTTCAACTAGCTTCATTTTTTACAGATATACAGATGGGGAGAAAATTCAGCATTTTTACTTTATAAATAATTACTAGTTAATTTACAAACCAGCAGTTAATTTTCAGACCCAACTGCAACTCTTAAGAATCAGCCCCCGAGAATAAATAGAGAAATAGAAAATGAACTGACCCTTGACTTCTATCCCAGAAAGTACTCTTGAAGCAAAATTGACAGAAAACCCATTAAGGTTCTATAGGCATTACATCACTAGTAAAAATTCAGGCCTGCTAACTAGGAACTGGTCCTGATGTATATTAGCATGGCAGAAAAAATCTGACCCATTAAACAACTTCCAACCTAAGAACAAAAAAAGATGCCAACATCAGCCACAAGTTGAATCCTTTAAAGTATACACAGAACTGAAGCATTTTTGTTGAAGGGAGAAAGAGAACAAGGGATGGGCAGTCTAGAAAGACTTAGCCCAAAATGTTTATTATAATCATTAACTCAAGACAGCAAGAATTACGCATGTTTTTATTTTCTTCTTCTTATATGGACTTTCTCAAAATTTTTCTACAACAATAATATACCATTTGAATTTGGCTTTTTTTTTTTTTTTACAAATATTAAACAAAAATATCTGGAACTTTGAAATTACCTTTAATTTTCTTAGGGTCAATAATATCCAACCAAATACCATGTAACATATATGGCTATGAAATAATATAGATCAGTAACTCTAATTAGGAATTTTAAGAATTTTATCTATCAAAGAAAGGTTCAGATTTGCTCATCCCAAAACTACAAAGACAAGCAAACTAACCTGAGAAAGACCTTTAATATCCAACACTTACTAAAAGAAAATACATCAAAGATTTCAATACACCAAAATATTCCATTCTTTCAAGGACTCTGAATAATCAACTCATCAGTATTATAGCTAAAAAACTTATTACAAGTTCACTATATGAAGCAATACATTTCAAATTCTTAGTTCACATTTCATCAAGCCAAGATAAAATACAAACATGTGCTTTAAACATTAGACACATATTTTTCAGAAATATCAAGAAAAATAACATATGTATGTTTCAACTTGAGTCCTGCTATGTAATAAGTGACCACAAGATTTTGAAGTAGGTAGCTTTTCTTCCCTAAGCATGCTTTGGCATACATGAGACTTTATTCAACATATGAACCATTGGAAACATTTCCCCATGATTCTAAATAAGCCTCAGATATTACCAAAGAAAGATAATAAAATGAACTGAAACTATCATTATGGTTTCTCTCTAGTAGATATTGCTGACAAGATGCTCTGTTGACTCGTAGGACTACCAACTATGAAAGATAGCCAGATGTGCACTGCCAGCATTTTGATATATATTAGGAAGTAGTGTGTTAAAACAAATACATAACACTTAAAATTTTGGCAGATTAAAATTTAGAAATGTTTAAAGGTTTTTAACTCTGAAGCTAAGGTCTTAAAACTACTCTGTAATCATGAGGTGGTAAAACCCCATATTCAGGGCTCATGAAACCTAAATTATGCAGAGAAATGTAAATATTGACAATTACATTTAAAAAATCCACGAAATTCTGAAGCCCATATAATATTCTGCTAATTGACCTCTAGCAAACTACTTCCACCCAACAGATGTTTTGAAATGATGCATACATGTGCATACATGAACATAACATTTTAAAAATAATTTTTAAAGCTCCCACATAGAAATATGGTGCTAACTAGAAATCGAACTAAAAACTGGACAGAAGTAAAGGTGAACAAATGATTGTTATAATATTTCACTGGAAAAAATTGCAAGAAAAATAACTATCAGTTATTTCATAAAAGAAGAAATTAGCAAACAATAACTGCTAGTTTAAAAGTGAAATACAGGGGAGGATATATCTTATATAACCATTGTGCTATGAGTATGATTTTCCATTTTCTTCTCCAAAAGTTAAGTTAGAAAAGATCTGTGATGATGAACAGTTTCTCCTGAAAGGAAACTAGGTGACCGAATTTTGGAAACACATCTTGAATCAGACCAACCATGCTCTTACTGTTAGTTTGATATTAAAGCAAAATTAAAAATGTCTTAGTTTTCCCCATGGAACGTTAATATGTCAAAAGCCATATTGTCTAAATGTGTTTCTTAGGCAAATACTGAGTAGTGTTTTAAATTCAGACATAGAGTTTCTACTGTGAACATATAAGAATGATTAATATTCTTTTTAAAGACATTTTTTCTTTTAATCATACATTCAGGAAATATTTTAATTTCATGGTCAAAGAATGGTGATAGGTAATACCTGTTGTTTTCTTTTCTTTTCTAGTAACTAAGAGGAGATCCTTATTTTATTTGTTGTAGCAAATTCCTAAATGAAAACTGGGCAAATGGTATCATATCTGGCCAGCTGCAACCTCCTGCCTTGACCTTCCTTCCTAGGGTTTCTTTGTTGTTGGGACTCTTGATTAAGTGGCCTTGGGTTCATTTTGTAATTTTGCTAGTCATCAGCAAATTCACTTGCATGACATTACTGCCAAATGAGAACACAGTTGAATTACTGTGACTGTGGTGTAGGGTAGTGCCATGGAGAAAACTTTGTTTCCTCTACAGAAAAAAAACTGTTTTCTCTACAGACTACAGAAATCATGAGTGAGGTATAGGTAAACGGAGAGCCACAAAGATCCATGAACCAGAAGAGAGAGTTCAGATGTAGATCAACAAACACACAGTAAACTGATTTTCACTTGAAGCTGAAATTCAGTGGGGAAAGGACAGCTTTTTAATAACAAATGGTGGAATATTTAATAACAAATAGAGGAAAATCAGACATGCATCCGGTTCTTAACCTCACACCATACATAAAAAATAATGCAAAATAGATCATAGACCTAAACATAAAAGCTAAAAACAAGAGGGGAAATCTTTGCAAACTTGGAGCAGGCCAAGATGGCTTAAATAACAACTCATGCTATGAATCTAGCTCGACCCTAATCAAAAACCTCAACAGAGGACAAAAAGAAAACTATAATCCAACATCACTTAAACACACAGAAATATATCTACTTGAACTCTGCAGGATATATTAAAACCAAGACTAGAACATTACAAATATTTCTAATAAAATCAGAAACAAGATAGTGTTGTCTTCCACCACCACTACTATTCAACATCATAGTGGAGCTTTATCCAAGCAAAGAGAAGAGAAAAACAAATGAGAGATAAAAATATTTGAAAATAAAATATAAATCTGTCATAACTTCTGGACAATGTAATTAAGTATCCAGAAAACCAAGCAAAGAAACCAAAAAACTACCAGATCTAAGAGAGTTCACTGAGAAGGCCAAATGCGAGAACAGAAAAGTCATTTGTTTTCCTATACACCAGTAATAATTAATTTTGAAAATAAAATGAAGGGAACCATTCATAATGGCAACCAAAATTTAAACATACACAGGAATGAATCTAACAAGGAATGCTTAAGATTCCTTATGATTAGAAACTATAAAATATAAATATAATGCTACTGAAAGACAGGAAAAGAGGGAGGGAAGGGAGATGGAAATACACAAATTCCACATTACCCTAATCAACATCCAAAAACAACTTTTAACAGAACTTGACAATTTGATCCTAAAGTTTATCTGGAAGATAAACTCATATTTTTATGAGTTTATCAATATTATTTGAAAATTTTATTTGAAATTTTTTTCAAATATTTTATTTGAAAAAATTTTATTCAAATTCAAAAATTTGAATAAAAAAATTTTATTCAAATTCAAAAATTTTATTCAAATATTATTTGAAAATTTACAAATACATATTTTTGTCACTTGCATAATAAAGTAATTTTTTCCAGATCTATGGCGATATAATTGACATAGAACATTATGTAAGTTTAACGTGCCAACAGTTACATGAAAAGATGCTCAGCATCACTAATTATCAGGGAAATGCACATCAAATCCACAGTGAGGTTATCACCTTAAATCTGTTAGAATGGCTGTCACCGAAAAGACAAGAAATAACAAGTGTTGGTGAGGATATGGATAAAAGGGAAACACTGTGCACTGCTGGTGGCAAATTGGTAATGTGAGATATATCTCACATATTTCGTATACACACATATACATATATCTGTATGTGTGTTGTGTGTAAAATGGGATATTATTCAGCCATGAGAAAGGAAGAAATCCTGCCATTTTTGACAACATGGCTAGATCCTTGAAGACATTATGTAAAGTGACAGAATAACTTTCAATTAATAACCATTTTCCTACACTTAAAAGATCAAATTCCAAATTTACCTTTATACAAACTTCCTAATGAGAGACAGTCTATAACTACTAGACTAACTACTAGTATGGCTATATTTACATTTCTTTTTTTTAATGTTTATTTTTTATTTTTTTTCTTATTAGTCATCCATTTTATACACATCAGTGTATACATGTCAATCCCAATCTCCCAATTCATCCCACCACCACCCCCACCTCCCGATATATTTACATTTCTTTATGATGTTTATTTACATTTAAGTTACATTTATAATAGTCAAGTAGTCTAGATTATGAGAATATCAATTTTTATTTATCAGTTTGAAAGAGGAATATAGAAAAAACTACCAAATACCTCATTTTCATATTTAGTAATTTCAATAGTATCCTCAGGTTTAATGAAATAATTTACCTTAATGGAATGTAAAGCCAAAGTTTAATGAAATAATGAAGAGCACTGCCTGCTTTAAATGGATGGCAGTGCAGGACTGTAACCTGCAGAACCACAAGCTGAAACCATGCAAAGCAATCTTGATAACCAACTGTAAAACTTATAATGGATCTGTGACTTCTTTTTTTTTTTTTAAAGTTTTAGTTATTTTATTTATTTATTTTTTGGTTGAGCCAGGTCTTAGTTGTGGCTCACCAGCTCCTTGGTTGTGGCATGCAAACTCTTAGTTGTGGCATGCATGTGGGATCTGGTTCCCTGACCAGGGATCGAAACTGGGCCCCTTGCATTGGGAACACGGTGTCTTATCCACTGCGCCACCAGGGAAGTCCCAGATCTGTGACTTCTAAAAATTTTGTAGAAACATTTAAAACTCTCTTATTATTGTCAGTCAGAAATGTATAGGAAAATGAAAAACAATAAAATATTTTTTTAATATACTGTAACTTAACATTAGAAACACTGAGAATTAACTTATCAAGAGTAGTTTGAATGGACTTGCCTTATTCTCATCCTTTAAAGCAGAGGCCCCAACCGGTACTGGTCTGCGGCCTGTTAGGAACCAGGCTGCACAGCAGGAGTGGCGGGCGAGCAAGTGAAGCTTCATCTGCCGCTCCCCACCACTCACATTAATCACCACCTGAACCAGTGGTCCCCAACCTTTTTGGCACTAGGGACCGGTTTCATGGATGACAATTTTTCCACGGATGGGGTTGGAGGGGAAGAGATGGTTCAGGCGATAACGTGAGCAATGGGGAGGGGCAGCCGAAGCTTAGCTCACTCGCCTGCCTCTCACCTCCTCTGTGCGGCCCAGTTCCTAACAGGCCACAGGACCCCTGGCCTGAACCATCCCCCCCCATTGCTGTACCGCCTGAACCATCACCACCACCCCCACAACCCCACCCCATCTGTGGATAAACCGTCCTCCAAGAAACCGATCCCTGGTGCCAAAGAGGTTGGGAACCACTGATTTAAAGTACCAAGCAAGCAGGCTTCCCTGGTGGCAGAGTGGTTAAGATCCACCTGCCGATGCAGGGGACACGGGTCTGAGCCCTGGTCCAGGAAGATCCCACCGCCACGGAGCAGCTAAGCCCGTGCGCCACAACTACTCAGCCTGCACACTAGAGCCCGTGAGCCACAACTACTGAGCCCACGTGCCACAACTACTGAAGCCCACACACCTACAGCCCGTGCTCCACGACAAGAGAAGCCACGGCAATGAGAAGCCCATGCACCACCACAAAGAGTAGCCCCCACTCACCACAGCTAGAGAGAAAGCCCGTGCGCAGCAACGAAGACCCAACGCAGCCAAAAATGAATAAATTAATTTTAAAACAGAGAAAGAAAATTACCAAGCAAGCATCTTTTCTATTCCTTGGTAAATTACTCCTTTATAAGTTTGGATCAGCTTCCAACATTGTATCCTTTGTACTTTCAATGTTGTGAATTATCTCCTGGAGCTCCTCTAATGTGAAGATTTTTGGCAGCATCACTTCCTCTGGCATACCTTCGGCCTTTTCATCACAGCTATGTTCCTCATTTATGTTGAAACGCTTGCCTTACTGAAGCTCCTCAAGCTACATATTTAGAGTCTCTCAAAAAGGGGCAATGTCACCATTCCCACAGTCAGCTATTTCTCTATAACTCCAGTTACATTCTATCTGAATTTCATTTCTAGTGTTATTTTCATTTCCTTGCTGCATTTTAATCTTTGTTGACCAAATCCCTCTTTTAATTAACCATTTTTATAAAATGTTAAGTGGGCTTCTCACTGGGAAACAAGTGGGGACCACTACTGCATGCTTTGCAGTCTGTACACAAACTGAATAACATACACAGCGACCAATCACTAAAAATAACTTTGAAAGAAGTAACATGACTGGTCACTGATCATGATGCACATTTGTTATATACATAGTGAGTTGTGGACTGAAGAGTTAGTGATGAAGTTTGTACATTATGCAGTTACTAAGTTAATATACCACGATATCTGAAACTTGAACCGTCTTGTTAGTAGACTGGTGAACTGGTAACTAAACTGTGGTAACTGAAGTTCAAATATCAAAGTCATGCAAAGCAAGAACTACCTGTCCATAAATGCTATTATTTATATGGTATAACATTAATAAATGAAAAATTTACAAAAGAATCTTCAACATTTGCCTTCATTACCAAATGACATAAATCTGATGCAAGAATCAAGTAATTTATAGGTGTTCCACAGATATAATTAGTCCTTGACTTTTATATATTTGATTTTCACAACTAACTTTTGAACAGGACATATTCATACCCATAATCATCTTTCATAAATGGGATTTGGATTTTAGAAAGGAGATTTCAAACTCTCACATGGTGGCATTGTCTGCTGGAAAACAATACTGTTTCAGTTGTGTTTACACCCTACTACAGTAGAGTTTATTTGTGCAATTATGGAAATTTACTACATTTTGACCTTATACAAAAATTTCTGGAAAACAAAATCAGCAGTGGTGGTGAAAAATGCATAGTAAGAATAAGAAAGGTTTTAACGAATTTAATTCCACTGAGACAAGCAGAACTCTTTAGCATCAGACAGTCACTGAATTAAGCCAGTTTTTTTTCACTGTGAACGTGAACTATCAAATACAAAAAAAAAGAGACCAACACAAGTTACAAAACTACGTAAGATTTTATATATAATCAGAAATTTCATTATATTTAATTCTCTGACAATGGAACCCTCTACATAATAACATATCAGTCCACTGTTTGAATTTTACGTTACAACTGAAACTAGAGAAATGCTCTTACATTTACTAGTGTTCATTAGAAGTTCTACACTGATAAACTGAATAAAGCATTTCTATTGGTAGTAATGGAATTTGAAAATCAGAAGAAAGCATGCTCACAAGTATTAGGTCATAGAATGACAAAAAAAAATACTTTAGCTCATTAGTATCCCTCTTTGTAGGAAGTCAAAATATTGTTGTATGTAATCTTATTTTGTCTTCAAACTGATTAGCACTCTCTGACAGAAGAAATATCTTAATATTAGAGATACGGAAATTAAAAAACAGAAAAAACAGAATAGGAACTCAAGTTTCTGAATTTTGTCACTTCATTACTTCCTCCAAAACATTTTAGACAGGAAATTTTAAGTTAATAATAAAGGGTAGATTGGTATTTAACATATTTTTTAATATATATTTTTAATATATCACTACTTGTCATTTATCCAAAAGTCGAAATGATCTACTCTTTTACCTACCCCAACAATCCGTTTCATAGCATCCAATTTAGCAGAATCTTTGTTGCTCTCTAACATTTGCTTTAGATCTTCATTCCTATACAAAAGAAAAGAAAAAATTACATATTTAGATTTTTACATTACACAGGTATTAAAACATATAATTTTAATAATATAAGAATTAGAAATAACCTGATGCACAATGTTACATAACTACTTTGTTATTTATAATTAAATGTATGTTTCTCATCTAACCCTACCAAATAATATCAAAGTGCTATGCTGTCACAAAGCCCATCAATAAAACAAAAATATAAAACTGTACCTCAATTCTGGGCAAAATATCAACAATCAGAGGCATACAGATTCTCTCATCCCAAAATTTCTCTTGTATAATCAATCAGAAAAAAAGAGATAATAAAAATTCTTGAATCAGCACTAAAATATTTTCATAAGCCAAAATGTAAGATCTTTCAGGACTTCCCTGGCAGTCTAATGGTTAAGACTTCGCCTTCCTATGCAGGGGGTGCAGGTTCCATCTCTGGTGGGGAAGCTGAGATCCCACGTCTCGGGACCAAAAAAACCAAAACATAAAACAGAAGCAATATTGCAAAAAATTCAATAAAGACTTAAAAAAAAAAATGGTCCACATCTTTAAAGATTAAAAAAAGAAAAAACCAATAGCAGTTATTTCTGCTTAATATGACTTCCCCCAAATAAACTGTTATTCAAAAGAGAAATGCAAAGAATTCCCCATAACAGAAAAAAAAAAAAAAAGTAAGAACTTTCTTCAGAATATGTCAAGAAAAGAGCACCGAATGAAGAAAAGCTATGTGTCATTCATACATCCTTTTTTCTCCCTAGCTCGCAAAAAGAAAAAAACATAAATCTGTAGGGAAACCCACATCAATACTCCCTAATTCAAAGAATTAAGTTAAGGCAATTTTAACATGTAAATGAGAGGATGAGGTAATGAACCAGAGCAGTTAGTGATAAGGATGAAAATGTAGGACAGATTCAGGAACTTCTTGGAAGTTGAAATCAGTGAGATGCAGTGACTGAATGTAAAGGATAAGACAGGCACTCAGTAAGGATGCCCCCATTCCCAGCTTGGATGACCAAGCAGATGATGATGTTACCAAGTAAGATAACTTTGCTGAAGTGGTAGGCATTTTCTCCTTTCCAAAGCTGCTTGCTATACAAACATCCTTAAAAGATAATTTAGAACAAAAACAATCAATGCCTTCATATAGACAGGCTGCAAAAAGGGAAAAACCCACACAGAATTGCCTCCCAGTATTTTTTTTTTTTGGCTTACAACTGCTCCTATTCTTCAAAGTGAGCGTTCCCCCCAGCAATTAAAAAATCCCTCCCAGCAAAAACAAAATTCATAATTTGTAATATCTAATCATTTTTCCTTCAACACAGAAAAACATAATTTTTTAAAGTTATTATATAGCTAGAAAAGAGTTCTTAGACTTGACACCAAAAGCACAGTCCTTAAAAGGGAACACTGATTAATTAATTTCATCAAAATTTAAAACTTGTTGGGCTTCCCTGGTGGCGCAGTGGTTGAGAGTCCGCCTGCCGATGCAGGGGACATGGGTTCGTGCCCCGGTCTGGGAAGATCCCACATGCCGCGGAGCGGCTGGGCCTGTGAGCTATGGCCGCTGAGCCTGTGCGTCCGGAGCAGGAGAGGCCACAACAGTGAGAGGCCCGCGTATCGCCAAAAAAAAAAAAAAAATTTAAAACTTGTTCCAGAGAATTCTCTCTTAAGAAGAAAAAAAAAAATTACAGACTGGCAGAAAATGTTTGTAACCACATATATGCAAAAGACTAGTATCCAAAATATAAAAAGAACTCCCAAAACTCAACAGTAAAAAACAACCAATTCAATTAGAAAAGGGGCAGAACACATTGTTACAGACTGAATTGGTGCCCTCCCCCAAAGTTCACACACTGAAGCCCTGACCCTCAATGTGACATTATGTGGAAATAGGGCCTTTAAAAAGAGGTAGCTAACATTAAATGAGGTCAAAAGGATGGGATTCTAATCCCATCTGGTGTCCTAAGACAGAGAGTGGTGCACATGCACAGAAAAAAGGCCATGTGAGAATACAGTGAGAAGACAGTCACCTGCAAGGCAAGGAGAGAGGCCTCATGAGAAAACAAACTTGCCAACACCTTGATCTTGGACTTCTAGCCTCCTGGAAGAACTGTGAGAAACTATGAGAAATAAATTTAAGCCATCCAGTCTATGGTATTTTGTTATGGCAGCCTTAACAAACTATTACAGATTCTGGTAATAAGAAGTGAAGTGTTCATGTAATAAATACCTAAAAATGTGGAAGTGGCTTTGGAACTGGGCAACAGGTAGAGGCTGCAACAGTTTTGAAGTGCATGTTTTTTTTTTTTTAAAACATGCATTGAAGAGACTGTTGGTAAATATATGGAGTTAAAGGTGATTCTGATGAGATCTCAGATGGAAATGAGGAACATACTACTGGAAACTGGAGGAAAGGCAATTCTTACTATAAAGTGAAAAGAACTTGGCCCAACTATGTTCCAGTGTTTTGTGGAAAACAGAAGTTAAAAGTGATGACCTGAATATTTAGCCGAGGAGATTTCTAAGCAAAGTGTGAAAGCCACAGCCTGGTTTCTCCTTACTGCTTACAGTAAAATGAGAAAGAAAGATAAATTGAAGGAATTGTTAAGCAAAAAAGGAACTAGAACTTGAAGATTTAGAAAAATCTCAGCTTATCCATGTTGCAAAAATCAAGCAAGTGTCTTCAGAAGAGAACACCAGAGAACACTGAAAAATCATTTGATAACGAAATCACGGATGCCCCTCGTGGATTTAATCAGACATCTCATCTGAAACCAGGACTAGAGATGGGATTATACCAGCAGAGACACTACCAGTTTGGACTAAAAGGAAGAGTTGGGACAAAACAAAGGAAAGCTGGATTCTACAGGACAGGACAATGTGAGGACACAGAGAGAAGACAGCCATCTGCAAGCCAAGAAGAGAGGCTTCAGAAGAAATCAAACCTGCCAACACCTTGATCTTTAGTCCCAGATTCAAATGTGAGAAATAAATGTCTGTTGATCAAGCTACTCAATCTGTGGTATTTTGTTATGGCACGCCTAGTAAACTAATACAGACATCAACAAACAATTCACTGAAGGAGATAAACAAATGGCAAAAAGCACATGAAAAGATATGCAACTTAATTAGCCATTAGCAAATTAAAACCACAGCAAGATATCACTGCACACATATCAGAATGGCTCACTTAAATAAAATAGTGGCAACACCAAATGATAGTGAGGATGTGGAAGAACTGGACTGCTCACATACTGCTAGTGGGCATTGTAAAAGGTTATAGCCACACTGGCAGTTTAGCAGTTTCTTATAGAACTAAACCTGCAATTACCATACAAGCCAGTAATTGCACTCTTGCGCATTCATCCCAGGAAATGTTAAATTTATACTCATGCAAATATCTGTATTCAAGTATTCATAGCAGCTTTATTCCTACTAGCCAAAATGGAAAAAACCCTTCTGGAAACAACCCAGATGCCCTTCAATCAGTGGATGGTTCAACAATCTGTGGTACACCCACAGCATGGAATACCACTCAGCAGTAAAATGAAACAAGCTATTGACATCTCAACAACTCTGATTAATCTGCACAGAAGCATACTGAGTGAAAAAAATTAATCCTAAAAGGTTACATACTGTATTACTCCATTTATACAACATTCCTGAAATAACAAAATTATAGAAATGGACAAAGATTAGTGGTTGCTGAGGGTAAGGACAAGAAGCGGGAAGTGTGGATATAAAAATACAATGCAAGAGATCCCTATGGTGATGAAACTGTTGTATCTTTACCTTTGGGGTGGCTACATGAAACTAGATATGTGATTAAATGAGAACAGAATACCACCCCAACACACACACACACAAATAAGTACAAGTAAAACTGGAGAAATCTGAACAAGATTGGTGAAGTATGTCAATGTAAACATCTTGGTTGTGATATTGTACTATAGTTTATCATTGAAGGAAACTGAGTAAGGGGTACACGGGATCTCTCTGTATTATTTTTTATACCTCTATATGAATCTACAATTATCTCAAAATCAAAAGTTAATTAGAAAAAAGTTATATGATAATTACAACTCATTTATAAGAAGAGAAGGCTATTTTTTAAAACGGTCAAAAGATTTGAACAGATATTTCACAAAGTAAGATTAAGAATACCACTAAGTACATGAAAAGATACTTAAGGTCATTAACTATCAGAAAATGCAAATTAAATGAGATACCATTACACACCCATGAGAATAGATGAAAGACAATGACAATGACAAATGTTGCCAAGACTGTGGAGCAACTAGAACTCTCACAGGCTGCCAGCAGCAACGTAAAACAGTACAACCACTTTGGAAAACTGAGAGTTTCTTACAGATTTAAACATAAATCTACTATGTGATCCAGTCATTCCACTTCCCAGAGAAATAAAAACATATTTCCACATAATAACTTAAATGAATATTCATAGCAGCTTTATACATATTAAAAAACTAGAAACAATCTAAATGTTGATCGCATAATGTCATTTAACATACACTGGAATACAACCCAGTAATGAAAAAGAAATAATCATTGATACATGCAACAAGATGGATGAATTCTCAAAATCATTATGTGAGTGAAAGACACCAGACACAAAAGAGCATAATTTAATTTATTTAAAGTTCTAGAAAATGCAAACTAATCTGTAGTGATAAAACCAAGATCAGTGGTATCATAGGCAAAAAGAAAAATGGACATGAAAGGAACATTAAAAAATTTCTTATTCCATAAGAAGATGGAAATGTTCTGTATCTTCTTAACTGTGGTGGTGATTTTACAGGTGCATACATCTGTCAAAACTCATCTAGTTATAATCTTTAGGTGGGTGATTTGTCGTATGCAAATTATACCTCCATAAAAATGATATTAAAAAGTCTCACAGTGTTTTATTCACATGTGTGAATAAGACACTAATCCTCCAAAACAAGACTAAAAGTCATATATCTATTTCTGAGAAATACATTATTAAGGATGAGATAAACCACATTTTCATACTCTGAAATTAGAGTATCACATTTAAGCTTCAAGCTTAACTCAAGAATTTATTTATTTATTTATTTATACAGGGTTTTTTTTTAATGTTTTGGTTTATTTTATTTATTTACTTTTGGCTGCATTGCGTCTTCATTGCTGTGCGTGGGCTTTCTCTCTAGCTGTGGTGAGCAAGGGCTACTCTTCATTGTGGTGCGTGGGCTTCTCATTGCGGTGGCTTCCCTTGTTGCAGAGCACGGGCTCTAGGCATGCAGGCTTCAGCAGTTGTGGCACACAGGCTCAGTAGTTGTGGCTTGTGGGCTCTAGAGTGCAGGCTCAGTAGTTGTGGTGCACAGGCTTAGTTGTTCCGCAGCATGTGGGATCTTCCCAGACCAGGGATTGAACCCGTGTCCCCTGCATTGGCAGGTGGATTCTTAACCACTGCACCACCAGGGAAGTCCCTTATTCAAGAATTTAAATCACTGAATTTTATTTTAGGACGTCAAAGGAAAATTCTCTTAAATGACTGTAAGAAAATTGATAAGAAACTAAGACTATAGTATTACCAACAGTAATTAACTACTTGTACTAGTTATTAGTTTATGATTAGCAATTTTTAACAGTTTCTACAACAAACTCTCCAGAAAAGAGATTTAAAAATTTACTCCACATAGCTCCTTCATGCAATATGGTTCAAGCACGCACGCGTGTGCACAAACACACACACACACACACACACACACACAATCAGAAGCCCTTTTCATCTCAGCTTAAGCTTTAAAGTAGGTGACAAGAACTTCCTTAACTACTCCAAATAGACAGCCTTGACAGAAAAGCTTTACTTTGTACATTTTACAAATTTAGGCCTAATGTAGGCAAGTAAGCACTTACCAATAATGAATGACTGATCATGTGTTATTATGGGCTGAGTTGTGTCCCTTCCGAAATTCCTATGTTAAAATCCTAACCCTCAATACCACAGAATATGAATGTATTTGTAGATGGAGTCTTTAAAAAGGTCATTAAATTAAAATAAGGTCAACATGGGTTGGCCCTAATCCAATAGGACTGATTTTTTACAAGAAGAGCAGATTAGGACAGATACACAAAGACGAAAAGATGATCATGTGAGGGCACAGCAAGAAGGTGGCCATCTGCAAGACAAGGAGAGAAGCCTCAGAGGAAACCAAATCTGCCAAAACCTTGATCTTAGATTTCTAGTCTCCAGAATCCAGGGAAAATATATTTCTGTTAATTACGCCACCAAGTCTGTGGCATTTTGTTATGGCAGTACTAGCAAACTAACATATAAGTTAAATGTTTCAAACTGTCATGGCAGTAAAAAATAAATAAGTAAACAAATGGAAGTTAAGTATATTTTTCCCAAAAAGAGTAGAGGCAATGGGATTTACTATGAAAAAAATTTCCCTTTCTTTCCAAGCAGCTCATAAAATTAAATGCAATGGTGACCACTAGCAGGACACAAAAATAATTAAATAATTACAATAACTACTTTTCTCTAATTAAAAATACAGCTAGACAATATATAAATAGTAAGACAGGAACATATAAGAACTACATCCGAGGATATACATCTACCAAATATAAAATACTATAACTGTTCTCTGTAATGAATTCAGAATCCCTTCTTAAAACTTCTTGTTCTTTCACATTGCACTATTAACTGAAAAGGAACAAAAATCAATGAAACCACAAATGAGGTTTTTTTCCTTTCTAATTTTTGCTGTTTTCCTATTTTACTTACTGACCATGTAGACTTTTACGAATGAAAAAAGTAAATGAAATTTTTTTAAAACTTTGGAGGAATAAGAAAGTGAAAAAAGCTTAAGTAATTAGATAAGAAGTAAATAGAAAGAAAATGTGACCACACATATACATGTCAAAAAAAGAAAGAAAATTCATTTTCTCATGTCTGATCCCTTTTTTCCCCAAGAGTGTTCCACCAATCTTCTCCACCAGTGTTATCTGGAGAGAGAAGTGAGCAATAAAGAATAATGAAGTGTCAATTTTTAGAACATTCCAACCTCTAACCCCAGGTGCAATTATGTTCATGGCCTAATGGAAACTTGGTTTGTTCCTCTAAAGCTCAAGATGCCACAGTCCCCTTCCCAACCACCTTTAGGTCCTGACCCGCTCTCTCAAACTAAACACAAGAAAACACGAATTCGATATTAAAGCCAAAGGTTTTGCTCTTCACGTTTAACAGAAAAGATGGTCTTCAAAACCAATACAAATATCTTTTGTGTTAACTCACGTAGAGAGCTATTAACTTTGAGGTTCAGAGAAAAGAGACAAGAAAATCCTAGGCACTGTTTCAAACTGATGTAATATTCAACTTCTCAGATATGTCATAAACACCTACTGAAAATTCTGATATAAATTACACATCTCTACACAAATTCCTGTCTGCTTGTCACCAAAACAGTAAAGACTGGGGGGAAGTTAATACCATAACACCTAATTTACCCTCAAAATATGTTCACTTGTATTGAGCATTTTAGGTCTATCTCCTTCGTTATATGGATTCAAATATGGCCTATTAACATGTATTACTACATTAATCTTAGAAATTGAAAAATTCTTTTTGCTAAACATCAGAAGAGTTGATTCAAAATAATGCTGAATTAGTAATATTTTCATTAACTCTTTACCAAAAACCAATGTGTTTCAATTATTTTTTAATTTACCTAGTTCTTCATTTACCTATTTATCTGTATGTAGCTATCCAGCTTTGAGCATTAAAATACCAACTTTATTTTTACATAAGTGACATCTTGTGGTGTTAAGCGGTATAACTTTTCCTTTCATGATCCAAATATGCCTTTTTTTATAGTTTCAACGACCAGAGAAAAATATGTAACTGGAAGGTTAAAGGAAATCTTACTATTACCAAGAAGTCACTTTTACTTTAGTACCACATAAAACAGTAACTATAATCGAAAAGCAAATTTTTACCAGTTACCTTTCAGAATTTAAGAAGTCGCAGGGCTTTTACATTGTATAAATTACCTCTTTTTAAAAATATCTGTAATTCATAACTCATTAAAACCTTCTACTCCTTTGAAAGGCAGTGTAAATTAAGGGGAATATTAAACTATGTAGCACTGTACACTCTCTCAGTGCTTCTCCAAGTATGATCTGAGAAAGACTGGTCCAAGAACCATTGCCAATCCACAAATTTTTGTTACTAATCCATAAGGAAATATAAAAAGAAACTGAGAGCAAGCATTTAGAGCAATTCAACAGTGTAATTTTATATTTTTGAATCTAATAGAAAATTGGGGCTTGCATTTTGCACATATTTTTCCATTTCGTTTTTCTAGCAATTTATTTTTTATTGTATTTTGCATTCATATCCATCCACAATGGATTGGAAATTAAAAAAAAAAAAAGGCCCTTCACCAGTTTGAGAGCACTGCACTACACAATTACTTCCTTCTCCCTCAAAAGAATCACCAAAATGTGTGTACTACAGAAAGCAACACCTGAAATTTAAATCCAGGAATGATGGATTAAGAAAAGTGATAAGGAATAGTGATTTACAGTTGGAGGTACATCCCCAAAAGGATGCATCAAAATCTTTGAAAAGGGGAGGGCTGGATCTTTCTTAAGCCCTACCAAAAAATTCTAAAACATGGGCACCTCTTCATGCTTTGAGAACTACTTAAATGAAAGATGCTTCTACTCCAAGAGGTCCACTGTATATATGAATAGTTATGCAGAAAAAAAAAAGTTGGGAATAAGAGAATTTACTTTTTTCTAGCGTTATGCATCTAAAGGAACTGGCCTTCATAATTAGTTTATGTGCACAAGGTGAAGGCTTAGTAACTTTCAGTTCATTTAGGGCCTATATGTACGTCCCTTGGATGACACTCAGAACCTTATGCAGTTTTTGGCACAAAGTATTCACTTAATAAATACAAGAGTGAGTAAAACCAGAAAACTCCATCTACCTAATCATCCATCTATTAAGCCTCTAAAAGGAGAAACCATAAATTATCCAAGTAAATATGAACTTTTCCTCCTACAGTGTTCACAGAACTAAAGAAAGAATAGTCTACAATTGCTATCGCAACATCATCAACCCTTGGTAATCTTTTTCTCTTACTCCTCTATTAAAACTTCTCTCATAAAAGTAACAAATAATTTCCTTATTTAAAAATCCAATGCAAAAATCTCATGAGTACTTTTTGGCTTTTTCTCACTTTTTTAAAAAAATTTTTATTGGAGTATAGTTGCTTTACAACATTGTGTTAGTTTCTACTGTACAGCAAAGCGAATCAGCTATACATATACACATATTCCCTCTTTTTTGGATTTCCTTCCCATTTAGCTCACCACAGAGCACTGAGTAGAGTACCCTGTGCTATACAGTCGGTTCTCATTAGTTATCTAGTTTATACATAGTATCAATAGTGTATATATGTCAATCCCAAGCTCCCAGTTCATCCCACCCACCCCCCTTTCCCCCTTGGTATCCATAGGTTTCTTTTCTATGTCTGTGTCTCTATTTCTGCTTTGTAAATAAGACTGTCTATACCAATCTTTTCAGATTCCACATATATGCGTTAATATATGCTATTTGGGGACTTCCCTGGTGGCGCAGTGGTTAAGAATCCACCTACCAATGCAGGGGACACGGGTTCAAGCCCTGGTCTGGGAAGATCCCACATGCTGCGGAGCAACTAAGCCCATGTGCCACAACTACTGAGCCTGCGCTCTAGAGGTGGCAAGCCACAACTACTGAGCCCGTGTGCCACAACTACTGAAGCCCGTGCACCTCGAGCCCGTGCTCCACAAGAGAAGCCACCACAATGAGAAGCCCATGCACCACAATGAAAAGTAGCCCCTGCTCGCCGCAACTAGAGAAAGCCCACACGCAGCAACGAAGACCCCACAGAGGCAAAAATAATAAATAAATAAATTCATTTTTTAAAATACATATATATATGATATTTGTTTTTCTCTTTCTGACTTACTTCACTCTGTATGACAGTCTCTAGGTCCACCCATGTCTCTACAAATGGCCCAATTTCATTCCTTTTTATGGCTGAGTAACATTCCATTGTATATATGTGCCACATCTTCTTTATCCATTCCTCTGTTTCATGAATACATTTAGATTATTTGATATAATTGACCACTACTCTTCCATCTTTAAATTCCTACCTTAGAATCTGTAATTCTCTATTCTCATTTGGTTCTCATTTGCATTTGTGACACACAAATGAGGAAAAAATGGCAAAAATCCTTGCCCTTGTAGAGTTTTCATTTAGTAAGTAAAAAAACAAACATAATAAAAAAGTAAATTTTACAGTCATGAGATGAGGGAAAAATAAAGCAAAGGGAGATAGAATGCAGGAGGGAAAGGAGGAGGTAATTTTATACAGGGTGGTCGGCATAGGCTAAATAAAGAGACATCTGAACAAAGATTTGCAAGTGAGGTAGTCAGCCATTCAGATACTGGAGGGGAGGAACAGGGAGGAAGAGCACTCTAGGCAGAGACAATGAAGGAGGGCAAATAATACTAAAGGCTTTGGTGTTTACTCTGAATGAAGTCAGGAACCATTGGAGGGTTCTGAATAGAGGAGTCATAATCTAATACACATACAGAATCATTCTGGCTGTAGGGACTACAGAATCTGCCCATGGTGCTGTAGCTTGTAAGATACTTAGTCTGCCACAGAAAACGACTATAAAAGCTGGAAAAAAAAATAAAGTCATTTTCTCAAGGCACCGGAGATCAACCCATGCAGGCAGGACTTAAGGGGCCAAGATCCTGGAAAGAAAAGAAGCACACAAAGTGCACTTTTTATTCACATCAGCTTTTTTCCCTGACTGCATTTCCCCAACTGCTATCTGGGAGAATAGAACCCAAGGAGAAATGACAGTTTTAAAAGACTGAGGACACAAATGTTTAAAGTTTGGGGCCACCAAAGGCAATGGAACTTGAAGGGCGAAATTACAGAGGAGGGAATCAATGAAAAGGTACACAAAAATCTGTGTACAAACTCCCTTCAAGTAGTTGACTACATTTTCACAGGGCAAGATTCTGGGAAATCCAGCAGAAAACAACAGCAGCTGGGAGATTAAATACCTGAGCAGAGATTTCAGGAAACACACATTGCTGGGAAGAGAAGTTGGAAATCAAGTCTCCCAGGTAGAGAGGCGCTGATAAATACCCTGGCCTTTCAGTTAAGACCACAGAAGGGCCACAACTGAAAAGTAAGGATATTCCCTAGGAGTATAAGAAAAACTGAAATAGACAAGACCTTTAAAAGCCTAAAACTGAGCTTAAACAGGATCAAAGTGATCTGCTAGAACTCTATCTACCTATCAGAAAAAAAAACACAACTCTCTTTGGAAGAAGACAGCATCTAGAGACTCGTCAGTTTTCTTATCTTAATTGTCTAGCATCTGATCAAAACTTAAGAGACATGCTAAAAACAGGAACAAATGACAAGAGAGATAAGGAGGGAGGGAGGGAGGAAGGGAGGAAGGAAGGAAGGAAGAAAGGAAGGAAGGAAGGAAAGAAGGAGAGAAGGAGAGAAGGGAGAGAAAGAGAACAAAAGGAATAGAAACAGATCCATGGGTAATTCAGATACTACAGTTATCAGATAGGGACTTTAAAATAACTACAATTAATATGGTCAGGAAAATACAGGAAAAGATGGACAAAAGAGACAAAATGATAAAGAATGTCATTAAAGTAGGAGAATCTATACAAAATAATCAAATGAATATTCAGAAATGAAAAGTACAGTTTATGAAATTAGAACTCATTAGATAGGTTTAACAGCAGACTAGGAATAGCAGAAGATAGGACTATTGAATGTGAAGGCAGGTCAAGAGAAATTATACAATTTGAAGCACCAAGAAATAAAAGAATGGAAAACACCAAACAGCACATCAGAGACACATTGAATATGGTCAAAATATCTAACATACTTTAAATTAGAGTCCTAAAAAAGAGAGGGGAGAGAGAAAGAAGGGGACAAAAGCAACATTTCAAAAGTTAATGGCTAAGGGCTTCCCTGGTTGCGCAGTAGTTAAGAATCCACCTGCCAATGCAGGGGACACGGGTTCGAGCCCTGGTCCAGGATAATCCCACATACCATGGAGCAACTAAGCCCATGTGCCACAACTACTGAACGTATGCTCTAGAGCCCGCAAGTCACAATTACTGAGCCCACGTGCCACAACTACTGAAGCCCGCGCACCTAGAGCCTGTGCTCCTCAACAAGAGAAGCCACCGCAATGAGAAGCCCGTGCACCACTATGAAGAGTAGCCCCCACTCGCCGCAACTAGAGAAGGCCTGTGAACAGCAACGAAGACCCAATGCAGCCAAAAATAAATAAGTAAATAAATAAATTTATATTAAAAAAAATTAACAGCTAAGAGTTTTTCCAAACTTATGAAAGATGTAAACCCACATATTTTAAAATCTTAAGAAAACAGGAAAAACATAAAGAAAACTACACGAGGCCTAGCATAGCCAAACTGCTGAAAATCAAAAGACAATGAGAAAAACCTTAAAAGCATGTAAGAAGAAAACACATTTCCTTAAGGAAAGGGTCAAGAAACCTTTTTAGTAAAGGGCCAGATAGTAAATATTTTAGGCATTACAAGAGGCCATACCGTCTCTTATGATTGCAGAGTAAAATCAGCTATAAATAAATAAATAAATAAATGGGTACGGCTGTGTTCCAATAAAACTTTATTTATACAAATGGGCAGACCATAGTTTGCTAATTCCTGTTTTAAAAGGACCAACAATAATACTGAAAGTCAACTTTTCAACAGACTTTATAGAGGCCAGAAGACAATAAAATGACATCTTTTAAAAGCTGAAAGAAAGGGCTTTCCTGGTGGCGCAGTGGTTGAGAGTCCGCCTGCCGATGCAGGGGACACGGGTTCGTGCCCCGATCCGGGAAGATCCCACATGGCCGCGGAGCGGCTGGGCCCGTGAGCCATGGCCGCTGAGCCTGCGCGTCCGGAGCCTGTGCTCCGCAATGGGAGAGGCCACAACACAACGGTGAGAGGCCCATGTACCGCAAAAAAAAAAAAAAAAAAAGCTGAAAGAAAAAAGGCCAATATATAACTCTATACCCACTGAAAATACCCTTCAAAACTGAAGGTGAAAAAAGTGGTTTCCAGACCAATAATTGCTGAGGATCTGCTGCCAGGACATAAAAGGATATGATTTCAAAAGGAAGATAAAATAATTTGAAATTTATATGCAATTTGTATGTATTCTAAATTTATAGTTTCCATCTATAAAGCAAAACTTGATAAAACTAATAGAAAAAAAACATGTAACCACAATCATGATTTGCAATTTTAACATACCTCACTTAGACAGAACAAGCAGGTAAAAAATTCAATAACGATGCAGAAAATCTGAACACAAATAACCAACTTAACCTGACATACACAGAACTATATCCAACAACTGCAGAATAAACATTCTTTTCGAGTACACACAGAACATTTACCAAAATAGACTATATGCTGGATAAGATCTTAAATTTCAAAGGTCTAAAATCATATAAGGTATGTAGAATCTAACTAAAAATCACTAACAGAAAATTAACTAGAAAATGTTCAGATGTCTGGAAAGATAAGCAACACACTTCAAGTGACCTATGGACCAAAGAAGAAATCATCAGGGAAATTAGAAAATATTTTGAACTGACTAATAAAACTGCAACATTTCACAACTCATGAGATATGGCAAAAGCAGTACTTAACGTAAATTTATATTTCTAAATGCAATATAAAAGAAGAAAGATTGAAAATCAATATTCTAAGCTTCCATTTCAGGAAACTAGAAAAAGAATAGCAAATTAAACTCAAAAGAACAAGTAAATAAATAAAGGATAAGAGGAGAATTCAATACAATAGAAAGCAAACTACAATAGAGAAAAATCAGCAAAACTAAAGGTTGGTATCTTTAAAATAGGTTGTTATGAAGACTTAATGAGATGACTGTAAAGCACTTATCACTGGGCCTACCTAGCACATTCATTTATTCAGTATCTACTAGGTTCCATGAACTGTTCTAAGTACTGGGACTTACATTCTAAGTGAGAATGCAGTGGGGTGGGGCAGAGGCGACAGGGAATGACAGAAATGAGTGAAGAAGGAAGGAAGAGGGAGGGAAGGAGGGAAGAGAGAGGGAAAGGGAAGGAAAACAAAGATAGAAAGACAAAATAAGTACTATCCAAATAATTAAAATAGGGTAACACAATAAAGTAATTCTGGGCAATCACAAAACACTTCTATGGGTAACGGTGATCAATTAAGCTGAGATCTCAAATGACAAGGAGACAATCACAGGAATTTTGCAAAGATACTATGGCAGGAATAAACATGGATATATAAAGACCCAAAAGAAGGTGTACAAAGTGTCTATAAATGTAGACTATGGATGTTTTCTCAAGTACACTAAACACACAATAAATATTAGTTGACAGAATAAATGAACACAGGCTATATGTTAATCGTGTTCCTTAGAGGGATACAGAAAAACTCTTAAAGTTTCACTGGATTCTCATTGGTCATGGGCCCCAATAAAGATTAAAAACTAGGCATACATCTTCCATGTATGCATACCATCTGTGCATGTTTTAAAAACCATAATGCTACACATATATCACAGGAAATCTCCATATTTGTCAAACCCTTTACCAAAACCCTCAGCTACTTATCCTGTTGGCAGCCAACAGGAAGTACATACTACTTTTGCTCAGGATATAAGGAATACCTTCTAGAATGTGACTACTCATCCTTAAAGTTTTAAAAGAAATGTCACAGAGCCACTTGATTTATAGATGCTGAGACAAAATACTGCTTTGAACAGGCAAATGTTCTTTTTCACTGTTTAAGAGCACCATAAACCAAAGATGCCACTTTCGGTAAAAGATTAAAAGATTGGGGGAGTCTCAAAAGCCATTAAAAATTGATAAATATAGGGCTTCCCTGGTGGCACAGTGGTTGAGAGTCTGCCTGCCGATGCAGGGTACACGGGTTCATGCCCCGGTCCGAGAAGATCCCACCTGCCGCGGAGCGGCAAGGCACGTGAGCCGTGGCCGCTAAGCCTGCGCGTCCGGAGCCTGTGCTCCGCAACGGGAGAGGCCACAGCAGTGAGAGGCCCGCATACCGCAAAAAATATATATATAAACACAGAAAATTTTTAAAATTTGCACTAAAACTAACTGCTATAAACTAAGTCAAAAAACAGGTAAAATGAATTTGGGATTCATCTCATAGGAGGGCTAATTTCCTTAAAATACACAGGGCCCTTAACTAATCAATAAGAGCTGATCCAATAGGGAAATGGCCAAAGGACATTTGAAAGTATTTCACTGAAAGAATAAACCAATAAATATGAGAGGTGGGACTTAATGCACTGACAATTATAAAGACTCAGTGTAATAACATCTTGCACCTATAAGACTGGCAAATATTATGAAATTTGATGGTACCCAATATTGGCAAAGGTGTAAGGAAAACAGACTTTACTGTTAGTGGAGGGAGAAAACCTCCACTAAATTACCTTACCTATCTCTAAGGTAATTTAATAAGATCTATCCTAATTAAAAATGCAATAAACTTTGACCAACAACTCTATCTGTAGGAATCTTTCCTACAAATAAATTCATACAAATACGCAAAAAATTATGTTGCAGTATTTCTTATACTCAATAAAAAGTGAAATCAATCAATCAAATACTCTTCAAAAAGAGAACTAAATAAATAAAAGTAATACTGGGAAATATTACACAGTAGTTAAAAAGACTGAAATAGTTTCATATGCTGATATGGACAGGCCTCCAAGATATGTTAAAGGAAAAGCAAAACACATAGAGAATAGGATATGTATTATCATTTAGTTTAAAAAATTTTTTCTAGAAGGATACACAAGAACTTTTTCATTGTGGTTATCATGGGGGTATAGGAATGGGGGATTTAAACACTTTCTCTATTACTAACTAGCCACTAACATGCCTTACATTTATGACATATAATTAACTTATTTAGCCACCTGATAGTGGTATTGCTCTCTAAACACAACTTTTAAGTATACCACCACAGAATTAGGGAACAGCAGAACAAGGAATTAAACTTGAGTCTTGTTTTCAAACCAACATTCTTCCCATTTATAACATTGCTAGGAACTTCTAAAGTTGAGTATATTAAGAAAATATTTCAACTTCCAAAAAACAAAAGTCCAGGACCAGATGGCCTCACAGGTGAATTCTATCAAATATTTAGAGAAGAGCTAACACCCATCCCTCTCAAACTCTTACAAAAATTGCAGAGGAAGGAATACTCCCAAACTCATTCTATGAGGCCACCATCACCCTGATACCCAAACCAGACAAAGACACTACGAAAAAAAGAAAATTACAGACCAGTATCACTGATGAATATAGATACAAAAATCCTCAACAAAATACTAGCAATCAGAATCCAACAATACATTAAAAGGATAATACACCATGATCAAATGGGATTTATCCCAGGGATGGATGCAAGGATTCTTCAATATACGCAAATCAATCAATGTGATACACCATATTAACAAATTGAAGAATAAAAACCATATGATCATCTCAATAGAGGCAGAAAAAGCTTTTGACAAAATTCAACACCCATTTATGATAAAAACTCTCCAGAAAGTGGGCATAGAGGGAACCTACCTCAACATAATAAAGGCCATATACAACAAACCCACAGCAAACATCATTCTCAATGGTGAAAAACTGAAAGCACTTCCTCTAAGATCAGGAAAAAGACAAGGATGTCCATTCTCGCCACTATTATTCAACAGAGTTTTGGAAGTCCTAGCCACAGCAATCAGAGAAGAAAAAGAAATAAAAGGAATACAAATTGGAAAAGAAGAAGTAAAACTGTCACTGTTTGCAGATGACATGATACTTTACATAGAGAATCCTAAAGATGCCACCAGAAAACTACTAGAGCTAATCAATGAATTTGGTAAAGTTGCAGGATACAAAATTAATGCACAGAAATCTCTTGCATTCCTATATGCTAATGATGAAAAATCTGAAAGAGAAATTAAGGAAACACTCCCATTTACCACTGCAACAAAAAGAAATAAAATACCTAGGAATAAACCTACCTAAGAAGACAAAAGACCTGTATGCAGAAAACTATAAGACGCTGATGAAAGAAATTAAAGATGATACAAACAGATGGAGAGACATACCATGGAGACATACCATGATTTTGGATTGGAAGAATCAATATTGTGAAAATGACTCTACTACCCAAAGCAATCTACAGATTCAATGCAATCCCTATCAAGTTACCAGTGGCATTTTTTACAGAACTAGAACAAAAAAATCTTAAAATTTGTATGGAGACACAAAAGACCCCAAATAGCCAAAGCATTCTTGAGGGAAAAAAGTGGAGCTGGAGGAATCAGACTCTCTGACTTCAGACTATACTACAAAGCTACAGTAATCAAGACAATATGGTACTGGCACAAAAACAGAAAGACAGATCAATGGAACAGGTTAGAAAGCCCAGAGATAAACCCATGCACCTATGGTCAACTAATCTATGACAAAGGAGGCAAGGATATACAGTGGAGAAGGGACAGCTTCTTCAATAAGTGGTGCTGGGAAAACTGGGCAGCTACATGTAAAAGAATGAAATTAGATCACTCCCTAACACCATACACAAAAATAAACTCAAAATGGATTAAAGACCTAAATGTAAGACTAGACACTATAAAACTCTTAGAGGAAAACATAGGAAGAAAACCCTTTGATATAAATCACAGCAACATCTTTTTTGATCCACCTCCCAGAGTACTGGAAATAAAAACAAAAATAAACAAATGGGACCTAATGAAACTTAAAAGCTTTTGCACAGCAAAGGAAACTACAAACAAGATGAAAAGACAACCCTCAGAATGACAGAAAATATTTGCAAATGAAGCAACTGACAAAGGATTAATCTCCAAAATATATAAACAGCTCATGCAGCTCAATACTGAAAAACAAACAACCCAATAAAAAAATGGGCAGAAGACCTAAATAGACATTTCTCCAAAGAAGACATACAGATGACCATAAAGCACATGAAAAGCTGCTCAACATCACTAATTATTAGAGAAACGCAAATCAAAACTACAATGAGGTATCACCTCACACCAGTTAGAATGGACATCATCAGAAAATCTACAAACAACAAATGCTGGAGAGGGTGTGGAGGAAAGGGAACCCTCTTGCACTGTTGGTGGGAATGTAAATTGATACAGCCACCATGGAGAACAGTATGGCCGTTCCTTAAAAAACTAAAAATAGAATTACCATACAGCCCAGCAATCCCATTACTGGGCATATACACAGAGAAAACCATAATTCAAAAAGATACATTCACCCCAATGTTCATTGCAGCTATTTACAATAACCAGGTCATGGAAGCAACCTAAATGTCCATCGACAGACGAATGGATAAAGAAGATGTGGTACATATATACAACGGAATATTACTCAGCCATAAAAAGGAACGAAATTGGGTCATTTGTAGAGACGTGGATGGACCTAGAGACTGTCATACAGAGTGAAGTAAGTCAGAAAGAGAAAAACAAATATCGTATGTTAACACATACATGTGGAACCTAGAAAAATGGTACAGATGAACCAGTTTGCAGGGCGTCTGCAGAAATAGACACACAGATGTAGAGAACAAATGTATAGACACCAAGAGGGGAAAGTGGCGGGGGTGGTGGTGGTGGTGGGATGAATAGGGAGATTGTGATTGATAGGTATACACTAATATGTATAAAATAGATAACTAATAATAACCTGCTGTATAAAAAATAAAATAAAATTGAAAATTTCAAAAAAAACATTTCAAGAACTGTAAAATAATATTAGTATAAAATCCGTAGCCTAAGGCGCTACAACACTTCCTAATCTATAATCAACCACAAGAAAACTGCTGCATTCTTTTTTCTCTTAAATTCAAAATTTTTATGAAAAGACAACTGATCACTGGAACCATAATAAACACTAATTCTAACTATTCTCAGTAGTAGTCTAAAACATCTGAGATACACTTCTGTTTAAGTCAAAATAAATTTTATTTTCACTGACATTACTTTGACTATATTTGGTTAACATTATCTCATGTAGATTCATCAGTTCAAAATTAATTAGTATTACAGAATAGTGTATTCCATCCAAACAATTCATCTTTGTTGGCTCACATGCCTCACTGCTACTGGCATGCCACTGTAATAATGGGCATGGTGCCACAGTAACAGATGGGCATAAATACAGACATGCCAAAGAATCAGTGTGTGCATCAAGTTTGAGTATTAGTATTAGATTTTCCTCCAAGAAATTCATAAATTATAGTAGAATAATATAAGTTTTCTACTTCTATGTTAATACGATATGCCAACTCAAAGCCAGATTAATTTCTAAATCCTTAAAAAAAAAAAAAACTTTCCAAGGCCACAGAAGGCAAGTTTTCCATCTGATGAGTTTGGATCAGCCTTTTGTATAGGGAATTGAGGAAACCAATATGCAATCTCTACCTTAGATCAGCTTTGTCCCTGAAGCACTTCAAAATCTCAGTAAAAAATTCCGTTTTTAAGAAGTCACTTGGCACTGTTACAAGATGAAAAAGTTCTGGGGATCTGTTGGACAACAATGTGAATATAGTTAACACTAATGAACAGTACACTTAAAAATGGTTAAGATGGTAAATTTTTATGTTACATATGTTTTTTTATCACAATTAAAAAGTCACATGACCCTGTCAAGTTTCCTGATGAAGGTAATGTAGGCCTAGAAACAGAGAAAAGGTCCTACAATGTCCTACTTGACAGGAAAAAAAAATCTAAAAATGCAAATCACTGAAGTTTACATGATTATTTAAATTTTGCCATCCGTTGAACAACTATTGTCATTTTCGAAAGATTAATTTATTTCCACATATGGTTTTAAATTTTTGAAATATAAAACATACGATATTGACCAGATTATACTGAATATTTTTATAATTTTTACATTAATGAAAAGTTTTAAAATACTAAGAATGCTAAAGAAGGGGAAAAAAATCAGTCGTGGTCACTATTATCCAAAATCATTTGTTAAGTATTGTACAAGGTTCCAGGAAAGATGGCTGTGTGTGTGTGTGTGTGTGTGTGTGTGTGTGTGTGTGCGCGCGCGCGCAAAGAAAAACTATCTCCTTCCAGGAATTTAACCACATTTTCTCTTTAAAGAAATGTTCAAGCATCCAATCACCTTGGGAAAACCAATCTGTTGTTTTATACTTGTTGATATTGACAGATAGGCAGAAACTACAAGAACTATGAATTTTTAACTTTATTTACTTTTAATTAACCCTAGCATTTCTACAACATGTAATGTTAAATATAAGGCATCTGTTTTTATTTTATTGAAGTACATAAGAAGTGTTTGTAAATTTCTCACTGCCCCTGAAGGCTATGAGCTCAGATATTCAGAACAGTGTTCCAGACTTCTGGATATACAGACCTAGGTAAAATTTCAACAAAAATTCTGGGTAATGACCTAGGGTGGCCCACTTTTTTGTCTGCCAAATAAAAATATAACAAAAACTACCCTCCTCATAAAATAAAGTAGAAAGGATGTTTGCAGTAGCCATTTGTATTCCTTTTGTTATCTGACTGCTCACATTATTCTGGGCCAACATTACAGTGACCTTTTCAGTAATCACAAACATATCTCAAGAAGAAATTTTTCACAGAATTTGATTAAATCTAATGAAAAGTGCAATTCCTTAGTAACAGACAACTATGTATATTGCTCCCTCACATTCTCAAATATACATTCTCAAATACATAATAGCCCTTATCTCCTCCCCCTGAAAGCCAAAGTTCTTGGAAAAGTGCTCCTCCTTTACTCACTTCTCTCCCACCTGTCAATCCTCTGCAATCTGATGTTCCCTAACACTGTTGTTACTACCATGATCACCAACCTTATCAGTAAATCCAAGAAACACTACCTCTGACTTTAGTTTACTGGGCTACTCACCAGCAGCTGGCACTGCTGACCACTTAACTCCTTCCTGAAACTCTCTCTTCCTTCAATTTCTGTTAAAGCAAAACATACGTAAGTCCCTCTTCTTTTAGGAAAACTGTGCTCCTTCTCTAAGAATAGACAACTTTAAAGCAACAGGATACCTATCAGCAAGACTGATGGCTAAGCAAAAAGTTTAAAACAAACATATATTTTTTCATTTATACTATCTATAATCAGTATTCCCAAATCCTTGATAACCACACAGAAGAAGTGGCCTAGTGCTTATTAACTTCATTTATTTTTATGTAGTACACATTAAAGATACTATATGATTTTGTATTTTCAAGTACTTGTGAAATATAATTCAGAAAAACAATAATGTCAAATTTAACGATAATTTGAAAATTAAAAACATAAAGCAATGGTTAATGTGAAAATTAACAATGATTCTAAACTTTTAAGTTGAGAAAGGACATTAAAAACAAAACTTTTAAAAAGCTCAAATGATCTTAATGGTGCCAAAATAGTATTAATAATAATTGTGCTTATTATGTATCAGGCACTGTTAACTGTTTACATATGTTAAATCTTTTAATCCTCACAATATTTCGGTGAGTGCAAGTACTATTATCATCCTCATCTCCATTTTTCTGATAAGGAAAACCAAGTGCATAGAGTGATAAAGTAACCTGCCCAAGTGCCACTTATTAACTCTGTAACAAGTTTTCATACCCAGGCAGAGTAGCTCCAGAGTGGGTGTGCTTAAGCATTATGCCATACTGCCTCAGCAAACCACAATAAACAACTTTATCTGCCATCTTCCTCCTACAAAAGTAGGAAGTGGGTCTGATCCTTTTCCTAAATCTTAAGCACAATGCAAAAGCTGTTTGTATAATGAACTTCAAGCATTTCCCCAAACTTCATTCTCTCTTCTTGGTCTTTTAAGTGAGGTTCAATTCTCCCACTCCCTTCAATGTTAACTTAGTACAAAGAATCCTCCTTGGCCTTCTCCTCACATATCACACAACTTCCCCTCAATGGCTTCCAAAATCATCTATCAATTGATGACTCCCAAATCTGTATCTCCAACCTAGGTATCTCCTGAGTACCACACCCATATCTAATGGCTTAATGGACACCCAACTATCAAACTCAACAGGTCCAAAACAGCTCAACACTTTCTTTCCTCACTCCAAACTTGCTCTGTCTCCTGGGTTTCCAATATCACAGAATACTTCCACCATTCACATAGCTGACCATTCCAAACACTTAGGTGCAGCCAGAGTGATCTTTCTAAAATATAAATCTCACCACATTGTACCTCTACTTAAAATCCTTCGGTAGCTTCTTACTGTGCAAACCTTTATGATAAGTTCAAATTTATGAGCATGGTATACAAGACCTTTCATAATATGGACCCTGACTATCAACCATCTTTCACGTGTCCCAATTTCCCTCCAACTCTGTGCTCCAGCCATACTGAACTTTTCCTATTCTTTAAATAAGCCCTAAATCCTTGCCTCTAAACCAGCAGTGTCCAATAGAATGCTCTATGATGACAGAAAGAAATATTCTTTATCCACATTATCCAATATGTTAACTGCTAGCTACACTGAGCACATAAAAATGTGGCTAGTGTGACTCAGAAACTAAAATTATTTCAATCAGTTTAAATTTAAATAGTTACCTTTGGCTGGTATCTACGGTATTGAACAACACGGCTCTAAACCAAGGTATACGCTATTCCCTCTGCCTCATGTGTATACAGGTATGTGTGGAAAGCCCTGGTCAGTGCTAACATGTAACATCGTTAGTATTGACTCTTCTGTTAGGTTATTCCCTTTGTTCTTGTAGTTAGTAATTAATAAGGTCCCACTCTATACAAGACACTATTTAAAACAAGACACTATTTTCTAATAGTTTAGTGGTTCTTCCAAGATAGTGGCTTAATTGCAATTTGCCCCTAAAAGGACTATCACTTTAAGAAATGAACAGACTCCACATATTAGTAAGTGAAAAAAGCAAATTACAATATTACACTAAAAAAGTATATAGCTTTGCTTTAAAAATACACAGTATATAGGCAAAAAAGACTGGAAGACCTGTATCTTTTTAACTGATTCTCTATGGGTATTAAAATTAGGGTTATTTAACTAATCTGTATTTGCTAAATTTTCTATAAGGAAAGAGGGAAATCAGTCCAGTGATTATCTTCTCCCTGTTGCATCATCAATTTATTCCTTCCTCTTCATAAACTAACGTTCCCTTCCAGATACCATTCCGTTTCTTTGCTCCCCTATACAGTAATACATACTAACTACAACTCTCCTTTCTCTCTTTTTTTTTTTTTTAAGATTTAATTTTATTTATTTTTGGCTGCACTGGGTCTTCATTGCTGTGCCTGGGCTTTCTCTAGTTGCGGTGCGTGGGCTTCTCCTTGCGGTGGCTTCTCTCGTTGCGGAGCACGGGCTCTAGGCGCACAGGTTTCAGTAGTTGTGGCACCCGGGCTCTAGAGCGCAGGCTCAGTAATTGTGGCGCACGGCCTTAGTTGCTCTGCGGCATGTAGGATCTTCCTGGTTTAGGGATCGAACCCACGTCCCCTGCATTGGCAGGCGGATTCCTATCTACTGCACCACCAGGGAAGTCCCTCTCCTTTCTCTCTTGAACCCACTCCAGTCAGGCTTTCAGCCCCACCACTGCACCTAACCTGCTTGTCAGGGTCACCAAAGACCTCCAAAGTGACAAATTCCAAAGCCACTTGTCAGTACTGTAATCACCTTACTTGACCCTATCTGACAGAAATGCTCCAGGAATGCCCCAGAGATTAGTACTCTGACCTCTTCACTTTCTACATTCACTCCCTTGATGTCTCACCCAATCAGGGTACTTAATACCCTCTATAACCCTATGGCTCCCAAACTTATATCTCTAGCCTGACTCCTCCCTAAGCTCCAGACTCATATATCCAACTGCCTATTTAATATCTCCTCTTGGATGCCTAATAGGTATCTCAAACTTAACATGCTCAAGCTCTTGAACCTCTTCCCCCTTTAAAAAAATTCCTCTTTACACAATCTTCTTCATTTTGATAACAATTCCAAACTTCCAGCTGTTTAGGCAAAAAAACCTTGTGTCATCTTTGGTATCTTTTTCCCTCACACACCACATCTAAACCATCAGTAAATCTCATTGGCTCTACTTTCAAAATATATCCAGAATCCAACCACTGCTCTCCACTACCACCAGTCTGATTTAGTCATCCCCTTCTCTTGCCTGGGTTACTGTGGTGGTCTCCTTGCTGGTCTCCCTGCCTCAAATCTGCAGTCTATTCCTAGTTCAGGAGACAAAGTGATTTAAAAACGTAAGATGGATCATCTCACTCCTCTGTTCAAAACCCTCCAATGGCTTCCCTTCTCACACAGAGTAAAATCCAAGTCCTTAAAATGATTTACAAAGCCCTACACAATCTGGCCCTTACCTCTCTGACCTCCTCATCTGCTAAGTCCCCCCTCTTTCCTTCATTCACTCTATCCAGACACACTGACCTCTTTGTTGATGCTCACAGGTCAGAAACACTCCTGCCTCAGGGCCTGAGCACATGTAATTCCTCTTGACTGAATACTTCTCCCCCAGACATCTGCATGTCACTCCCTCAGGCACTCCAGGTAGTACTGTCAAGGATCTTTTCCTGACCCTGCTATTTCAAACTCAACCCAACCTCCACCTTAACTCTCTATCCTCTTTCCCTGCCTTACTTTTCTCTACAGCGCTCCTTGTCATCAAATGACCAACCATCTATTTACTTGTTTATTACCTATCTTCTTCCAGTTGGAATATATGCTCCATGAAAGCAGGCATTTTGTCCACTGACTGATTAATCCCCAGCATCAAGAACAGTACCTAGCATAAGAAGGCACTTGTACTTGTTAAATCAGTAAGTTACTTCTATATTTTTTTAGTTACAGAAATAAAATTCTAAATGAATAAACAGGTCCCAAGTATCCTACAGACCATAAACTTTTTGAAAACATAAATATATCTGGCACACCACAAGCACTTAATAGTTACTGACTGACTTCTAAATGCCCATTCTGCTCAAAACCTTCCAATGGCTTCTCTTTACACTCATAGTAAAATCCAAAGTCCTTACAAGGCCCTACACAATCTGGCACCGGACCTTCCACTCTACACCTTACCTCTCTGCGCCCATAGTACTAAATTCCCCCCTCATTCTTCATGACCACATCCTTAAACGAGGCTTGAGAAACTTTAACCCATTTCTAGAGTAAAGCTGGGTGATGTGTAGCTCTGCCAACCCATGATATTGGGACCAGCCTTATTCATAAGTCTCTCGCTTATCCAGCTGCCATGTTAACTCACTCAGCTGCAGGATTAAAGACACTGGCCTTCAGGCTTCCCTGGTGGCGCAGTGGTTGAGAGTCCACCTGCCGATGCAGGGGACACGGGCTCGTGCCCCGGTCCAGGAAGATCCCACATGCCGCTGAGTGGCTGGGCCCACGAGCCATGGCCGCTAAGCCTGCGTGTCCGGAGCCTGTGCTCCACAACGGGAGAGGCCACAACAGTGAGAGGCCCGCGTACCGCAAAAAATAAATAAGACACTGGCCTTCTAATTAGGTCAATTCCTATCAGCAGTACAAATAATCAGCCCATCAATAAGCAGATATTGACTATAAATTGTTCACTTTTGTAGATCTATGAACTCTTTCCAGCTGACATGCTAAATAAGTCTTCCTTAAGTACACAAACCAAAGAATGTTATTCATAATAATGTGAAATATAGGAAAATCATTTCCTTCTTGAATATTCTACTCTGGGCTCTTCACTTTAAATTTTGAATTTGGACTGCAGGCAATTAGTTTTTGGCAGTAGTTCATTTATATACACAATTGCAAAACTGTCAAATTATTTCACTATAATACATTTGTCATTCCATGAGCATTTGTAACTTTTCTGCAGTAAAAAAGAACATTTCAACTGACCATCTGTCTGATTTTTTTTGTTTTACTCATTCAGTTCTAGTAATGTTACCCTAAATTCTAAATATTTTTAGAAGTAATATCTCACATCTTGGTATTTAATGGTAAGGCCTGAATTTAAGTATTCCATATTTTCTCCTTGGATTTCACAAAACCAGTGATCTTAAAATAACATATCCTATATCAAGGGATGAATATTTTCTTGGTTGAGTGTTTAAGATAAATTGTAAAAGTCAGAAGTGACTCTCCTGGACTTCTCTGGTGGCGCAGTCGTTAAGAATCCGCCTGCCAATGCAGGGGACATAGGTTCGAACTCTGGTCCGGGAAGATCCTACATGCCACGGAGCCCGCGAGCCACTACTACTGAGCCTGCGCTCTAGAGCGTGCGAGCCACAACTGATGAGCCCGCATGCTGCAACTACTGAAGCCCACGCACCTAGAGCCCCTGCTCCGCAACAAGAGAAGCCGCTACAATAAGAAGCCGGCGCACCGCAACAAAGAGTAACCTCCGCTCGCCTCAACTAGAGAAAGCCCACATGCAGCAAGACCCAACACAGCCTAAAATAAATAACTTTTTTTTAAAAAAGTGACTGTCCTCCAAGAAGAAATGCAAGCTAAGCAAATAAAATGGAACACTTATAATCTATTGGAAAGTAGGACTCTGAAGTATTTCATCAATTTTTTGTTCAATGTGGTAAAATCTTATTTGATTTCAAGTATGTTTCAAGAATTAAATTACAGGAACCCTACTGCACCACTAAAGTGACAATCCTTAACCTGTGTAGTCAGCCCTTCGTAGAACTAACAGTCTTACTTACGTGAAGACAAAAACAACTAGTTCCTTCTTTTGTTAACAGCCATCTTGGAACAAATGACATTTACTTAGTGAAAGATCAATAAAACATTGAAATTGGGAGTTTCCTGGCAGTCCAGTGGTTAGGACTTAGCACTTTCACTGCTGTGGTCCAGGTTCAATCCATGATTGGGGAACTATGGTCCCGCAAACCACGCGGTACAGCCAAAATAAAATAAAATAAAACACTGAAATTGCTTATATTTTATATGTCTTCTGTAAATTAAAAAAAATATAGGGTCCAATTTCCATATACAGCATGGCAAATACATTGTTTACATCTCCATAACTAGATCTCGTGACCAAAAATTCCAAAAGCTAAGCAGCATTAACAAGATAGAGCACTTACCAAAACTGGAATCAAGGGAATTTAATCTTCAGAAATTGAAGATGACGACAAGGACAAAGGTATGCTATAGAAATCATTAATGGAGTGTATTTTCATACTGGCAAAGCTGGACTCCTGAGCACGAGAGGAAGGAATTCACAACGAGGAGCCTGTGCCTCCTCATAATATGCTAACAACTCAGGACTCCAACATTTTCAGCATCTCAAACTAAAATGTGTTTGACATTTTGAAATTACAGCACGTCCATTTTCTTCAGTAAATCATTGTTTACAAAAATCAAGGCTTATAATAAATACCTTTTGGTAGGTATGAAAAGTTGAGAATTATTACACAATTTAACACTAATTTTATACTTGTATTAGTTCACATTAGCCTTATCTCACCAACTAAATTCTTAAAGGCAAGATAAAGATCTTATAATTATTTATATTTCTACTGAAAACACAGAGGAATTAACTATACTTATGGTATAGTTGATGCCTTTAAGATGATATAAATAAAGTTAAAGATGGTATAAATAAAGATGCCTTTCAAGAATGGTATAGACTTCAAAAATACTGATTGTAAAATTCATTCAACACTTATGTGACAATTCTAGGTCAATAACCCTAACCACAACAAAAACTCAAGCAATGACGTAAAGAAAATGGCTGTTTTGGAACTATATACAATTAACTTCAGGGTAATGCAATAATCCATTAATAGGGATACCAGCCTAAATTTTCCTTCTGTATAAGGTCTACGGAATCCAGTCATGCTTTATTTTTTAACTACGCTGGCTAAAGAAACAGTAAATATTAGTAGAATCTGAATCATTCAATTGAGTAAAAGACCTAAAACATTTATTATGCAAAATTATAAGCCAAACACTTTGCTAAGCACCTTCACATAAATTATACCATGTAATATTAGGTGCGTATGTGAAAGAAAGAGTCCTCTATACAATATTTAACAAATATTCAATGAGTCACTACAAAATGAAAATACAGAATGACTTAATGAGATGAAGCTATCAATGAAAATACTAGGAAAAGTAAAAAGTAGAGCAAGCTTTGAACAACTGGAACTATAAAACTGTTATATGAAAAAATTTTTAAATATGGTATAGACCCTAATTAAAATTAAATATTATAAAAAATTAAATATTATAAATAAAAATGGGAAAAAAAGTTTAAACCCTAATATGGAGACACAATGACTCTTTAAAGTATGTCTAAAATAATGTGTTATAGAGTGGCCAATATGGTGGAGGAGGAAGATCCTGAGCTCACATCCTCCTACAGACACACCAGTATCACAACTATTTATAGAGCAACTACAGATGAGAATGACCTGAACACTAGCAGAGAAGAGCTCCTACAACTTAAGATATACAGAAGGAACCACAGAAAGATAGGGAGGAAGGGCAGAGCCACAATATAGTCAAGAACCCAAAGCCTCAGATAGAGGACCCAAAAACAGGAGGATAATTACAACTGCAGAGGTTCTCCCCAAGGATCAAGGGCTCTGAGTCCCACATCAGGCTCCCCAGCCCAGGGGTCCTGCACCGGGAAGACAAGGCCCTAGAATGTTTGGCTTTGAAGATGAGTGGGGCTTACTTTGGGGAGAGCCAGAGGACTGTGGGAAATAGAGACTCCACTCATAAAAGGGCACATACTAAATCTCACATGCTCCAGGACCCAGGGCAGAAGCAGTAATTTGAAAGGACCCTGGGTCAGACCAACTTGCTAATCTTGGAAAGCTTCCCAGAGAGGCAAGAGGCAACTGGGATGTATCCTGGAGACATAGATGCTGGTGGCAGCCATTTGGGGGAGCTCATTTCCCAAGGATACTGGTGCTGGCAAGCGTCATTTTGGAATTCTCCCTCTAGCTTGTTAGTGCCAGGACCCAGCCCACCCACCAGCCAGTCAGCACCAGTCCTGGGACACTCTAGATCAAGCTAGCTGCGGGGGGGACACTGTCCTACCCATCAGCAGGCCAGCTGCCATAGAAACCCCTGAACCCCCAGCTTCCCTGGGACCCAGCCCTGTCTACCAGAAGGCCCAATACCCAGCCCTACACATCAATGGGCCAGCAAGAGCCCCGGGTACAGCAGCCAGCCAATCCCATCCACCCCACCCACCAGCGGGCCAGCACTAGCTCTGGACCCGGCTTCATCAACCAGCGGGTGGGCACCAGACCTGGGACCACCAAGGCCCTACAGCCAGCTGTGTCAGGACCCAGCCCACTCACCAGCAGTCTAGCACCAGCCCCAGGATGCCCCGGGCCTGGGCCCCACCTACTTACAGGCTGATATCAACCAAGAATTTAAGGTACAATGTAGAAAAGACAGCCTCTTCAACAATGGAGCTGGGAAAACTGGACAGCTGCATGAAAAAGCTGAGATTAGAACACTACCTCATAGCGTATACAAAAATAAACTCAAAATGGATTAAAGACCTAGATGTGAGACCTGAAACCCTAAAACTTCCAGAAGAAAACATAGGCAGAACACTCTTTGACATAAATCATAACGATATTTTTTTGGGTCTGTCTCCTAAAGCAAAAGAAATAAAAGCAAAAATAAATAATGGGATCTAATTAAACTTAAAAGCTTTTGCACAGCAAAGGAAACCATCAACAAAACAAAGAGACAACCTACAGGATGGGAGAAAATATTTGCAAATGATGTGACAAGGGATTAATATCCAAAATATATAAACAGCTCATACAATTCAGTATCAAAAAACAAAAAACCAAACAACTCAATCAAAAAATGGCAAAGATGGGCTTCCCTGGTGGCGCAGTGGTTGAGAGTCCGCCCGCCGATGCAGGGGACACGGGTTCGTGCCCCGGTCTGGGAAGATCCCACATGCCGCGGAGCGGCTGGGCCCGTGAGCCATGGCCGCTGAGCCTGCGCGTCCGGAGCCTGGGCTCCACAACGGGAGAGGCCACAACAGTGAGAGGCCCGCGTACCGCAAAAAAAAAAAAAAAAAAAAGGCAAAGATGTGGAGAAAACGGAACCACTGTACACTGTTGATGGGATTGTAAATTGCAGCAGCCATAAGTGTATGGAGGTTCCTCAAAATATTAAAAATGGAATTATCATATGATCTAGCAATTCCACTCCTGGGTATTTATCCAAAGAAAACAAAACACTAATTTGAAAAGATATATGCAACACAAGTTCATTGCAGCATTATTTACAATAGCCAAGATATGGAAGCAACCTAAGTGTCCACTGACAGATGAATGGATAAAGAAAACATGGTATGTGTATACAGACACACACACACACACACACACACACACAACAGATTACTCATTTATAAAAAAGAATGAAATCTCGCCATTTTCTACAACATGTAATAACCAGAGAATATTATGCCAAGGGATATAAGTCAGACAGAGAAAGACATATGCAGAATCTAAAAAACAAATGAACAAATATAACTAAACAGAAACAGATCACAGATACAGAGAACAGGTGGTTGCAGGGGAAGGAGGGGATAGGTGTATAAACTTCAGTTACAAAAAGATGAGTCACATGTATGAAATGTACAGTGTGGAGAATACAGTCAATAATTATGTAGTATCTTTGTATGGCAAGAGATAACAGCTAGACTTATTATGGCGATCATTTGGAAATGTATAGAAGTATTGAATCACTATGTTATGTTCCAGGAACTAACATAGTGTTATAGGTCAATTATTCATCAAAAACAAACAAACTTACAGAAAAAGAGATCAGAATTGTGGTTACCAGAGGCAGGGAGGTTGGGGGGCGGGGGAATTGGATGAAGGTAGTCAAAGGTACAAACTTCCAGTTATAAGTAAGTACTTTATCTTACAACTGGGGATGTACTATAGAACATGATGAATATAACTAACACTGCTATACTTTATATGTGAAAATTTTTAAGCAAATCCTAAGAGTTCTTATCAGAAGGAAAAAAAAATTTTTTGCTGTTTCTTTAATGTTGTATCTATATGAGATGATGGATGTTCACTAAACTTACAGTGGTAATCATTTCATGATGTATGTAAGTCAAATCATTATGCTGTACATATTAAACTTATATGCTGTATATTATACAGTGCTGTATATAATTATATCTCAATAAAACTGGAAGAAATGCAAAAACAAACAAAAATAAACAAAATAATGTGTTACTATTAATAAGGTACTGACAACTGGGGCAGAAAAAGGAAAATCAAAATGAAATCGGTACTGCTGAGAGCTCTCTAAAATGAAGCCAGGAGGCCACTGAGGAAGTATGACTTATGGACGACTCAGCCCGGATCGAATCTGAACTTTGACCACTTACTATCTTAATGTAGGTATCCAGAATATCTGCCCAATGTTCCAGAAACTCAAAATATTTAACCGACCCTTACCCTAAAATAACTCGTGACAGCCTGTTCCTTAAGGACAAATACTTCCTTGCGTCATGGTCAACGATAGTTCTTCACAGACAACTTAATAACCTTGTAGCTTTCATCTTTATAAGCCTCTGACTCTCTTCCCCTGTACAATCTCGAACTGCAATTCTTAAGACCCCAAATAAATTATTTTATTTGCAGCCTTCTGCATTTTCTTGGTCGACAGGACTGGTTGATCTTTACTTTTAATAAAGTTAAGTCGGGGCTTCCCTGGTGGCGCAGTGCTTAAGAATCCCCCTGCCAATGCAGGGGACACAGGTTCGAGCCCTGGTCCAGGAAGATCCCACATGCCGCGATGCAACTAAGCCCGTGTGCCACAACTACTGAGCCTGCGCTCTAGAGCCCACATGCCACAACTACTGAAGCCCGTGTGCCTAGAGCCTGTACTCCGCAACAAGAGAAGCCAGCACAGTGAGAAGCCTGTGCACCGCAACGAAGAGTAGCCCCCGCTCATTGCAACTAGAGGAAGCCAGTGTGCAGCAACGAAGACCCAACACAGCCAAAAATAAATAAATAAATAAATAAATTTTAAAGATAAAGTTAACTCAAAAACATCCCTATAAGAAGGTTGCTCTCATTCAGATACACTTCTATAGAAATGTATTTCTATACATTTCTATGCCCTCTTGAAAGGGAGAAAAAGCAGTGGATGTAAGTTAGATTTGCTGTAATTATATGCAAACTAGAGCCCCACTGTAAAATTCCTAGTGGATTCCACTGAGAAATACTGATATTAAAGGTTAAAGGGTTATATGTAATGTAATTTTCATGCTGACAATAAATAAAATTTAAGTTGAAAAAGTAAGCTAGGCCTTATCATTTGCAATGCAAATACACTGATGTAGTATTGATTATATCATACTACTACATGATGTAGTACAACACAAAAGTATGCAGCTCTTACTTGGGTCTAAATTAGCTCTGTGAATCTAAACAAATGAAAAGTCCACCCCAATTTCAGCAGGGACTAAAACTGCTACCTTGGTTACCTATTCGTTGTTAAATCCAATGGCCTCTTTTCAGCCTTCATTCTATTTGCCCTCTCTCTGCAATTCCTAACATAGTTGACCATTTCCTCTAACCAACTTTCCTCTCAGCTTCCTTTTTTTTTTTTTTTTTTAACCTTTCTCTGGTTTCCTACCCCTCTGAGCACTCTTCAGCTAGTTCTTCTTCCATTCACACCTTAAATGTTGGTGTTCCCTAGCGATTTGTCTAAACTGCCTTGTCTCCTAACCAGAAAAATTCTCCCTGGGTGATTTCATCCATTCCCATGCTTTAATTACTACCCACAATTCTAAATGCTGATCTATAATCTATATTTCATCTAAATGTGCTTTTTTTTTTTTTTTTTTTTTTTGCAACTGTCCTGGTTTCGGTATACTTTGCCTGAAGAACTCCCCCTGTTCTCCACCTGGCAAAAATCTTCCCAGGCTTTATGACCTAAAATATCACCACCTCAGCAAAGCTTTCAACAACTTTTCTAAATAGTGTTAGTTAATATTCTAGTTTAGAAATCATTTTCAACTATACCATCTTATGAAAAACTCACAAAATAGGTAAGTCCTCTCTAGAAATGAGGACACTGAAGTTTGAAGAGATCAAGCAACTTGAACAAGGAAACATTACTACAGGTGGAAAACATCAACTTAAATCCAGGCCTCCTCACTCTAGGTCCAATGCTCTTTCTAATACACTGTGATGTTCTCAAAAGAAAAGAGATTTGGAAATTTAGTAGTTTTACCATTGTTAAGAAAAATTAATTAGTATTGTCTGTTTCCTTCTAGAAATTAATTCCTAATTAAATGTTTAATCCAGAAATAAAAATATTAAAATTAATTTTTAAATTATACACACACAGCCAAATTGGTTAAGATAAGAGTTTAAGACAAAAGAAAAATAACTGAGGAAAAAACTAAAAGCAATAAAAGTTTACAATAGTCTCAAAGGAAACGATTACAAAAAATTAATTTTTTACATTTTTAAATAACGAAATTGCAAATCTTGACACCAATCATCTAATACACAGGCTTGATTAACCAATAAATGATGTATAAAATCTGCTTTCGTAAAACCATTTAAAGCTCTCTAACTTTAGTTCTATTTAAAAGGGAAGGGAATAAATAAGATTGATAAATAGGATTAAATTCAGAAAACAAAAATCATCAATAATCCTGTGACTAGGAAGTGATTAGGCATCCTTGAGATGGTTAGTGAAGGATCGAAAGGACATAGAGCTTTAGGATAAGCGGCCAAAGAACAGAATAGTGGAAGGAGTTAGAACATCACCACTTTGCAGACACTGTGGTAAAGACTGGTTGAACAGATTCATTGATGGTTGCTAAATATAGGGGATGGTGAATCTGATGAAGAGCAAAACATCTGCATGGTCTCCAACTGTCCCCCCCATAGATAGATTATTGGAAAATAAATAAATAATGGACAACCCTTTACCTGGGAAAATTAACATCATGAAGATGGGCATCCTATGCCTCCCGACACAATAGTCTAAGAAGGTAGTACTGTAGCCTGGGATACATAACATGAATGTATGTAGGAACCAGCAAAGACAAGTTGATTAACATGCTATAAAGTAATTGGCTTGTATTCTTCAAAGTGTCAAGGTAGTGAAAGACAAAGGCTAAGGAACTATTCCAGATTAAAGGAGATTAAAGAGATATGAGAACTAAGTGAAATACATGATCCTGGACTGGATTCTGTACTAGAGAAAAAAATGTTAAAAAAAATTAAAATTATTTATTGGAACAAATGACAACACGGGGATTATAGACTGTAGATTGTACTAATGTTAAATTTCCTGAATATAACAGTACTACAGTTGTAAAAGTACTGCAGTTCTTAAATAAAATACACACTGAGGTATGAAGATAAAGAGACATGATGTATACAACCTATTCTCAGATGTATCAGAAGACATAATAACATGGAATGTGTGTGTCTGCGTGTGTATGGAGAAATAAATAAAGCAATGCAGCAATTTTTTAAATTGGTGAATGTGCCTCAGGCGTAGTTCTCTGTAGTATTCCTACAACTTTTCTGCAAACCTGAAACGATTTCAAAGTGTTGATAAATCATCGAAAATGAGAGCAGACGTGCGCCACAACTACTGAGCCTGCGCTCTAGAGTTCGCGTGCCACAACTACTGAGCCCGCATGCCACAACTACTGAAGCCCACGCACCTAGAACCCGTGCTCTGCAACAAGAGAAGCCACTGCAATGAGAAGCCTGCGCACCGCAATGAAGAGTAGCCTCCACTCACCGCAACTAGAGAAAGCCCGCGCACAGCAACGAAGACCCAAGGCAGCCAAAAATTAAAAAATAAATTAATTTTTTTAAAAAAAAGAAAATAAGAGCAGAGGGGGTGGGCGAAATGGGTGAAGAGAGTCAAAGACACAAAGTTCCAGTTATAAAATAAATAAGTCAGGGGGATGTAATGTACAGCATGGTGACTACAGTTAATAATACTGTATTGTTTATTTGAAAGCTGCTAAAAAAGTGAATCTTGAAAGTCCTCGTCACAGGGAAAAAAATTGTAACTAAGTGTGGTGACGGATGTTAACTAGACTTCTTGTGGTGATCCTTTCTCAATATATAAAAATACCTACTGAATACCTACCTACGTTGTACACCTGAAACTAATACATTACATGCCAATTATACTTCGATAAAAAATAAATTAGAGCAGAGGAACAGGGTAAGCTTTAAGTTTTTTATATAAATTTTGTCATTTGGGTTTTAAAAAAGGCAAGAAATATCACCCTTTAATAAATGAGAGAATGCAAGCTCAAGAGAGATTAAGTGACCACTTCCAGAACAGGGGTCTCCTTGTTTCTGTACAACCCCATTAGGTTGCAATTCAATGGCCAAAATGTTTCTAATTCCTGAAAGCCTCAAGGTCATACACTGTCTACAACTACTATTCAAAGTTTTAAACTTTTAATGAGTTGTATGCATTCTCTAATAAAAGCACAATAAACTTCATCAAGTAGTAAGTAGCATATCCAAGTGCTCAAGAGAATGGGCTCCAAGATTAGACTGAGCTCAAATTCAGGCAGTGCAGTGGTTCTAGCTTTGTGATCTTGCGCAAATTAACTACTTGTGCTCCAATTTTCTCATCTGCAAAGTGGGATCAAAGAAGTAGCTTTGGGTTGCTCCTTGATCCTCTGTGACACTTGAGCATCACAGAATAGTTTCCCATAAGCCATACTCACACTCAGCCAAAGGGTTGTTAGGAGGACCAAATGAAATAATAAATGTAAAGTAGTGTGCACAAGCGCTCTATAAACGTTAGCTATTTTTATTTTAAACCCAACTTGCTCAGGCACCTCAACAGCACTGGTCATAGTCAAAGCCACACATTTTTTTCCAAATCAGGCCCAAATCTGACAAAATAGGAAATGAAAGGCTCTAAAAGAAAAATATCTTAGAAGTTCACAAAACATAAAAGTAAATCAATTGTAAGCATATCACGTGCGAAACAGACCTCTACAGACTTATACGTTAATTCAACAGTTGAAACATCTGCTAATAGAAACAGCAGAGCTGCAACAAGCTCCTTGTTGGAACAATCTATCATCTAAATACACAGAATGAAAAATGAAAAGTTAGTTCTATTACTTTTAAACTTTTCTAACCTGCGAATAAGGAAACAAATAAACCAAAAACTCTATTTCACACACCCCATACAGGATTTCAGTTAGCTTAATACAGTGAAAATGCAATCCCAATTTCAACTACTAGCACTTTCCAGAATGTCTTTTAAAATAAATTTGAAATTTAATTTAAATTAAATTTTAATTTATCTTTCTGACACCGCAAAGCCACCAGCACAGCTACTTTACCTTAATTTAGCATAAATCTAGTGTCAGCCTATTATGTGACCATAGTGTTTAGTTAGCACTGAGATTAAAAAAAACAAAAACGTAAAAATGATTACAATAAAATACAAAGTTACCAGAATTCTGTAAGTTTAAAACCATTCCTTCGCCCCCCAAAAAAATCAATGCGGTGGGGGGGTTCTTTCCCTTTTCGGTGGTACTTAAAATACTCTGAATAATTCTTTTTTTTTTACTCTTAATAACTTTTCAAAAAACCAAGTATACAATGTTTAGTGTTCATTTTTAAAATTCACACTATTAATCTGTAAAATTTTACCACTTGCTCAGAGTAACACTAAATATTCTCTACTCATATGATTACTGTGTTTGGGATTGGGGTGGTTTTGGGGTTTTGTTTTTTGTTTTAGGGGTTTTGGGTGGGTTTTTTTTTTTTTTTTGTCTGTAGTGCAAAGGACGTTGCCCGAGAACATTAACGTCTGTATAAACCAGCTTGTCCCTTCATAAAGCGTCTAAAACACCTCCTAGCTCCTGCATTCGAGGGTCACAGAACAGTTTCCCATTAGCCTCACTCTCACGTTCCTTCTCAACTCCCCAAACACCCCTTCCACGCTAGTGAGCGAATTTCTCCAGGTGTGATCAAGCAAACATTAAATTAGCTTGAAGCGTTTGTTCAAAATTCAGATGCCTGTGCCCCAACCCAGACCAATTCAGAGTTTTGGGGGATAGCACCTAAGGGCTCCAAATGGTTCTTTTTTCACTGAAGTTTGAAAACTACTAGAGACTCCCCTCCACACACTTATCCCAAACTCCCAACAACTCCCACCAGTCCCAACTGATCCAGCTGCGGAAAACGTTACCGCTCGGCTCCGGGGCGGTCTTAGCGCGACCCCACCCCTCTCCCGGGAGCCCCATCTCGGTGCCCGCTCCTCCCGGGCACCAGCTCCCTAGTCCCGTCCCCACACCCCAAACCTTTCTCCTCACTTCTTCATATCGCTGCTAAAGAGGCCGAAGGCGCCGGAGGGGGAAATGGTTGAGGTCGCCTCCTGACCCAGCTCCGTCGCCTCCCCTCCTCCGGACTGCTCACTGTAAGCGAAGCTGTTGCTGGACATTGCTGCGGTGCTGCCGAGTGTCGGGTTGGCCCTGCCGGGGGTTCTCTCCGACGGGCTCCCGTCCGAGAGAAGCGAAACAAAACTAGTTCTCGTTTGGAGGGGCGCCCGCAGGCGCTTCCGGACTCGTCACGGCTCCCAAAGCCGACCTGGCGGTCCACCCCCTGCGCATGCCCAGTGTGCAGGCGGCCGGAGCCCACCCCCACCCCCCCGGGCACTCCAGGGCCTGACTGGATTTGCCTTCTCCGGGTTTTTGAGGTAGCTGAGAGGCTCGGACCCCGGCTCTGCGGAAGGCAGGCCTCGCGCATGCTGGAGACTAGACTCTCGACTTTTAAAGTTTTTTTGGAGACAAATACCCGTGTATCCATTTCGATCCCCTAGGAGGTTCCCGAGCCCGGACACCTCTTTGTCGGACTCCTGTTGTAAACCAGTAGCTTTCAGATTTTTCCTGAAACTCCAGTTAACACACCAGATCAACTTTCCTAAACATATCAGGATTGCTTTTCCTGTTTAAGCTGGTTTCTGCTCCTCTCCCTCCAGCCATCTGTGTCTTACACCTGCCCCAGGCAACCTTTGTCGCAGATCTCTACGTTTAAAGGAAACCTCCAGGGCCCTGTGTTTGAGGATCCACCATCTGCCAGATGTGTTCATTGTAGTGAAAGCTTCAAACGAAAATCCTGGGGCCGTTGGTTTCAAGGAGATAGTGATTCCTACTGGCGTCTCGCCACCAAAAGTAGAATAAAATAAAATAGAGTGAGCCTCACGCACCAGGAGTAGGCTATCATCTGGGCACCTCCTTCCTTTGTTCTGCCGCTTGTGGTATCACTTCCTAAAGTCTTCTGGAGAGTCAAGGCAGAAAGTTGCCTGGCCCCTGAGTAGCACCTGGGAAACCTTTCCAGGAGTAACTTCCCTCAGCCTGACGTTTCGGGTGGATTTCAGATCCTACCCTACGCTTTCCGTACTGCTTCCCCTTTAGGCAGAATTTGAAGCTTAGAGCCCTGAGAAACTGTCAGGGAACTACGGAAACACAGTCTGGGGAGGCAGCGCCTGGGTGGGGGAGGGGAGAGCGTCGTACAAGGATTAGAGTGCTGTCCTCACCTCCTCTAATGGCCACACTGGAAACAACACTGAGGTATCACTACGTACCTACCCAAATGGCCAAAATCCAGAACACGGACACCACCAAATGCTGGTGGGGAAGGGGAGCAACAGAAGCTCTCATTCATTGCTACTGGGAATGCAAAATTGTACAGCAACAATGGAAGATAGTTGGACAGTTTCTTACAAAATTAAACATACTCCTACCATATAATCCAGCAATTGAACTCCTTGGTACTTATCCAAAGGAGCCGAAAACTTATGTCCATGCAAAAATCTGCACAGATATTTATTGTAGCCTTATTCCGAATTACCAAAACTGGGAAGCTACAAGATGTCCTTCAGTAGGTGAATGTATAAACAAACGGTGGTACATCCAGACAATTAAATATTATTCAGTGCTAAAAAGAAATGAGCCATCAAACCATGAAAAGACATGGAGGAAACTTAAATGCACATTATTAAGTGAAAGAGGCCAATCTGAAAAGGTTACATACTCTGTGATTCCAATTATGTGACCTTCTGGAAAAGGCCAAACTATGAAGACAGTAAAAAGATCAGTGGTTGCCACTAAATGAGTTGGGGAGAAGCGGGATGAAAGGCAGAGAACAGAGGATTTTTAGGGCATTGAAAATGCCCTATATGATACCATAATGGTGGATACATGTCTCCAAACCAATAGAATGAATAACACCAAGAGTGAACCGTAATGGAAACTATGAACTTTGGGTGATAGTGGTGTGTCAATATAGGTTCATCAATAGTAGCAAATGATCACTCTGGTGAAGATGTGGTAACCAGGGAGGCTGTGCATGTGTAGGGGCAGGGCATATATGGGAAATTTCTGTAACCTCCTCTCAATTTTGCTGTAACCTAAAAATATTCTAGAAAATAGAATTTTAATTTTTTTAAAAAATTATTTTTAAAAAGAAAAGCCACACTGTTACTTTGGAAAAAAGCACAGCTCTAGGTGGGGGAGGACAGAATGCCCTCCAAACTTCATATTCTGGTCAAAACTTGGCAGGTTTTTTCTTCAGCTGTTGGAATACCCTTCCAGGGATGAAATGATGGAGCACCTAAAATATTTTGTTGTCAATATCGATGATATCGATCAATTTAGAGAATTTCACCTACAGCTGATTTTTCCTGATGATGATGATATATACTTAGTAGACGGCTTAGTATGTACGAGGCACATAAACGATTTTCATATATTAATTTATTTAATAGTAGAAGAAGCTAAGGTTTGCTTTCCTTTATCTGTGAAATAAGGACATTGATATACACATACCCTAGAGACTCTTTGGCATATATTCCTGGGCATAGAATTTCGTGGTTGTAGATTATATGCACCTTTACTGAATATCCTAAATTTTTCTCCAATATAATTTTAACAGTTCACACTCCCACAGCAATGTATGAGAAATCTTCTTTCCTCACATTCTAACACTTTGTTTTTTTAAAGTTTTTATCCTCATCAATATGATAGGTATGAATATTATTTTATTATAATTGATTTTAATTTTTGTGTTCATAATGAATTTAAACATCTTTTTATGATATTGTTCCATTTGCATTTTCTTTTCTGGGAACTGCACATAAAGAAATTTACTCAATTTTACACTGAGTAGTTTGTTTTCCTTATAGATTTGAAGTTCTTTATTCTTGAGTCTGTCTCTCACTGCTTGATTTTTTTTTTTCAATCTTTTTTTTTTTTTTTTTTGCGGTACGTGGGCCTCTCACTGTTGTGGCCTCTCCCGCTGCGGAGCACAGGCTCCGGACGCGCAGGCTCAGCGGCCATGGCTCACGGGCCCAGCCGCTCCGCGGCATGTGGGAGCCTCCTGGAAGTGGGCACAAACCCGTGTCCCCTGCATCGGTAGGCGGACTCTCAACCACTGCGCCACCAGGGAAGCCCTGCTTGATTTTATTTGGTAATATTTTCGTATTTTAATTTTTTCATGCAGACTAGTGTAGGAGATTGAACTACAATTTTTTTTACATTGTCCTTGAATGGTGCAGGTATTATGATTATATATTCCTCAAAATATTTGTTGGGTAACTTTCTTTTTCTCTTCTCTGGATTATTATGTATAAGATGCAAAGCATATATTCTTTAGAAAAACAGATGAAACTTTCTTTTATCACTGAAAAAATATTAGGGACTTGACAAGGTGAATTCCCTTACTGCCTTAAGATTCTAAGACTGTTACAGAAGTATTCTTACAGAAATATACAAAAATATATAAAAATAATAACTACATACGTTGAGGTCTAGTGTTCCCATCTCTTCAGAATTCAAAAAGCTTTTATATATTTATGACGTTTTCTGACAGGTAAAATGGTCATGCTTCCAACCAGAAGAAACATCAGTTCTAGTTGAACCAAAGACTTATTCTTTGATGTTTGTCACCAAGCCAGAAGCAGATTTTTCTGTTTCCTACGCACACATATAGAATCTCAGGATCATTGATAAATATGCTGCTTTTTCAAAATGATTTTTTCCCTAACCTTTTAACAAAACCTATATTGAATTTTCTGATTTCAGCTTCTGTTCATCTGAACCCTCATGATAATAGGTGTTTAATTTGGTGTATATATTTTCAAACTTTTATCTAAGCATAGAAAAACAAATTATACATGTGTATATTTTACCAAATGTCAGTTAAAACTGTATCATCAGCCCCCGATCGCCGCAACTAGAGAAAGCCTGTGCGCAGCAATGAAGACCCAATGCAGCCAAAGATAAACTTATTTTTTTATTTTTAAAAAAAAGCCAGGGTTACATTTCTTCAGGGTTTCAAAACAACAAAAACAACAGGACATACACAGTGAGTCAGCATGGCCTTGACATGTGGGAAGAGAGTCTTATCATCAAAGGAGGACCAGCACTGGTATCCCAGGAAAAGGGGCATTTTTAATCTTTATTTTTAACATGGACGTTCTTTACTTTTGGTCAATGTGCCCTTTTTCTTTAATAATTAAAGCAGATGTACAATGTATGTTTGATAGGCCCCAACAGGCTATTTTAGTTAGCATAAAATTAAACTCATGTATAAGGCAGAATGACTTCCCTATATCGCAATATGTGAACATTTCTTTTATCAGCCTCCTTGCGTCAAACCTTTCTGTCCTTGTTATGGGGACGTCAACTCCATGACGGCGCCCCCGTCCTTGACCAGGTCCCGAAAGAGACAGCCAAGGTGGGCAGTGAAAAGAGCCAGGGTGGGCAGTGAAAGCCTTCAGCCAGTGGTACCTTGGTCCTTGAACTTTTGGTTTTAACCTCTATGGCAAACTCTAAACCAACTAAACTCCCAGCCTCCAATTCAATTTTCTGCCCTTTTGTCTTTGTTCACACCAGTTCGTGGGCCAGGACAGCCGTCGTCCCTTTTTTCCTGACAATTCATTCTGAAACTTCCCCTGATCCCCTTCTTTATGAAATAGCCCTTCTTTTTCTCCAGATCTCTTTATTTTCCTCTGAATACATGTAATATTAAACCCTTTCCTAAAAAACAAACAAACAAAAAAAACTGTATTATCATTCTGCATCTTATTTTTTCTTTTAATGTATTATGGAAATCTTTGCATTCCATTATATATGGCTGCCTCATTGTTTTAAACATATACATAATAGCTCATTCTCTGGGTGCACCTTTATGTGTTTAGTCAACAGCCCATACAACATTGGCCATACGTGTGTTTGTACACTAGCATCAGTTTTTCCATAAAGTAAGATCCCAGAAGTCCAATAGCTAGGTCCAATGATGTGCACAATTAAAATTTTAATAGATAGTGCCAAATTTATAACCCAAAAGGAGGGTACCAGTTATCTCTTCTACAAATATTCCTCTGTTTCAACATACCCCTTCCAGCAATGAATATTATAAATCTCTTTAATGTTTGCTAATCTTATTGGCAAAAAATAAATAATAAAATCCTCACTATTGTTTAAACTTTTATCTCATTTGTTATAATTAGGGTCCACATAATAATGTATTGTCCAAAGTGGAAACTTTTAAGACTTTTTATGACGCTAGTCATAATTTTACTGGAAGAGCACATATAAACCAGGCCTTTCCCGGGGAAACAGGACTATATGATTACCCCAAATGGGATGGAGTTAAAGCATACATTAATTGGCCTTTTGAATTTTTTTCTATTAATTATGCAGAGTTGGCATTTGCTTATTTTTAAATGAGTTATCTGTCTCTTTTATTTGTAGGCACATTATAAATAATGAAAGTTAAACTTTTCTCTTTATTTTCTAGGAGAGTGTAAGTTATAAAAATTGATTCAAAAAGTTGTAGGAAACATGAATAGACTAAATAATTATAGAAAAAATTGAAAAAGTTGTCAAAAATCTACCACCAGAGAGATACTAAACCAATACAGTTCTATTAGGCCTATAAGGACTTCCAATTTCTGTTATGTTAAACTATTACTGAATTTTTAAAAAGAAAAAGACAAAGCACTTCCAAATTTATTTTAAGACCAGCATTAATGAAATCCAAGCCTGACATTTTTTTAATACAAAAAAAGGAGAGCTATAGACTTTCTAAATAATATACTGAACTAATATTAAATGAAAACATAAAATTACCCAGTAGGTTTTACATATAATAAAATAATTTTTAACATTAAAAAACTTATTATACTTATTATATATAGTATATATATCAATAGATATTGGAAATGGATTTAATAACAATCAGTTCTTCTGATTTAAAGTCATAATTAATAACCTAAGAAATGGAAGGAAATAGTGTTACCGTTATTGTGCATATACAGTAGTCCCCACTTGTCCACAGTTTTGCTTTCCATAGTTTCAGTTACCTGCAGTCAACTGCAGTCCAAAAGTATTAAATGAAAAATTCCAGAAATAAACAATTTATAAATTTTAAATTGCATGCTGTTCTGAGTAGCATGATGAAATCTTGTGCTGTCCCACTCTATTCTGCCCAGGACATGAATCATCCCTTTGTCCAGCATATCCACGCTATATACACTACCTGTTCGTTAGTCACTTAGTAGTCATCTCGCTTATCTGTATCACAGGGATTGTATTCAAGTAAACCTTATTTTATTTAATAATAGACACAAAGTTCAGGAGTAGTGATGCTGGCAATTTGAATACTCTCTTACTGTGCCTAATTTATAAATTAAATATTATCATTGCTATGTATGGGTAGAAAAAACATAGTATATGTACGGTTCAGTACTATTCATGGTTTCAGGCATCCACTGGGGTTTTTGAACATATCCACCGTGGATAAGGGAGGACTACTGTATAAATGTTGTATGTATAGATTATGTTAAAATACCTCCACAAAACATATAAAGTAAAACACATATTCATATTTAATAGTGAAACATGAAAGTATTCCAACTAGAGTCAGAAAAAGAATAGATATGCCTAATAACACTATTACCATGTAATACTCTTCTATAGATTCTAGATAATGCAATAAGATAAGAAAGATAAATAAAATAATAAATAGTGGGAAAGAAAGGATTATAATATTTATTGATAATATGATTATCTTTTTTTTTTTAGATGTTGGGGGTAGGAGTTTATTAATTAATTTATTTATTTTTGCTGTGTTGTGTGTTCGTTTCTGTGCGAGGGCTTTCTCTAGTTGTGGCAAGTGGGGACCACTCTTCATCGCAGTGCGCAGGCCTCTCACTATCGCGGCCTCTCTTGTTGTGGAGCACAGGCTCCAGACGCGCAGGCTCAGTAGTTGTGGCTCACGGGCCTAGTTGCTCTGTGGCATGTGGGATCCTCCCAGAGTAGGGCTTGAACCCGTGTCCCCTGCATTAGCAGACAGATTCTTAACCACTGCGCCACCAGGGAAGCCCAATATGATTATCTTGCTGGAAAATCTAAGAGAAAATTATTAGACCTCTACGTTGATTCAGCAGAGTGGCCAGATTCAAAATCCAATAGCACTCCTATGCACCAATAATATCTACTTACAAAATGTAATTTAAAAAAGACCCTATTCCACAGTAGCAACAAATAAGCCTTAAGAAATTTACAAGACATAAGTGAAGAAAAACTATAAAATTTCACCAAAGGGTGGGCAGCAGGGGAAAGACCTGAAAAGAGAGTCTGTGTTTCTGGATGGGAATATTCAAGTGTTTCTATGTACTTAACGCAGCTTCCATTAAAATTTAAAAATTTTACCAGACAAATTGAATCTAAAGTTTATCTGGAAAAATAAATGCCGCTTAAAGCAAGAAATCTGGGGGGGAGTGGAGTATAGCATGGTGAAGGAATTACCCTACCACTCACGTAAATGTAAATGCACTATAAAGTTATCACAATTTAAACGTTTGGTAGTGTCTCAAGAATCAGTAGACTGATTGATAGAATAGAAACAGACTAGCTCTAAGTGAATATTGACATTTTGATAAAGTTAATGTTTCAGAACACTTATGAAATAATGTATTCTTCAATAAATGGTACTGGGATAATTAATTAGTTAACTATAGGGGAAAAAATAAAGTTAGATTTCTGTATTCATTTCTGATGGCTGCTGTAACAAATTACCAGAAGACTAGCAGCTTAAAACAACATAAATTTATTCTCTTGAGGTTCTGGAGCTCAGAAGATTGAAATCAAGATATACATTCTAAAGTATGGGCAGGGCAACTCCTTCCAGAGCTCTAGGGGATAAGACGTTCCTTGCTTTTTCTAGCGGCTAGAGCTGCATTCCTTGCATTCCTTGGCTTTTGGCCCCTTCTTCCATCTTTAAGGCCAGCAGCATAACATCTTCAAAACTCTCTGCTCTGTCGTCACTTTGCCTTCTCCCAATCTGTGACAGGTCTCCCTCTGCCTCCTTCCTACATGGACATTTGTGATTATATTTAGGACCTACCCAGGAAATCCAGGCTAATCTCCTCATCTCAAAATCCTTGCTTTAATCATGTCTGCAAAGTCACTATTGCCATATAAGGTAACATTCACAATTTCTAGGAATTAGGATTTGAATATATTTAGGGGTTATCATTCAGCCTACCACAATCTCTAACTCACACAATCTAAACATAAATTCCAGATTGATCAAAAATAAACCACAAAACTTGAATAAATTTTAGGAAAATATTTTCAGGATGGAGGATGGTTAAGGATTGGGGTAAAAAAGACTCTCAGCATAAATCTAGGCGAGAAACAATAAACAAATATTTATAAAACAATAAATTTTATACAAATAGTTTTAGCAGCCTTTACAATTAGAAAATGACTCTCTTATGGTTTTTAATAGAATTTAAATTTTACAGTGTTAGTGAAGACATGAGGTACAAATTTCACAAGTATTTCTCTAAGTGCTCCCATTTCAAAAAACATTTAAATTTGAATTATGAAGAAAACAATAATTTGATCTCTAATAACAAGAGTTTCCATTTATTGAGCTCTTAAATATTTCACGATCCAAATTAATTACACGTGCTTACCATCGTCCTGCTTGATCCTCATTTACATCTAAGGACTTAATTGTGAGCCACTCCCCCTAGTTTAGTACACTCCAGACAGTCTGGTGTTTTGTTTCTTGATCCACCAAGCTTGTTCTGACCTGGGAGACCTTACTTGCTGAGTTCTCTGCCCAGAACATTCTTCCATTGGGTCATCAAAAGGCTGACTCCATCAGCTTTATTCAGGCTTTATTCTATTCAGCTGTTTGCTCAAATGTCACCTAATCAGAGGTCTTCCCTGACCACCCATTCTAATTTGGTACTTGCCCTGATTCTCACCCCCATTGGTAAACAGAATTGACTGGGACAGCTGCGCCTTTTAGTTAGCTATGCCTTGCTCTGTGATACAAATCCCTCTGGAAGTTTTGCATTGAGTTAAAGAGGACAACTTTCCCAGGTAGAGTACAAAGTTTCTTTTGCCAAATGAATATGAGCTGTAACGCCCTCCTGTTTAAAGAAACCCCATGATCAATTATTTTGGAATGTGAAGAACTCTTCTGTAACTGAATTTATGCAATCCTCCAATTTACCAAGCTTTTGGGGATTTTCATATTTCAGGTTTTCTGAAGTGGTACACACCTGCAAACTTATGCTTTGAAAATGCCATGACCTCATTATTATATTTTATAATGAAATTGATCTGGAAAAATGCAATGTGATAAACCCTACATTAGACAATGACTAATATTTATTTGAGATGATGATATAAGAATAGAAACTATTATCTCTAAATATCACAAAGGGAACATTTAGGCCACTTATATTCTCTTATTTTAATTAAGAGTTTTAGATGGACTTAATCTCAGAGGCAAAGGCTTAAGTTGTATAAAATGATTTTGTAATATTTTTCCTCACATTCCTAACATATTGACTATTTTTATTCAGTCCTAGGTTTTGGAAGGAGTTTAAATAGCTAGGTGATGTGCTCAGCAAAGATAAGCTCTGCTGAAGTAAAAGTCTAGGGACCATCTTCCTCATGTCCTCTCTCCGAGGCTCACTTACAAATCAGTGAATGTAGCTTTCCTTTCTACCTCCCTTTTACAGTCCCTTTTACAGAAAGAACAATCAACCATATCCAGGTTCGAACCCTGACTCCATCACCAGCTAGATGTACAAAGGCAGGCAAGTTCTTAATCTTTCTGAGACTGAAAGTTCCTAAAAGCTCTTAGTTCTCTTCCTCATTTAAAAATAAAATTGTTTTAAAAAATTTGTATTTATTTATTTTTGGCTGAGTTGGGTCTTCATTGCTGCGCGCGGGCGTTCTCTGGTTGCGCGAGTGGAGGCTACTCTTCCTTTCAGTGCCCAGGCTTCTCACTGCGGTGGCTTCTCTTGTTTCGGAGCCCGGGCTCTAGGCACGCGGGCTTCAGTAGTTGCAGTGCATTGGCTCAGTAGTTGTGGCACACGGGCTTAGTTGCTCCCTGGCATGTGAGATCTTCCCAGACCAGGGTTCGAACCCCTGTCTCCTGCATTGGCAGGGCGATTCTTAACCACTGAGCCACCAGGGAAGCCCCAAACTCTTTTTTTTTTTTTTTTTTGCGGGACGCGGACCTCTCACTGTTGTGGCCTCTCCCATTGTGGAGCACAGGCTCCGGACGCGCAGGCCCAGCGGCCATGGCTCACAGGCCCAGCCACTCTGCGGCATGTGGGATCTTCCCGGACCAGGGCACAAACCCGCGTTCCCTGCATCGGCAGGCGGACTCTCAACCACTGCGCCACCAGGGAAGCCCCCCAAACTCTTTTTTTAACGAAAGGAAATACGTTCAGAATACTGCTCATCCAGGTACAAGTAAACTTCCTAACTTCTATGTTAACAAAATCTCTGGACTTGCCCCTAAATGTTGAAATTATAGAATCAACTCCCTTAGATATCTTCTAAAACTCCTTAAAAATGTGAAAGTTCTGAAATTTTTATATGCAGAGAGGAATCTGAATGTTTTATTAATACAGTCAACAAATACATATGGAACTTACCTTGCACATGGCACGTGCTGGAGATCATACTTGGTACAAAATTGAGGAAAAGCCAAGCCTTTTCCTCAAAGACATCATAGTAAGAAGAGATAAACCTCTACATGAATATGTGTAATACTATAGTACAAGGTAGTAATGGTGAAAATACGTAATATATTCAATAAAGATTGATATCTTCAATATGTTGCAATATATTCAAGAAAGATTAAATTTTTTACTTTTATTATATTAAATAATTCAAAAATCATTCACTCACATCCCATTGTTATAGTTCTATTGTTTTACTATAAACCAGACAGTCTTCTAAGTGCTTGGCATGTATTAACTCACTTGATCCTCATACAATCCTGTAAGGTAGTTACCATTACATCTTCATTTCATAGGTGAAAAAACTGAAGAATTGGGCTTAAGAAATTTGTCCAAGTTTACACCACTAATAAATAGCAGACCTGGTCTTTGAACCTAGACCAGACTTCAAGGTCCACAATTTTAATTACCCTGCTACACCACCCCTTCAGATACTTAATAATATATCTTAGAGGGCTTCCCTGGTGGCACAGTGGTTGAGAGTCTGCCTGCCGATGCAAGGGACACAGGTTCGTGCCCCAGTCCGGGAAGATCCCACATGCCGCGGAGCGGCTGGGCCCGTGAGCCATGGCCGCTGGGCCTGCGCGTCTGGAGCCTGTGCTCCGCAACGGGAGAGGCCACAACAGTGAGAGGCCCGCATACCGCAAAAAAAAAAATGTATATATATATATATATATTAGAGATGTATCAATATATTTAAAACTTATTTGTTCTTTTTTCCAGCTGCATACTTTTCCATTTTATGGCTGTATCATAATTCATTAAATTAGCCCCCCAATGATGAACATTGATTTATTTCTAATTTTTTTGTTATTGTAAACTATGATTCCATAAATTTGATGGTGATATGTTTTGTAGCGTGTTGCTGCCTACAATTCTCTGAAAGGCAAGTCCATGACTATTATAGGACCCTAAATTGGCACTTCCCTCATTATTGCATCATCTCTCATAGTTATAAGGTAGATTTACTAAGTGCAATGAGAGATGGAAACAAACTGAGTAAGTGATAAAAGAAATCATAGAATGCAATAACATTTGAACTAGACCTTAGATATGGAAAAGTTAATTTACGCAGGTAAATGAGATACATAAAGACTTCATAGTAATGAAACAATCAGAGGCATTTTTCACAGACATTAGGATAATAGAGTAATTCTATATCTTAAGTGAATGCAAAGATTTGAAAACTTAATATTGGACAACATCGGTTTTGCAGTTAATAGTTAAAAGAAACACTACATACATACTACAAGGGTCAGAAGTTAATCTTCGTGGTACCATAAAAAATTTCCTAAACCACTGACATAGCACACTAATGCATTCAAATATGCCCATGCAGCTGGAGCAGATACGACCACAACAGCTGGTATAATCACAGGTGGAATGACTGTAATAGAAGCAAAAGAGAATAAAGCAGAACCAAATGGCCTTAAATCAGGTGGTAAATCATTCAATTTTAAACCTTATAGTTCGGAATTCAAACCAAGGGCCCATGTTTGAGGAAACTAATGGAAAATTTACTAGAAGTCATTCAAAAGGCACTGAAAAAGAACACTGCATTTATAAGGGAAAAATATCTCAAATCACTTTAAAGTTGAATGTTAGCAGAACAGTTAAGGAAATCATGGCACTACAACTTGAGGAAATATGAACCATTAAATATTATAAACATGAACACTATTTTCTTAAGCAGGACTCTTTTTTGTTGCAGGTGAAAGAATCCATGTCAAACCTTCTTAGCAAAAAATAAATGAAAAAAGAAAGGATGTGGGGGAAGAGATTTATTGACAAGGGTTTCACTGCCCTTAGAGGTGAATGGATGTAGGGATTCAAATGATACCACCTGGTACCCATCTTAAGCCCTGCTTTCTGTCTGTGTTGGCTTCTTTCTCTTGAACTGCCAACAAGCCGATGACATAGCTGCAGGGAGCTTCAACTTTACATCACAGTTTGGCAACCCAAATGAAATAGAGTCTTCCAGCAAATTCCCAGGAAAGGGCTCTGATTGGCCCAACTTGGGTGATATGCCTATAACTAGGACTAATCACTGTGGCTTTGGAGATGGATTATTATGACTGGTCAGGCCTGAGTCCCTTGTGTACCCTTTGGACAAGGGGAAGGATCCTAGAATCAAATGATTGGACTAAGGGAGATGCGGTTCCACAATGGACAAAGGGGTGGTCTTACTGGAAGAAGGAGCAGGGAATCTTAGGTAGACAAAAACAACAAATATCATACAGTAACAGTGAAAATACTTATCATGAAATAAGTAAAAATAATAGAAGAAAAATTGTATCTATACTGTGATTACAACTACATACAATTCTGAATTCATATTGACGTGGAATAAAAGGAGGGTTAATAAATGAAACAAGAACCACTGCCAAAATAAGAAGCATTTGGCAGTAGTTCTCAATCAGGGACAATTTTACCCCAGCCCCCAGCCCCCGGGTATATTTGACATTTTTGATCGTCACAGACAGAGGAGTGTTACTGGCCTCAGGTGGTTAGAATCCAAGGATGCTGCTAAATATCTTATGATGCACCGGACAGCACCCCACAACAAAGAATACCTAGCCCAAAATGTCAATAGTGTAGCTATTGAGAAAGCCTGGGAGGAGTGTAACAGAAGTGAGTTAAAAAAAAAAAAAAATCTGTTGTTGCCTGCTCAATAAAAAGGAGAAAAAGGAAGGACAGGAAGAATTAGAAAAGAAAGGAAACAAAAGGGATGGATGGTGATGGCAGAGAAGATGATGAGAGAATCAGAGACACAAGGATATTGGAAATCAAGACGTCTTATTTCTAGTCCCACCTTTACAATTAACTGGCAGTGTAACCTTGGCAAATTACAGACTCTTTAAGACTCACTTTCCTTACTTCTAATATAAGGAATTAAGCTAGCTAATTTGCCTCTGAGGTTCTTGTAGCTCAAACATTCGGACATTATCTTGGATAGTTAAGCAGACTCAGGAAAATTTTAATAATCTATGTGTTCATGGCTAGTTTTAAATCCTGGCATTCCTTGTTATTACAGACACATTATAGGATTTCTCCTTTTTATCAACATTTTTTATATAAAATGAGTCATGTTGCTGGACTGAAGAAGTTAGGCCCAATAGTTAGGTATTTCTCAGGCACTGGCAACAGAAAAAGTAACACACTGTCCATTTATCAGTGCTCTTTTTTTTCAAAATTTTAATTTTTTTATTAAGACAGAACACACAGACCTGGGCTCTTCAAAAAATTCTGTTATGAGTGTAAAAAGACAGGGGAACTACTTTAGGAAAAAAATGTTAGAGACATAAAAAAAATGCAATGTGTAAAACTGATCGCACCCTGGATTTGAAAAGCAACAACATGAGAAATATCTTGCGGACAATTAGGGGAATGTGGATATGGACTGTATATTAGATGATGTTATTAAACTAATGTCACATTTTTAGGTGATATAATTGTATTTTGGATGGGTGGGATAAAGTCCTGTTTTTAGGAGATGTATGTGGAAACACCTATGGTAAAGATATCTGCAACTTACTTTCAGGTGGATCAGGGGGAAAAAGTCTTCTTAAAGGTATATATAATATCAAGAGAAAAATGTGGCAAAATGTTAATATTTGGTGAACTAGGTGAATAGTATACATGTATTCATTGTTTTCTTCTTTCAACTTTCTACAGGTTTGAAAATGTATTGTGAAAACAAAAAGAATAAAGAGAAAGCACATATATCCAGAATTTCAAGGTTGTAAAGGCTCTTAAAGTTCTAAGCAACTTCTTCAAAGCACCTAATTGAGAATAGACTGGAGTGTGAATTGGAAAGCCTCAATGACCTGCTTTACCCACAGAACCTGCTGATCTGCGTGACTGCATGTTATGTTGTAAAAGTCATCCACTAATACCACTGATAAAGGAAATGGATCATTAACTTAAAATTAAATGTGATTATAAAGGAAATTTGATAATCACGTAAGGCCTGATTGCCAAGCAAACAAAATGAACCGGAAAGATACACTTAGAGCATTTTTTCACACTTAGAGCATTTTTTCAGGAAATATACTTGCCCAATTATCCTTATTATTTCCATATGCCCAATTTGTAAGGGAAAAAATTCTCTTTTTTCCTGAATCCAAGCATTGAAAATCAATGTAAAACATCTCCGGATATTAAATACTTTCTTTATACTAACATGTGATGAGTACTATTGTATTCTGTATTAGAAAACTTGACCTTTTTTGGTACATGATGTTTATGTCATGGAAATGTTAGGTAAGTTTTCACACAGAAAACTGATTTAGAAATACATCAGAGGCATAGAGTGCACTGCAACTTCAGCATTATTTGTTGGCCAGGTTAATTACAAAGGGAGGGAGGTGAGACTATGGCTTACTGATGCAAATATGCCATTGTATTCAATGATACAGAATTTCTTTCAAATCAAAGACATGGAGAGCCCATCCTTTAGCCTAGCAGCTGGAGTAATAATGTGCTACAATTGATAGTTACACTGCCAGTTAATTGTAGAGATGGGACTTGAACTGCTTCCCCAAGTCACCCAAATAAAATGCCCAGAGGATTAGTGTTTTATCTTCTAGGGATCAACAGATTTCATTCTCTCTGCAAAAAGGTAACTAATGACATCTGCATTCATTTTGAAAACAGATTTTTATCTCTTAGCAAAGGTAGGAGGTAGAATCTATTTTAAGATAACTTTAAGATGGGAGTCCAAGGGGACTTCCCTGGTGGCACAGGGGTTGAGAGTCCGCCTGCCGATGCAGGGGACACGGGTTCGAGACCTGGTCCGGGAAGATCCCACATGCCGCGGAGCAACTAAGCCCGTGCGCCACAACTACTGAGCCTGTGCCCTAGAGCCCGCGAGCCACAGCTACTGAGCTCACGTGCCACAACTACTGAAGCCCGTGCGCCTAGAGCCTGTGCTCCACAACAAGAGAAGCCACCGCAAGAAAAAGCCCGTGTACCGCAACAAAGAGTAGCCCCCGCTCGCCACAACTAGAGAAAGCCCGCGTGCGGCAACGAAGACCCAACGCAGCCAAAATAAATAAATAAATAGATTTATTAAAAAAAAAAAAAAAAAAAGATGGGATTCCAGTATTACCCATATGTGTCCCTGCTGAATGACTGTTATAAATCACAGGATTAAATAAATTATTTTGGACCAACTTTAACCAATCTAAATAGGTCCATTTAGATGATAAATTTCTCAAGGGCAGGGACCATATCTTACACTTCTTGGTGTCTCTCTCCCTAGCAGTGTGCCCTACGGATTCAATAAATGCTATCAGTGATCATGCTTGCAACAGTGATGGTGTTGATGATAACTTCTTGCAATGAAAATAAAGGAACATACTAAATCTATCAAGCCAGCAGAATTTTTGGACAATAATCAAGTTCTTTACAATTATTTGATATTGCCTGAGTAAGATTCTATTGTTTGAAGAGTTTAGCAAAGGTTATAAAATTTAATTAACTCAGAGAGAGTGAAGAATACTTGAGAAGATTTTATTTTCCCTTCATAATTGCAATCGATATGATAAAATTGTCCTCAAGCAGTCATTCCTGTCACATTAGCATATATAGTTACTTTGAAGTCCCAGATGATGTATTCTCCCGTTGTTTCATCTTTCTTGACTGTTAAGGTTAATAGAAAAGGCCCACATTCATTAGAATAAAATTGTACTAAAAATATAATCTGACCCAATTAGTAAAAGAAGCTCTTGTCTGGGATAAGTGGTAATTCCAGTTGTAGGCAGCAGAGGTAGTTGTTTTCACAGAAAACATGAGATACTCATATTTGAGTTTCTCTTCTAATCATAATTTCAAATGTTAAAATCTTATAAATTATTGATCTTAAGTATTATAATTCCTTCTCTCTCTCCTTTGCCCTTTCTTTAGAAAGTATGTTTTGCTCTAGGTCAACACTATCACTTGTTTTTTGTTTCTTGTTTTTTGTTTACTCCGTGTTTAACTCTAATTGGGTCCTCAATTACTCTGACAAGCATAAATATCCCAGGGTGGACACTATTATAATTATATCACTATTATAAAATGACTGTTTCTTGTTGCTCCTGTAAGAAGATTTTAAATTAAATTTAACAAATATTTATTAAATAATCATGATGTACAATGTACCGTGGCATGTGGCATGGGAAAAATAAAGATGAACACGTGTCTACTCTAGGACAAGAGGTTTAAAGCAAGAGTCTAGGGATAATGAACACAAGACATTCACCTCGGGAAACCATTTAATTCCAGATACTCTCATGTGACCACCTTAGGGCCTTTGTGTCCTGAGATGAGACTCTAGTGTCAACATTCAAAAGGATGAGACCAAATCCACATTGACCTATTTGGTCCCTTCTTTCTCCCTAACTAATGTTGCTGGTAGAGCAGTTAGCGCCATTTACTGCATGATTAGTGGGATGCTGGGTGAGTTATTTAACTACTCTCACCTTCAATATGTCCCAACAGTCAAATGAGGATAATCACACCAACTATAGTGGATTATAGTGGTGACCAAATGAGATGTGGAATGTGAAAGTATCTGTACAGTGCCTGGCACCTAGAGGTGCTCAATAAATATTAGTTCTTTTTCTTGTTCTGAGCGTCTCGCAGCAACACACCTACCCAACTGGAATATCTAGACATTCTGGACCACAAGGAAGTGTGGTGAAGATAAATGATAATACTAAGCTGATGCCAGTGATAATTCTAGCTGCTACTATTAAGAAGCTGACTTCAAAACTAATGTGCCGAAAAATTTTTTCTATTTAATTTGTGTCTGTTCCACCTGCTCCCCTTACTCCTCGACCCCAGCTGCCACTCTCAGGATCCCAACAGCCCAAGGCTCATTTCCCACTGAGTATCTTACTTTTATAAAGTTCACTTGTTAAAAAAAAGTTGAAGCTATAAACATAGCAAAGCACACCAATGTTGATGAAGGAATAATTTAGATGGTACCTTGAGAGCAAAGACGGGAATAATACTAAGAGCAATTTAACATATTTCATTTTTTTAACATATTCATTTTTAACATATTTAACATATTCATTTTTAACATATTTCATTTTTTTCCTGATATGTGGGAAATTGGGCAAAATTCCTAAGAGAGAACAAGTAAATTTGATCATTTTAAGTACAGTAAAAATCATTTTAAGTACAGTAATAAGAGACTCATAACATTTTGGAATATGTTTACCAAAAACAAAGAGTCAAGAGATGGTGATAATGCCCTATTATACTAGGTTGTATTTGTTTTTATCATACTCAGGATGAACTGTAGCATTTTTACTATACTCAGTAGATACGAGTGTGTGCTATCTACATATGTTTGAAACCCTAGTCAAATCAGTAAGAAAAGCCCATTGTTTTTACCCTTTTTAGACAGAGGGAACAAATAAATAATTCAACCCCAAACTGGTGTCTGTTACACTGATCATGCATTCACTTAAAAATAAAAATAGAAAAATCCCTGATATATACAACATGAAAGCTATATTGGGGCTGTATTAGGGAAAACCTTTGATTTGTCTTGATTAAAGTAAAGGAATTGTACAAAAATTGAAGCTGCAAGTGCTAACATAACATTTTGGAATATGTTTACCAAAAATATACTTTCCTGCAGTATTTTTATTCAGTGAATTTTTTGCCTAACAAGATAATATTTCACAGTGAAAATGTGTGACCTCATTTTATTTTTTCTACCAAATTCAAGGGAATACAACTAAACCTAATAATTACCAGAGTTCAGCAATACTAAAATAGCAAAACAGCTGCAGTGGTATTGATTCATTATTCATGAAAATGTAATTTTGATGATAATTTTTTTTTTTTTTTTTTCTGTACGCAGGCCTCTCACCGTTGTGGCCTCTCCCATTGCGGAGCACAGGCTCCGGACACGCAGGCTCAGCGGCCATGGCTCACGGGCCCAGCCGCTCCACGGCATGTGGGATCCTCCCAGACCGGGGCACAAACCCGTGTCCCCTGCATCGGCAGGCGGACTCTCAACCACTGCGCCACCAGGGAAGCCCTGATGATAATTTAACATTATTTAGTAAAGGTCTCAATTTCTTATCCAAAAATTATTATTTCCAATTAAAAAGTCTTACTCCAAATAATTCTATGTTTTTTATGTAGTAGCAAAAAATTACTTGCTGGATGCAAAAATGGAATAACTCTGAGCCCAGAAAGTCATAACATTTCAATATAATCTAATGAGTAGAGTGAATCAGTAATGCAGAATCACTGTCAACTGTTTCTGCTCCTCTCCCTGGCACCACAGTGAAGCACAGGGATTGGAATAGTGAGCATTTCAGGCAAGAGGCAAAGTAATTAAATTTTTATTGCTACATTTACTCCTTGGCTTTAAACAAACCAAAAGAGAAGAACCCTCAAAAAAGTAATTTACTAAATCGTGGTATCAATCAAATCATGAAAAATCAAATGGCAATATTTGGCTTTCCTTGGTTCTTTTTGTGTTGCTAAGACATTACACAGGTCTGACTGACAAGCAATATTTTGCCCACTTGACGAGGCTGAGGATAGGGGCATAGAGGCTGAGGCTATCTTCTTATTTTGTATGTAAGATGCCTTTGCTGCACTTCCTCTTGCTTTAATTGCCCTCGGGATGATTCACTTTGGTTCCAAACTCCCAGTCCACAGGCTAATCAATTTGGTGAGGCTCCAGTAAACTTGCTAGGCAGCTTGGGCAAATGACCACCAAAAATTCTATGATTCTTTGGAGAAGTCATCAAAGAATCAAAAAGTTGGTCATCAGGGTAAAACACACACACACACACACACACACACACACACACACACACACACTGCAACAGTGGTTTTAAAATATAGCATAACCTTTTTTTTTCAATTGAAATCTTTTTTTAAAATTTATTTTATTGAAGTGTAGTTGATTTACAATGTTGTGTTAATTTCTACTGTGCAGCAAAATGATTCAGTTATACATACATATACATTCTTTTTCATATTCTTTTCCATTATGGTTTATCACAGGATATTGAATATAGTTCCCTGTGCTATACAGTAGGACCTTGTTGTTTATCCATTCTGTAGATACCAGTTTGCATCTGCTAATCCCCAACTCCCAGCCCAACCTCCCCCACCTCCCCACCCCCTCCAGCTGAAATCTTGAAATTGAATTCTCTTCATAGAGCATCTAAAGAATCAGAGAAAATAATAAATCTAGATGCATTTTAAAAATCATTTAAAATGTATTAATTTTCTGCTATATAATAGTTACTGTGCTGGACCCTATGAATATAAACAATAGTACCAACAGATAAATATTTACTGAGTATTCCAAACACTATTCTAAGTTCTTTGCATGCATCAATCATTTAATCTTTACAACAACCCATATAAGTATGAATAAGGCATGGTTCCTTCTCTTAGATTTGGGCAAGAAAGCCCCAAATTTCCCTCTGGTTGTACCACTCTCTGCAGGACAAGGGGATGTGCCCATCTAGACCTGTCACCTCCCTTCTTAACCACTTTAATTACCCAAGGTCTTGACAATGGCCAACTAAATGGCCCAAAGACTACTTCAAGGACTGTGTGACACTTTCCCTATTGTCCACCCTCCAGAGAGTGGACCATGCCACCCTGTTGCACTGATAAGCCCTTTGATTGGCTTTGAGAATTCATCACTCTCTTCTCTTTGACATACTTTCTTCACACAGCTTTTGGCTCACCTTTCACCCTGGTTTTTCACCTGACTCACTTACCTGTTTTGTCTCCTTTAGCTATTTCTTCCTCATACCCCCAACATCTGAAAGTACCCCAGGACCCAGCCTTCAGTCCTCTTTTGTCTTTACAGTCTATTACTAAATGATATCATTCTGTCTCATGGTTTTAAATAACATCTATGTATTGACAACTCTCCAATTTATAGTTCTAGCTCTGACCTTTCCCCTGAAATCCACCCTTCTACATATAACTGCTTACTTGATATTTCCACTTAATTTTCCTTTCTTTTTTTAAAATTTTTGGCTGCACAGCGTGGCATGTGGGCTCCCAGTTCCCCGACCTGGGATCGAACCCACGCACCCTGCATTGGAAGGTGGAGTCTTAGTCACTGGACCTCCGGTGAAGTCCCTCCACTTAGTTTTCTAATAGGCATCATAAACTTATGTCTGAACGTGTGCAAAACTAAACTTTTCTTTACCTACCACCTCCATCTACTTTCCCACAGCCTTCCCCATTTCAGCGAGTGGCAACTTTATTCTTTCAGTTGCTCAGGCCAAAAAACTTGGTCATTCTTATCTCCTCTCTTTCATTTCATATCCAATTCATTGGCAAATCCTGTAGGTTCTACGTATAAAATGTGTCAAGAATGTGATCACACCTCCTCCGTTTATAGCTATCACTCAAATGCACTTCACTAACCACTTTCATCTGGGTTATTCATCTGGATCAGGGATCAGCAAACGCTGTCTGTAAAAGGCCACAGATGAATATTTTAGGCTTTGCAGGCCATATTATGGTGCCTGTTGCAACTGTTCAACTCTGCTGTTGTAGGCTGAAAGCAGCTGCAAACAATACTTAAATGAATAGGTTGCCTGTGTTCCAATAAATTTTTTTTATAAAAACAGGCAGCGGGTGGGCCCGTTTGGTCCATAGACTGTAGTTTGCTGACTTCTGATTTGAATTACTGCATAGTTCACTAACTGGCCTCCCTGTTTCCACCCTTCCTAAAATCAAGATATAGATGAAGGTGATAGCCTTGGATAGAAAGAAGGAAGAAAGGAAAGATGAGTAAAAATATAGATGACTGTGAATGTGAACAGAAAAATATATTCTCAGCTGAGTAGAACAAGGTTCAGCTGCTGATCTTGAAGGGACTAGAGTTGGCTGAAATTATGATTACAGTGACCTCATCTCCTGTAATATTCCTCCCTACCTCATCCTACAAAGACATTCAATCTGTGCTCCAGGCTCTCACATTGAATTCTTCTTTTATGTAGGCTTTTGAGAATGCTCTTTCCTCCCTCTGGAATGTCCTTCTCTCTACGCTCTGCCTGAGTTCTGTCTATTGCCTACTCATCTACCCAAAATCAGCTTAGATAGCGCCGATTTCAAGAAGGTTTCTCTGACTATCTTCTTGCCTTGTTTGGATTCAGAAACTCTCCACGGCACCTGGTACGGGGGGTTCTCGATCTCTGTTCATCCTGAAAGCCCTCATGTGATTTGTAAGTCTACAGAAGGAACAAAGCCGGAAAACCTTCTCCTCTGGAAATGGATAGAGCTTTCCTGAGGGAGAGGCGAGTGGTGTTAGAATGAGAGGCTTAGTGAGGAGGTTGTGTAAAGCAGAGATCAGCATAGCCAGTCAGGAGGAGAAAGAGTGAAACCTATTGGGAGAGTTCCATGTAAAGATCGAAGAAGTCCAAAAAGATTGCATTAGTCAGGGTCCCAACAGGATCTTTCCTGTTGTACTCTCAAATTAAGATAAAATAATTCAAAGAGGATTTATTCACAGAAGGAGGCTAGGGGTGAGGGGAACCATAAATACAGTGTGGGAAACCCGGGTCTAGCAGCAAAAGAGTCTGTATTACCTCTTGGGACGAGAGGAGGGAGAGATAACTGGAGCCTAGAAAAAGAGAAATGCATGTGAACTCGAGACAAACAGTGACAACCAGTCAAGCCGATAGTCAGCCCAAGACAAATTCCTAGAGAGGGAGGCAGGGGTATAAATACTGTCATGGATCTCACTTTCCTCTATTCCTCCCTTCTCCTGCTGGGCTCCTCATTGGCCAAACCCACCAGGAAGCCAGAGGGCACATGACTCCAATGATACAGCCCATACAGATGACCTTCCTCAGGCAGAGAGGAGAGTGAGGGTGGAAAATGGCTCTAGAGGGACAAATGGAAGAGATCCCATACAAAGACCTATGCTAGAAAGATCAAAGTTATGCTGGGAAGACCTCACATTGTGACTGTCCCATATGTCAGCAGATTAGCAGAGGCAGCCCTTTCAGAGAAGAAGAAAAAGAGGACATAATTAAAAGTGGGCTTACAAATAAATAAATATCCTGAAGAAGGATAAATAATAGAATTGCTGTATGGTATCGAGACCTGAGTTGAGATTTGATGCTTTATTCTAAGTGAGGGAGAAGTGCTTAGGGGTCCTGTTGCAGGTTGAGTTTTTTGGCAAGCACACTCCAAAATGGAGTTTCACGTGCAGACGTTTATTAGGAAGTGCCTTTGTGATCCATCCCCTATGGAAGGGAGGGGAAGGAAACATGATTAGGCAGAGGGAGAAGTCAGGCTACATTGCAGAACTAATGACAGACTCAGCCAACACCACCAAGGGTTTTGGAGCAAAAACAACCTGTAAAGTTGTCCTGCCAGATGAATGGATAAAGAAGATGTGGTGTATATATATATATATATATATACAGCCATAAAAAAGAATAAAATAATGCCATTTGCAGAAACATGGGTGGACCTAGAGATTATCATACTAAGTCAGAGAATGACAGCATATGACATCACCTATGTGTGGAATCTAAAATATGATACAAATGGACTTATTTACAAAACAGAAACAGATGCACAGACATAGCAAACAAACTTATGGCTTCCAAAGGGGAAAGTGGGGGAGGGATAAATTAAGAGTTTGGGATTAGCAGATACAAACTACTATATATAAAATATAAAAAAAACAAGGTCCTACTGTATAGCACAGGGAACTACATTCAATATCTTGTGATAATCTATAGTGGAAAATCTGAAAAAGACTATACATATATATATGTGTGTGTGTGTATATTTACATAACTGAATCACTTTGCTGTACACCTAACACAACATTGTAAATCAACTATACTTCAATAAAAAATTAAAAAAAATTTTATTTTAACTGAGAAAAACAAAAGGTGTCCTGCATTGGGCTAAAATGGTAGTATGTCTACTCCCTCCTTCATCAGTCATTGGATGTAGGCTTCCCTGGGAAGGGTATGACCTTGGGCATGGTAGCTCACTGCAGCTGAGGCAATCCCTCGAAGGGCTGATTGCTCAAGGCTATTTGCTGATTGCACTGCCATCAGCTTGGGGCAACGAGTCGTTCCTTGAAGGGGAATCCACCTGGCCCATCTCAAGGTCTCCCTCAAATCTCTTAGCCTGGGACACAATTTACGTGTGGTAAGAGGCCCTATAGATATGAGCAGAAGTCTGTAACGAGTCTGTGTATGTAGACAAACAAGAGTTCCCTTAGAAGAACCACTTCAAAGTGAAGGGCTCAAAAGCAGAACTCAGGGAACAGTTAAAGGAACTAGATATGTTTAGTCTGCAGGAGATAAGTCATTGGGTGATGTAATAACTGTATATCTTCAAATATTTTAAAAGGCTTCCAGGTAGAGAAAGGATTAAGCTTTCTCTGCATGGCTACAGTAGAGAATCAGGACTAGTAAGTGGAAGAGATCTGATAGATACAGTTTTCTAGTCATCATAGCAGGACTGGCTTGTCTTGACAAAGAGTGAATACCCTGACACTTGAAGTATGGGGTCATGGGCTAGGGTTAGGGGGGCTGGGGAGACAGGGGGCAGTAATCATGAGAGGATGATTTTAAGCATTGGAAGGACAGTTAGACCATATAATGTTTGAGTCTACTCTAGTTTGGGGAATCTAAGAGTAATTCTTACTTTAATAAAAATAACAACAATAGTCATCACAATCTCAGGAGAGGACATTAAATCTGGCTTATGATAAGTTAAATCCAATGAAAATACAAAAAATTTTGTCATTGCTTTAACATTCACTTTTTATTCTGCCCTCTTTCATTTTCAGAAATGAATTCATATGAAGCAAATCTATAAAGGAGAGTGGCAGAGGTGAAAATACCATGGAAAAGGCAAGTCGTTTGACTAGTAAACTCATTGAATTGAGACGAGTGTGAAAACTCATTACAATCTGAATTTTTCACACATCTCAGTTTCCCCTCTCTTTCAAACTTCCTAATAGAAAAAGTTGAATTCACATTACTGGCAACTCTGCTATTTGCCTTCAATTCCATCAAAAAAATAAATAAATTGGAAATCCCACCTTTTCCACATTTATTTTAACCTAGGATGTTGTGATCCCTCAAGAATTCTTTTATGGTTTCTCAAAAGGCCAAGTCTTAGAAATCTCACTCTTAAACCCATGGGGAGTATGTCTATTTCTACTTTATTTGGGCAGATGAATTGAGAGGGGATGGGGTTTGATTTAACACCTGTTAGATTCCATAGACACGTATCAGAGGTGTTGCAGAAAAATTAAATACTGCAATAAAATTCTATTTTATTTCATGTTTGAAGATAATGTTACCACTATATTACTTGTATATTAATGAAACTGAAAAAAATGACTTGATAATCTCATCAGCTTTTATCAGTGATATATTTTTCTTTCTCCAATACAACATCTTGCAAACTCTTTAGGGGCTGAAAAAAATCTTTTTTTTTGGCTGCGTTGGGTCTTCGTTGCTATGCGCGGGCTTTCTCTAGTTGCGGCGAGTGGGGGCTACTCTTCCTTGTGGTGCACAAGCTTCTCATTGCGGTGGCTTCTCTTGTTGTGGAGCACGGTGTCTAGGCCTGCAGGCTTCAGTAGTTGTGGCTTGCGGGCTCAGTAGTTGCAGCGCACGGGCTTAGCTGCTCTGCTGCATGTGGGATCTTCCTGGACCATGGGCTCAAACCCATGTCCCCTGCATTGGCAGGAAGATTTTTAACCACTGCACTACCGGGGAAGCCCAAAAATCTTTTTTTTTAATCACTAAATCTCTAACAAATCACAGGTAAAATGGCAATGATTCAGTGAGCCCCTCTTTTGTGCCAGATGTTTTATAAACATTATTTTCGGTCATTAACTGCTTTTTATTTACAGATGAGAAATCTGATGCTTAGGGAGTTTTAGTTTTACTTTCCAAGGTCACATAACTAATAAGCTGTAGGGCCTGGATTCAAAGTCTGGCTTCTGTTACCCCATCCAGCACTCCTACCAACTATGTTACACTCCCTGCAAAGCTTGTGACAGGAGCTGTTTTTGCTTACCAAATATCCATTCTCTCCCTCTTTCTTGGTGTAACAGAACTCGGATTTTTAGCTAAGCACATTGCCCAGCTGAGGCTGTTTTCCAGCCTCCCCTGCAGGTAAGGATGAGCATATGACTAGAAAGTATACAAAACATATATTATGTAAATGGAGTGTTTTATGGAACTTCTCCCTTCCACCCCGCCCCCGTTTCATGACATGTAAATGTGACGTCTGGAGCTTTAGCAGCAATCTTGGCCCATCGGATCACCTTGAGGATGGATGCCAGGGCTGGAGGTTGAGGAGCATATCCTAATGTTCCCTCAGGACATCATGGAGATGCCATGCTAATTCTAGTCTGCCCATGCCTGGACTTCTTTTACATGAGCAAGAAATAAATTCCCATCGCCTCAAAGCCAGATGAATTTACTCCTAACTGCTAGACATAGTACATCACGCTCAGTATCTTTTTATGGAATTGAATTTGATTCTTCCTACCTGACACGCTTTTGAGGCTCTTCTCTAATCTTCTTCCTTTAAAATTTAGCTTCAATTTCAATGTATCTCTAAAGCCTTCCCTAACCACCATTTTCTCTATGGTGAATTTCAAATAATTAGCTCCTTTTTTTTTTTTTTGCGGTACTTGGGCCTCTCACTGTTGTGGCCTCGCCCGTTGCGGAGCACAGGCTCTGGACACGCAGGCTCAACGGCCATGGCTCACGGGCCCAACCGCTCCGCGGCACGTGGGATCTTCCCGGACCGGGGCACGAACCCACGTCCCCTGCATCGGCAGGCGGACTCTCAACCACTGCGCCACCAGGGAAGCCCGCTCCTTTTTAAAAGCTTTTAATTATGGAAAATTTCAAGCATATAGAAACGTAGGATAATATAATGAAGAAATTTTTTACAAAGGGTGTTTCCCTGCTAGTTCTAATAGTTGATTTAGCTTCACAAGCTGGGTTCCCACTCTCACTCTTCCTTGTGCCTCTTTACACAGCTTGGGGGGCAGATTAAGAGGAGGTCTCTTCTAGACATTTAAAAAGAGCCAATTGTAAAATACTTTGGAAATATGCTATTGTTTTATATATATATATACACACATATATATATATATATATATATATATATATATATATATATATATATACCAGATAGTTTCTACTATCCAGTTTAATGGTACTAAAAAGTATTAGATTAGGTAAGACATTATGAGAATTGGCCCTAGTAATCCAAACTGGGTGTGAACCAACCAAGTCTAAAGTATAAGAGTGATATGTTGGAAAATGCACACTTTGGTGAATAAATTGGCTTGATATCGTCAAGAGACCACAGGAATTAAAGTCAGAGGACTGTTTCAAGTCCTAATGTGGCCACGTCACTTTCCTGGGCCTTCATCTCCTCACCAATAAGATGAGAGAGTTGGATTTAGCCATGCTTTATTTCATGATTCTCATTTGAATTTCTGCAATGGGCATTGCCAAGCAGAGAAAATCTTCAGTGATTCCAACTCCACTCATTCAATATTTGTAAACTAGGGCAAGTCACTTGATCTCATTTGTAAGATGGAAACTTCAACCTAGTTGGTTTTACATTCTGTGGTTCTACCTAGTTTTATGTATATTGATGTTATTTTATGATTAAAGTCAAGAGAATGTAATTGGCATTGCCAAACGACAGTGTTGGGATCTTCTACATGAGACACTTAATACTGCTGTAGATAATGCTTTGTGAGGTGTTTTCTTCCCTTCTTGCTCTCAGAGCCTTTTCAAACTTCACCCACTGCCCTTGCATTAGTCTAAAACGAAATTAGCCATCAGGACTGAGTGACACGGGGAAAATTAGTAAAATGTTTCTTAGACGCCACTTACAGCACAGACACTGAGTTTGATGCCGGGAAAACAACGATCAATATGGTTGACCCAGTCTTGTTTCCATGGGGCTAGGAGTTCTGAAGTTGACCCCAGGTTTCCCCTCAATGTCAGGCTAAAATCACATGTTTTTAACAGGATGACAAGCCTGTGGAATTCATGGAGAAAACTCAGACTATAATGTAACTAATATGAAGTATAGTAGGTACTACTTTAAAAAAAATCTTTCTGTGTAGTTTATTACGTCAAAGGTTCTTAAATTTTTGCATGCAGTGCAATAAGCTAGGATTGCAGAATCCTAGGCCCAAGATCTAGAGAGTCTGACTCAGTTGGTCTAAACGGTCTTTGTTCTTAGCAAGTACTCCCAGACATTCTAATGTTGATGCCTCATATTCCAAAACTTTATTAGAAACTGCTATTAAATCTTTCGTGCCACATTTTTTTTCTTATGGGCTTAGCCTTTGGTTAAATATTGCTGAACTGGATAATGCATAAACTATATAACTGTAAAATATTACTTAGTTGCTTCCTTAAAATAGTGCCCCATTAATGTAGGGTACTTCCAGATCGGTCACTTGGAGATTCCCCAAATGATGACTCTCATCACTGCATGTTTTACAAAAAAATTTTTAAAAGTTTATTTGAGTGGATAATACATTCTCCTGGTTTAAAACTCAAAACAATGTTAAAAGATATAGATTAGAAGTAATGCAGTCACTCCTTGCCCTTTGTCCCTTAATTCTCTCAGGTTTTTGTGCATCCTTTCAAGGTTCCTTTATGTTTGTCTTATACCAAAACTAAGCTAGAGCACAAACTCTCTGCACCTTGCTTTTTTCAAGTTAACACATCTTAAAAATCTTCCCTTCATAGCGCATAGAGATTGTTCTCTTGTTTTTAAATCTGCAGAGCATTCCACTGCGTGGGTGTGACCGGTTTATTTAACCAGTCCTCTATTGATGAATACATTGGTTGCTCTAACTGTTTTTGCTGTTACAAATAATGCTGCAAGAAGTAACATTTAGTTAAACGTAGAGTTGACATATGATCTAGCAATGTCACTCCTAGGCATATACCCAATAGAATACATTCACACGAAAACTTTTTACACAAATGTTCACATCAACATTATTCATAATAGTCAAAAAGTGGAAACAACACAAATGTCATAACTGAAGAATGGATAAAGAAAATGTGGTATATCCATACAATGGGTTATTATTTAGCCATAAAAATAATACTACAACATGGATGAATCTTGGAAACATTATGCTAAGTAAAAGAAGCCAGACATAAAAGGCCACATATTGTATGATTCCATTTCTATGAAATATACGGAGCTGGCAAATCCATAAAGACAGAAAATAAGTTAGTGGGGACTTCCCTGGTGGTGCAGTGGTTAAGAATCCGCCTGCCAATGCAGGGGACACGGGTTTGATCCCTGGTCCAGGAAAATCTCAACTGCCACAGAGCAGCTAAGCCCGTGCGTCACAACTACTGAGTCTGTGCTCTAGAGCCCGCATACCGTGACTACTGAAGCCCGCTCGCCTAGAGCCTGTGCTTCACAACAAGAGAAGCCACCGCAATAAGAAGCCCGCACAACGCAAGGGAGAGTAGGTCCGGCTCACCGCAACTAGAGAAAGCCCGCGCGCAGCAGCTGGTTACAGGTTGGGGGAATGGGAAGTGACTGCTAATGGGTACAGGGATATTTTAAGAGTGATGACAGTGTTCTGGAATTAGACAGTGGTGTTGATTGTATAAACTTGTGAATATACTAGAAATCACTGAATTATACATTTTAAAATAGTGAATTTTAGGACATGTGAATTGTATTCCTTTTCTTTTGGCTGCGTTGGGTCTTCGTTGCTGTGCGCGGGCTTTCTCTAGTTGCGGCGAGCGGGGGCTACTCTTTGCTGTGGTGTGCAGCCTTCTCATTGCGGTGGCTTCTCTTGTTGGGGAGCACGAGCTCTAGGCGCACAGGCTTCAGTAGTTGCGGTGCACGGGCTCAGTAGTTGTGGCACACTGGCTTAGTTGCTCCGTGGCATGTAGGATCTTCACGGACCAGGACTCAAAACCATGTGCCCCGCATTGGCAGGCAGATTCTTAACCACTATGCCACAGGAAAGTACCTGCATTTCAATTTAAAAAATAACTTTTGTACGTATCATTTCATATAAGTGTAGTTATTTTTGTAGGATAAAATCCAAGAAGTGGAATTGGTGGGTCAAAGGTCATATGCACTTTTAATTTGTGATTTTCATAGATTTTGCTGAATTTTTCTCCAGGTGTGTATATGCCAGTTTTTTCTCCCATCAACATGTACAGGAGGGCTTGTTTCCCCATAGCCTTGCCAATGGAATGTGTTGTCAAAGTTTTAGAGTTTTATCACTCTGATAGATTTTTGAAATGGTATCTTGGTGCAGTTTTAGTTTGCTGCTCTCCAATTATAAGTGAAGTTGAGCTGCTGTTGGAGGGTTTTTTTTTTGCTATTTCCTACAAAACAAATTAAATTCATTGAAAATGCTTGCTTATACTGCTGTGTTTTGCTACGTAGGAATCTGTAATTTCTATGGCAGGAAGGAGTTTGCTCTGTTTCCAACCCTCTCAATCAACCCCAATTTCAGTTCTACCCTACAGTTCAGTATATAATTATTCAAATTAATGATGACTCTCTGGCAACAAATTGAACCTCTACAGAAAATGGACCAACTGCCATAAAAGGAAAATAAAAGCTGAAATTTTAATGTTGGAATCTGTATTATTGAAAACCAAACAAAAGGTTGCAGCCTTGCCAAACTACTGATTACGCAAAAATTTGAGTCCTGACATCTGATTTTTTCCAATGTTAAATAAATGAATTGTAGCTCTTCTAGCTAGAAAAATAGATATATAAACACTGTTCATTCCTTAAATACGTTTATTTGCATAGTTCCTTCCATCACTGAAGATTGTCTTCTCCTCTATAATAACTTGCATTACAAAATGTGCCCATTTTCTGGGTGGAAAAACAGGTTTTGATGAGAATTCCCATGTTGAGACCAATGGCAAGTCTGCTTGCCAATAAAGTATACCTATTTCAATTTTCAGTAGCAATACTTTAGAATCTATTACAATTTCAAAACGTATTTCAATGTAATCTCAAATACTATTCATTAAATTTATTTCTAAGCAGATATGTAATTTAAAAGTTGTGTTTCATACCCAATGTTCCTCTTGGTAGCATTTTTCCCTACCGAGATCTGACGTCCTAAGTCTCTGAGTCTTGGGAAGTTTGTTCAAGATTGAAGAGAATGAAAGCCAGAGCTGGAATAACAGTGAGAGCTGACATTTATGGAACACTTCTTGTGTGCCAAACTTAAAGTTCTAGGAACTTTAAGTATGTTAACTCATTTAAATTTCACAGCAGCCTAAGACTTATGGATTTTAATTATTCCCCTTCTTACAGGTGGAGAAACCAAAGCACCTGGGGGTTAAGCACCTCGCTAAAGCTCACCCAGCTGGTGACTGTTACGATTCCAACCTATTGGCTTGGCCAAAAAGTTCGTTCGGATACTTCGTGGTTGTAACAGAAAAACTTGAATGAACTTTTTGGCCAACCTAATAGAATGTCTGATTCTATTGCCCCTGCTCTAACCTCTATACTATTTTAAACCTCCGGGGCAACCTGGTCCAACATCCATTTTAGAAGCAAAACTGCCTGAGGCCCAGAGAGGTGACATGCCTTGCCCTTGAACTCTAACCCCCTGTTCTTGGTACAATACACATAAGAGAGAGTGGGACAATAATTTCTCTGTCAAATCTTACATGGATTATAAATTAACTCAGTCTGGCTGAGTTCAGAAAAATGACAATATAATTAGTTTAGGAAGCCATATATCTAAGTTTGGCAAATTTAGTAAATAAAAATGCAGACATGGGATTAAAATTGAATTTCAGATCATTAATGGACAACTTTTTTATATCCCATGCAGTATTTGTGACATATTTATACTAAAAGATTATTCACTGTTTAGCTGAAATTCAAATTTAATGGGGCATCCTGTATTTTATCTAGCACCTTACACATATTAAAAAGTAAAGTGTTAATTGTGTGTTTTGAGGTGTGAGGTGGTATTACTTTCCAGGAACTTTTACTTCTTACCTTATCAAATTCTATATCATTTGATTTATTTACAGTTACTGAGATTCTCAGAACCTTTCCCCAAACCCCCAGCAGACCTCAGCTTATGCCCAGGGCTAAACCAGTCTTAGCCAAGGGTAATAGGATGACTATGACTCACTGGATTTACTCCAGATCAGGAAATACTTAAAAAAATATATTGGGGTTATGTTAATAGTAATAAATATTATTAAAGCTAACAATTTTTATATACCAGACACTTTTGTAAGAGCTCTAGATAAGTTAATTTACTTAATTCTCAAAATGAACCTGGGAGGTAGGTATTATTATTACATCCAGTTTACAGGTGACAAAACTTGAATAACAGTGAGATTAAGTAATTTTCCCTAAATAATTTATAATCTATTAGGTGCTGTACTGTCAAATATGGTAGCCATGAGCCACATGTGTTTATTTAAACTACCATTAATTAAAATTTAAAAAATTCGGCTCCACAATTGCATTAGCCATATTACATTAGTGTATAAATGCCATATGTCTCGTGGCTACCATATTCAATGGTTCGATCATGATAAAAGGGACCACCTTCATGGGCATGCACAGGGCCCCAAGCTTCCAAGAGCCCATGTTTGGTTTAATGCTTTGCTGTTGCTGTCTTGAAATTCTTAATAATTTTAAAACAAAGGGCCCAACATTTTCATTTTGCACTAGGGCTGGCAAATTATGGAGCAAGTCCTCGTGGCAGAAAATTGTACTGGATAAACACTGCTGTGCATCAAAGTAAAGAAGACAGACTATAATTAGAAAGACCTTATTGAAGAAGGAAGATTTGAACCATTCTGTGTTGCCAATAGCTAGTTTCTGCAGCTTGGAGTAAAAACACTTTTTCCATCCTCCCCTCTCCCCAAAGGGCCAACCAGATGAAAATCTTCACACAGGATTTGTACGCACATGCAATATAGCTGCGTCCTGAGCCCCCCTTGGAATTTCCTCTTGAGTGACCAGCTGTACCCATCCCACTCCACCCCACGTCTGTCCTGGATCTAACCCTAGAGAAAATTTCCCAAAAGTCACTCTTAAAAAGAAAATCTAAATTCAGGATCAATGAACAAGTCTTCAAGTGAAATAATTCTCAGGTGAACACAAATATCATTTGAATCCAATTTTCCCATTGCCTGAATACTCCCAAATAAAGAGCCAAGGTGAGAAGCAGGGCCATACCTAGATTCATAGCTGCCCCATAAACTGCAACAACCTAAACATGCCGACTTATCTTGCCTACAACACCCAACCTTAAAAGTTCATCTTCCCGCACCAGAAAGTTTTCACGTGATAAGAGAGGTGAAAATGTTCTATATTTCCCGCTATGCTAACATGCAAATGCTATAACTGTTTTTCCACTGAACAGCATACTGAAACTTACCCCATTACGGTGACAAGAGCTTTTAGAGAAGCATGGAGTAACAGAGAGAGCATAGCAGCAAATAAAGATCCTTCTGAGGTTGTTTCTTTGAGGTTTTGCAGTTAGGGAACTCTCATTTGTCGAAGAGAACATAGGGATTTCCAGATGTAAATTATTGGTGAATTTATCTCAAAGGGTATTGAGAAATGAATAATGAAACCAGCAAAAGCCATGCCCTGGGAGGAAAACTTCAGGAAAATAATTAACATGATTATAATGCAAACCAAGTAGTAATTGGCTCCTTTGGTTAAACTAATTAAGTGAGCAAAAAATACTTATAGAAAATAAAACTTCAGTTGTTTAATAGTAAACCATTTTTACTTAGATTAGCTCTGAGAACATATAAGTGCAACTTAGAGGATAGTTCTCTATATAAGGAAGACGTAAAAGCAGCAATAAATGTAAAAAGCACATAGAAAGCTGCGCGCAATTCACAAATCCATGCTTTGCGTTAAGTATGCCAGAGGGTGCTCATGTTTAACGTCATATTTGAGTCTTCATTAGATTGTTATTCCTTTTGAGCTTCTGTGACTGACTATTACAGAGCCTTTGGCTGGAGTTAGCCCAGAATATTTTCCCACCCAAATTGTTGAAACTTGTGCTGTTAATCATTACTCAACACAAAGATTAAAAGAAGTGCCTTATATTGGAATTATTTTGTACTTTCGCAAATAAATTTTCCTGGATGGAGACCTTATATCCATCCATCTATCCAATCATTCATTTGCTCTTTCATCAAATACCTAGATGCCCATCTGTTCTTTGCCAGATGCCAACCTAGGATCTAGGGTTACAAAAGCAAATAGGATAAGGTCCCTGTCTTCAAGTGGTTTACAGTCTGGTTGGAGACACATTTGTAAACAAATGGGTGTCATTAGTTATTATGGCTTCTGGGTTAGAAGTACCTCCGGATTTGGTGGGATATGAGGGAAGAGTGGAGAATGAGGGAATGGGTGAGCATGGGGTGGAAAGTCTATTGAGGAGGAAATGCTGGAGCTTTGGCCTTTTGTCCCCCTTTTTGCATTCTGTTCCCTCTTCCTATGATACCCTTCCTTCATTTCTTCATCTGGCTAACCTTTACTCAAAACATTAAAAAATAGTGTATACATTTTCTTAACCAGTTATACATGAATGTATTTCAGTTTATTAAAATGTTGAAATACAAAAGTATGTAAATAGTAGAAGTCTTTCTTCATCCTGCTCCCCATTATTCTTCTACTTAGAGGTAGCACTTTTTTTTTTCACATCTTTATTGGAGTATAATTGCTTTACAATGGTGTGTTAGTTTCTGCTTTATAACAAAGTGAATCAGTTATACATATACATATGTTCCCATATCTCTTCCCTCTTGTGTCTCCCTCCCTCCCACCCTCCCTATCCCACCCCTCCAGGAGGTCACAAAGCACCGAGCTGATCTCCCTGAGAGGTAGCACTTTTAACACATTGTATGTATGTTTCCAGAACTTTTTCTGTACATTTACGTATATTCATATATTTGCATTTACTTATATACATGTATGAACATATATGCATATATAATTATATACAAATGATAAAAATAAATATTGCTTTTCAATTTGTTTTTCATTTAATAATTGTCATGGGTATTGTTTCATTACAGTGCTTCTATATCAAAGTCCAGAAGTTGGAATTATTATATTTATTTAGCCAATCCCCTATGGGTAGAAATCTAGAATTTCCTCCAAAATTTTCACTATTATATATAATGAAATGAGCACCCACAAACATTCTTCTGCACATGTGTGTTTCTGTAGACCATATACCTAACAGTGGAATAAATAGTTTAAAATCATGATAAATGTGGTCACATTGGCTTTCAAAACACATGTAGCAACATGTATACCCATCAACTTGGTAGAAGACTGCCTCTTTCCTCACACCTTTACCAGTTGAGAGCATTGTAAATCGTTTCTGAAGACTTTTTTTAGAGTAGTTTTAGCAAAACTGTGAGGAAAGTACAAAGATTTTCCCATATACACCCTACCCCCACACATGCGTAGCCTCCCCCATTACCAATATCCCCACTAGAGTGGTATCAATACATTTGCTACAATTAATAAACCTACAATGACACATCATCATCACCCAAAGTCCGTGGTTTACATTTGAGTTCACTCTTGGTGTTTTACATTCTATCGGTTTAGACAAATGCATAACATATATCTATCGTTTTAGTATTATATAGAGTACTTTCACTGCCCTAAATATTCTCTTTTCTCTGTCAAACCATCTTCCACCTGCCCCCAATCCCTGGCAACCACAGATCTTTCTACTGTCTCCAAAGTTTTTCCTTTTCCAGAATGTCAAACAGTTGACTTAGTTGGAATCATACAGTATGCAGCCTTTTCAAATTGGCTTCTTTCGCTTAGTGATATGCACTTAAGGTTCCTTCATGTCTTTTGATGGCTTGATAGCTCATTTCTTTTTAGTACTGAATAATTTTCTATTGTCTAGATGTACACAATTTATTTATTCATTCACCTACTGAAAAACATCTTGATGACTTCCAAGTTTTGACAAGTATGAACAAAGCTGCTGTCAACATCTGTGTGCAGGGTTTTGTGTTGACATAAGTTTTCAGCTCCTTTGGGTAAATACCAAGAAGAGCTATTGCAGGATCATATAGTAAGTATATGTTTAATTTTGTAAGAAACTGCCCAACTGTCTTCCAAAGTGGCTGTACAATTTTGCATTCCCACCAACAGTAAATGAGAGTTCCTGTTGCTCCACAGTCTTGCCAGCATTTGGTGTTGTCAGTGTTCCAGATGTTGGTCATTCTAATAGATCTGTAGTGGTACTTTATTGTTGTTTTAATTTGCAATTCCCTAGTTACATATGATGTACATCATCTTTTTGTATGTTTGTTTGCCATCCGTATATCTTCTTTGAGGGAGTGTCTGTTAAGATCTTTGGCTCAATTTTTAATGGGACTGTTTGTTTTCTTATTGTTGAGTTTTAAGTGCTCTTTGTGGTTTGAGTATGACTTGCATATATATAGATTTTTAGGCATTTATCCTGCTTGGTGTTGTCTGAGGTTCTCAGATCTGTGATTTGGTGTCTGATATTAATTTGGGGGAAATTCTCAAGTCTATTTTTTCTAATATTTCTTCTGTTTCTTTTCTTCTTCTGGTATTCCCATTATGTGTATGTTACATCTTTTGGCCCACAGTCCTTAGATATTCTGTTTTTTCAGTCTCTTTTCTATTTTCTTTTCAATTTTGGAGGTTTCTGTCAAGATATTCTCAAACTCAGAGATTCTTTCCTCAGCCATGTACAGTCTACTAATAAACTCATCAAAGGCAGCCTTCATTTCTGTTGCAGTGTTTTTCACCTCTAGCATTTCTGTTTGGTTCTTTCTTAGGATTTTCATCTCTCTGCTTACTTTGCTAATCTGTTCTTTCATGTTAAGGGCATGGGCCCTTAACATATTAATCATAGTTTTTCTAAATCCCTGGTCTAATAATCCCAACATCCCTGCCCCATGTCTGGCTTTGATGCTTGCTCTATGTCTTCAAATTGTGTTTTTTGCCTTTTGATATGCCTTGAATTTTTTTCTTGATAACAGGACATGATGTATCTGGTATAAGGAACTTCTATAAACAGGCTTTAGTAAATGTGGTGGTGAAGTGTGGGGAAGGGGAAGCGTCTGTAGTCCTAGGATTAGGTCTCAGTCTTTTATTGAACGTATTATCTCTGGACTGTGAACTTCACAACTGTTTCTCAGTTTTTTTCTCCCCTTTTAAATGGAACAAGTGGGCTGGAGTTGGCTATATCCCTTCTTCCAGGTCAATTAGGCTCTGATAATACCCCATCAGGTTAGGCTGTAGTTAATTTGTTTCTCCTGAGGGCAGCCTTGTTAAGAACACAGTGCTCTGGCATTACAAATTGGTTCAGTTTCCCCTCCTTCTGCCAAAAGCATGAGGGATTTTCCTCTGATAGTCACTGTAAGAACCTGGTCGAGCTCTTGGAGGCAAAAGTATGGAGGTTCCCTAATGACTGGGTCATCCTGGAGTATTTAACTGTCAGACTTGTCCTCCTTGAGTCTCCAGCAAGTCATCAATTACCGTTCAGGTTTTCCTACCCTGGCACTGGTTCCCTTGGCAATTTCTGCTTGTGTGTCTCTGCTCCAGCAAGCCACCACTCACTGTATTCTCCTGTCTCTCCAGTCTTGGGGGCAGTGGTTTTCTCTGTGTCCTCCTCTTTTACAGATCCAAGGAGAACTGTTCATTTTTCAGTCTGTTCAGTTTTTTACTTATTGTTAGGATGGAGTGGCAACTTCCAAGTTCCTTACATACAGAACTGGAAACCAGAAATAGAATGTTTAAAATCTTTTAATATTTTGATTGTCAGATAAGGGAAAACTTATTTTTTAAAGTTTTCACTTCCCTGACTTCTGGTGAGATTAAGCATATTTTATATATGTCTTTGAATCTAATCTTAAAAGATAAATCAGTGTTCAGCAGAGGGCAAACCGTGAGCAAAGGCATAGATCTATTAATTGCACAGTAGCAGGGTGTTTTAGGGGGGCTGAAATTGCTTCACATGGGGATGAGAGTACGACTTCAAGCAAAATGAGGCTTAGAGAAGTAGACAGTTGTCAGATGACAGAGGGCCTACAGTGCCAGTTGTTTGGACTTCAGCCTGTTCCACAATGGAGGGCTGTTGAAAGGCTGTAAACAGGGCTGCAAAAGGCCATAGCTTTCAGCTGTGAGAAGAGAGGAATGAAGTGAAAGCACAGAGATTGAAATGAGGAGAGCAAACTTGAGAGAATTGCAGTGGTTCATGGAGAGAGAGCAGTGATGCATAGTCTGGAGGTGGAGGAGAGGAGGGGCAGACCAGTGGTACTGGGTCTGGAGAGGGGTGAGGAGGACAAGCCATGGTACCATCTGCACATCATCTGTGAGGACGAGGAAGAAGGAGACCAGCATGAAAGTCAGTTTGCATCAAGAGTATCGATGTGAGTGGTTTTCCAGGAACCTGCTCTAGCGAAAAAAAAAAAAAAAAAAAAAAAAGGAAAAGTTGCAGGGTGGTTCCATTTAAACCAGTGCAGTGAAATTTCAGTAAGGTTTTCTACAGAGATGAATATTTAAAAGAAAATCAGAAAAAAATGCACTTACTTAAGAGAGAAAGAAGATATTGGTTGAAAAGAGCCAGGAATAAATGAGTCTGCAAGGAAAAATAATGAAAAACTAAGAAGAGAAAAATATTTTTTAAACAGATGGAGGAAAGAAAAAGTAAAAGGAGGGTCGATGAGGACATGAAAGAAAAACTGACGGGTTTTAATTTTTACATACAGAACTTATTTTTTATATTTCCTTTTATATACATTAACATATTTCCTTTTATATACATTAACATTATGCTTTGAAAATAATATATTGAAAATAGAGAGCATTAATTCATGGAAGAGAGTAGATTCGGGACCACATGTTTGATACAAATCTCAAAGTGAGACTGCAAGCAACCTCCACCTCCCCCACGTCGTTGAGTTGTCTTGAGGACCAGAATTTCACCAGGCAACGCCCTCTTAACCTCCCGATGTTATTTAACCTAGAAAAGAAATCATTATCTCTACTTTATAGAATAGATTCCTGAGGCATGAAAAAGGTTACATGTTACTAGTTAGATATTTGATTCTGTTAGTTATTTACTATTAGTCATTTATTTGATTGCTGGGGTAATTTTCACAAGAGTTCTGAAATCCCCTGACATTCCAATTCTCTTTCTCCTACACTTAGTTTGCCCTCCTCAGAGTCTCTTTCTTAGACACAGCAATTATTGCTGCTATTTCTTTACATCTGTACATGCCAGTCTTTAGATGAATAATGATTTGTTTTGGAATCAGTGACACGTTTTAAATGTATGTCTGTAAAAATCATCTTTGGTTGAAGGGTTCTGTGTTAAAATATAATGCTTTGCTATTATCATCTTCATAAAACTGCCATGGAATAAGTAAACAAGTATTAACAGGGAAGGAATGTATAATGGCAATGTTGGGTATTCCTGTCATTTTAATTGTATAATTTAATTTTTGGAAATTTAGAAAATATAGAGAAACACTGCTATGGCCTGAATGTTTGTTTCCTCCTCCAAAATTCATATATAGAAATTCTGATCCTTGAGGTAAGGTGTTAGGAGGGGGGGCCTTTGGGTGATGCTTAGACCATGATAGTGGAGACTTCAAGAATAGGATTAGTGTCCTGTGCAACTAGAGATTATCATACTAAATGAAGTAAGTCAGAAAGAGAAAGACAAATACCGTATGATAGCACTTATATGTGGAATCTAAAATACAACACAAATGAAGCTATCTACAAAAAAGATGTACAGACATAAAGAACAGATTTGTGGTTGTCAAGGAGGAGGGGATTGGGGGAGGGATGGAGTGGGAGGTTGGGATTAGCAGATGTAAGCTATTATATATGGAATGGATACACAACAAAGTCCTACTGTATAGCACAGGGAACTATATTCAGTATCCTATGCTAAACCATAATGGAAAAGAATATTAAAAGAAAGAATGTATATATATATATATATATATGTATAACTGAACCACTTTGCTGTACAGCAGAATTTAACACAACATTGTAAATCAACTATACTTCAATTAAAAAAAAAAGAATAGGATTAGTGTTCTTATAAAAGAGGCACCAGAGAGATCCCTAGCCTCTTTCACCAAGTGAGGACGCATCCAGAAGCTGCTGGCTATGAATCAGAAAAAGCGTTCTTATCAGAAGGTGGCCATGCTGATACCTTGATCTTGGACTTCTAGCCTGCAGAACTATAAGAAGTAAATGTCTATTGTTTATAAGCTACCAAGTCTACGGTATTTTGTTATAGCAGCCCAAATGGACTAAGACAAGCCAGAGAAAAAATAATCATCCTCCATATTCCCAACTTCCAGAGCTAAACACTATTATCATATTGACATTTTTTCTCACATTTTAAAAGACAAATTAGTCTATTTTCATACTTATTATAGGAATTCACATAACAGAATTGCACAAAGTTAAAAGTTCAAAAATCACTCCAAAGTTACCACGCAGAAATAACCATTATTACTTTTAGAAGAATATTACTATATACATCTTTCTAAACACATACACAAATAGAAACAATATTTTTGTAAACTTGGGATCACACTATTCACATTAAACATATTAAAGTTAATCTTACTTGAATTTAATGAAAGAAAAGAGAAGTTGAAGGAATTGTTGAACTTCAAATAAATATTTCTCTACCACAAGATATATTATTTTCTAAAGGATTCTAAATATTTTAAAATGTTAAAAGGCTAGAGTCACTGTGCTTAAAAAAACAACAACAACCCATTTCAATTGGATGGATCATCAAGGACCCTCTGCTTTAAATGATGAGAACATTAGTATCCTCAGATTCCTATCCTCCTCCAGTTCAAGACATTTATCTTCTGTTGTATAATCATAATTCTCACAATTTTGAGCAGGCACAGCAAATGTACTGAAAAATCCTCTGTGTACGCCTCTGCCATTCTCGAGCAGCTGCCCCTGAAAACCCTATCCCCCCACTGTCAGCTCCCAATCAAGACCTTCCACCGAGACCACGTGTCAGCTGCTGTAGATGTTCTTCCCCTCCCCAATCTCTCTAACAGGCCCAGAAGAAAGGTAAGTGGAAAAATGCCTAGAAAATGAACAGCTCCAGAATTTTAATTAGCTTGTGGGGAGAGGGAAAGAAACTGTGGACACTCATGCATTAATAAGTTTAATCCTCTCTGACTTAAAAAAATTTTTTTATTGATGTACAGTTGATTTACAATGCTGTGTTAGTTTCTGCTGTACAGCAAAGTGATTCAGTTATACATATGTACACATTCTTTTTCATATTCTTTTCCATTATGGTTTATCACAGGATATTGAATATAGTTCCCTGTGCTATACAGTAGGACCTTGTTATTTATCCATCCAATATATAACAGTTTGCATCTGCTAATCCCAAACTCCCAATCCTTCCCTTCCCCAGCCCCTCTCCCGCTTGGCAACCACAAGTCTGTCTTCTACGTCTGTGCGCTTGGCAACCACAAGTCTGTCTTCTACGTCTGTGAGTCTGTTTCTGTTTTGTAGATAGGTTCATTTGTGTCTCTATGACTTTTTATAACACTCGAATTCTCTGGAATGACAGATGTGAACAGTTGAACTAAGGTGATACAACTGGCTTATGAGAACTTCCTGAGGAAGTGAGAGTGGGAGGTCCAGGGAGAATAGGGTCAAAAGGCAAGGAGTGAGGGGAAGGGTACTCTGTCTCCGGTGTTAGCAAGCCTGGCAGAGGGGCCGCACCCTTATCTCAGAGGAGAGCCACCAGTCTCAGCTCCAGAAAGCTCAATACTTAGAGCTAAACATCTGGCTTGACAGCAGGGAACATTCAATTAACGGTAGTTCAGAGGAATTGCTGTGTTTGCAGCTGCTTCTTCTTGATAAAATAACTGTTGTTTCAAATAAGGAATTATTATGTAGAATCAGAATCGAATGAAAAGTGGTGTCTTATCACAGCTTGATTTAGTGGTATATAAATAGGTTTTGGAAAAGGAAGGTATAACATTAAAAAGTGAGATCATTATAAATGGTAGATAAGCACTTTTCATAAAAAGCAAAAGGGAACAATGCCAGAGAAATGTGACATGTGACTGAAGAGGCACAGATCACATGTCAAATCGATGACTACACACATTTTCTAACGCTTTTTCACAGAAAACACATGCCCTTAAGACTGGTATTTGGTAATCTGTTTTGCCCAAAATGAAAGCTCTGCTGTTACTGGAAGGCACAGGAAAGCTGGTAGGAACAGCTATGTGTATGATTTTAAAATATTTCGAAGGCCTTGTGTCAAGTGTCAAGCTGTAACTTGCCTGCAATAAGTATTACTTGAAGAAAATTAATAAATGAATGATGCTTTTTTTTTTTTTTTTTGTCCGTTTCTACAAACAGCAATTGAGAGAATGCAGAATGACTTAGGTCCTAGGGTAAGAAGGGAGCCTGGGAGAAAGGAAGAGTAGTTAAGTGAAAGAAACAGAGGTTGGGAAAGAGATTTCAGAACATGCTGCATGCCCTGAGTTTCTTTTCCGATTATTCGTGGCCATGATAAGGTCCGTAAATGGGCTATACATTGAAAATTCATAGGTCCTATGTTAAAAGAGCAGAACAGGGAAGGACTTGATAAGTATGGGATAGCAAGAATCTCAGAACCTGGGGAGCCCAGACGTAGAGTCTGGGTGAACTGTAAACTGTTTCCAGGTACTGATGTGGCTCTGCTGGCTGGGAGCACAGAGCTCTCCTTAGGGTTCCTTTATCTGGGCATCATTGGACCCAGAGAATTCCTCACCATGTGTCTTCACCTTGATGCATCCCAAAGAGGATCTGAAAGAAGTCACCAGAAGGTCTTGCTCACTTAATTGTATCTTTTGTTTATGCTTTTCACATTTCATTTTGATTTTTTTGCTTGTTTGTTTGCTTTTATTGAAGTATAGTTGCTGTACAATATTATATGTTACAGGTGTACAATATTGTGATTCACAATTTTTAAAGGTTATACTCCATTTGTAGTTATTATAGAATAAAATATTGGCTATATTCCCCATGTTGTACAATATAACCTTATAGCTTATTTTATACCTAACAGTTTGCACCTCTTAACCTCGTACCCCTACATTGCCTCTCCCTGCTCATTTTGTTTTTTTATTTATTTATTTGGTTGCATTGGGTCTTGGTTGCGGCAGGCAGCCTCCTTAGTTGCGGCTTGCCGGCTCCTTAGTTGCAGCTCGCCAGCTCCTTAGTTGTGGCATGTGAACTCTTAGTTGTGGCATGAATGTGGGATCTAGTTCCCTGACCAGGGATTGAACCTGGGCCCCCTGCATTGGGAATGAGGAGTCTTTTTTTCAATATATAAATTTATTTTATTTATTTATTTTTGCCTGCATTGGGTCTTCATTGCTGCATGCAGGCTTTCTCTAGTTGCGGCGAGCAGGGTCTACTCACTGCGGTGCGCGTGCTTCTCATTGCGGTGGCTTCTCTTGTTGCGGAGCACAGGCTCTAGGCACATGGGCTTCAATAGTTGTAGCACGAGGGCTCTAGAACGCAGGCTCAGTGGTTGTGGCACACAGGCTTACTTGCTCTGCAGCATGTGGGATCTTCCCAGACCAGGGCTCGAACCCATGTCCCCTGCATTGGCAGGCGGATTCCTAACCACTGCACCACCAGGGAGGTTCCTTATTTTGATTTTTGATAAAATTTGTGACAGAACAAGTCACAGTCCATCCATTTCCTTTTTGTCATTCTATTCCCAAACCCAATCTTCTCAGACTTGGCCCTGAGACACCTAAAACCCCTTTCATATTTTTAGCTTCTGATCAGTGTAGATTCAAAATAATATACACTCCTTATTTCATTCGTTAATAATCCTATTTTGCCTCATTCTTTCCATATTGTTTTGGGTTTCTTGAGACTGCTTTTTCCTCCTCAGTGCCATTAATGGAATCCCAGGTGTGGCCATTAAAAACTGGAGGCACTTGTGACTGCTCCCTCTTTCTGCAGCTGAAGAGAAAAGCAGATAGTATTTTGCATCATAAAACCACCCTTGCAGAAGTTATTTCCATCAAAAGAATCTTCTCTTTCTTAAAGGTCCAGACAGTAAATATTTGAGGTTTCCAGGCCATGTGGTCATTATTGCTACTCCTCAATTCTGCTAATGAAAAGCAGCCAAATGAATGGGTGTGGCTATGTTCCAATAAAACTTTATCTACAAAGACAGGAAGCTGGACTGGGCAGTAGTTTTCTGACTCCTTTAGCTGCCAACTCCTGTTAAACATCTGGGCTCAAGATTGTTGCTATGGCCTGTGAAAGCAATCCTTAATCCTTAAAAGTTTATAAACTGGTTTTCTTATTAGTAATGTGTTGCCTAGTAATAAGTACTTAAATTGACATCCTTGGTTTCCAGAAGACATAAATACTTGTGAATTTTCTTTGTTGAACAGAGGATTTTGGGGCTTCTCTTTTTTCTCTCGTGCACGAAGGTAAAACAAAATGACTGTATCACAACACAGGTTAGGTTCTCTAGAAGCAAATAGTGAGGCAGAGCTTTGGAAGCAAGTTGTTTTATTAGGAGCAATACTTGTGAAGAGCAGGGAAGTTACACAGGACTGGGCAGAGAGAGAAGCAGTACTACTATACTGGTCCAAAAACTTCATCCGCCCTGGTTTGGAACTCTGGGAGACTAGGACCCCAAATGGTGAAGACCTTATATCCCTACCTCACTCAGTCACCAGATGCACGCTGCCCCAAGAAGAGGGAGGCTTCTGGCAAAGCAGCTCTCTGGAAAAAGCTCGGAGCTAGAGGCTGCCTGCTGGCTATACTCCCCACTGCTAGGCATAAAGTCCTTTCTTGAAGGGGGGTCTGGACAGAGACTCTTCATATCTGCCATAGTCAGACATTTTTATTTAAACAAAAAGTCTGAGAGTGTGCCTCATATAAGTTAACACCAGTAACACAGCTGTAAGAGTAAGTACAGCTGTAGAACTATTTAGCATGTTAATTTCATCCTTATTATTCTGTTTCCATGTTTACATGTAGCAATATCTCTTAGGGGAGGGAAAAAAGACTGTGGGACACCGATATCATGAAGAAGAAATAACTGGGCATCTTTTTTTTTCTCCTTTATTTCTGTACTTACCTTCCCTATCTAGTGATCTATCATCTTCTGTTCTGCCTTCTTCCATTCTACTGCTTACCTTCTGCTTTCTCCATCCTTCATTTATTGATACTAACTTAATTTCTATACAAGGCTGTAGAATAGCTTCATATATATGTAATACCTACATATTGTGGGCTTGTGACGGAGGAAAATTTTACAACCTGCGTTCAATTTTATTTCCTTGATTTTGACCACTATGTATAATGCTGCTATGAACATTCATGTACAAGTTTTTGCATGCATCTATGTTTTCAATAATCATGCTTATATACCTATGAGTGAGATTGCTGGCTTTTATAGTAACTCCATGTTTGGTCCTTTGAGAAACTGCAAAATTTTTTCTAAAGAGGCTGCACCATTTTACATTCCCACCAGCAATGTATGAAGTTTCCAATTTCTCCACATCCTCATCAATACTGATTATTGCTCATCTTTTTAATTATACATAGCCATCCTAGTGGGTCTGAAGTGGTATAACATTGTGGTTTTGATTTGCATTTCCCTAATGACTAATCATGAGCATCATTTCATGCCTTTTTATTTTTCTTTTTTAAATTAATTAATTAATTAATTTTTGGCTGTGTTGGGTCTTCATTGCTGTGCACGAGCTTTCTTTAGTTGTGGAGAGCAGGGGCTACTCTTCGTTGCGGTGCATGGGCTTCTCATTGCGGTGGCTTCTCTTGTTGCGGAGCATGGGCGCTAGGTGCACAGGCTTCAGTAGTTGTGGCACATGGGCTCAGTAGTTGTGGCTCGTGGGCTCTAGAGTGCAGGCTCACTAGTTGTGGTGCGCGGGCTTAATTGCTCTGCGGCATGTGGGATCTTCCCGGACCAGGGATCGAACCCATGACTCGCATTGGCAGGCAGATTCTTAACCACTGTGCCACCAGGGAAGTCCCCATGCTTTTTTCTTACAGTCTCTCTTACTATATTGTTTTTTGAGTTACTTTCTTAGTGGTTGCCTAGGAAATTACAATCAGTATATTAACTTGCAACAATTAAGTTTAGATCAATAGCAACTTAATTTTAGTAGTATACAAAACTTTGCCTCAATATAGATCCTTTGTGCTATTATTGTTATATACATATACATTACATGTTTATGTATTATAAGCCTATGAACGTGATTTTATAATTATTGTTTTGTGCAACTGTCTTTTAAATCAGGAGACAAAAAAGCTATAAATAAAATAATTCATACAATCTTTTATATTCACCTAGGTAGTAAACTTTATTGGTGCTCTTTATTTTTTGGGTGAATTTGAATTACCATCCAATGTCCTTGCAGTTCAGTATGGACTCCCTGTAGTTTCTCTTGTAGGGCAAGTTTGCTAATGAGAAATCTGCTGTTCTGCATTTTTTTAATTGGCAATGTCTGAATTTCTCTTTATTTTTTAATTGCTCCTTGGATATGTAATTCTTGGTTGACAGTCTTTTTTCTTCAGCAGTTTGAATATATTATTCTACTACATTCTGGCCTCCATAGTTTCTGATGAGAAGTCAGCTGTAAATTTTACTGAGTACCCTTTGTACTTGTGAGTCACTTTTCTCTTGCTGCTTTCAGGAGTCTCTCGTCTTTGTCTTTTGACAGTTTGCCTATGATATATCTAGGTTTGGATCTCTTTGAATTTATCCTACTTGGAATCCATTGCACATTTTGGAGGTGTGGATTAATGTCTTTTATCAAATCTGGTTCATTTTTGGCTATTATTTTGTTCTCTCTGCCTCTTTCTTTCCTCTCCTTCTGAGATTTTCCTTATACATATGTTGGTATGCTTTATGAAGTCCTGAAGGTCTCTTAGGATTTGTTCATTTTTCTTTTTCTTTTCTTACAAAAGTGTAATCTACTTACAATATTATATTAGTTTCAGGTGTACAACATAGTGATTCAATATTTTTACATATTATGAAATGATCACCACAATAAGTCTAGTTACCATCTGTTACCATACAAAGTTATTACAATATTATTGACTATATTTGCTGTGCTGTATATTACATCCCTGTGATTTATTTTATCTGTTCATTTTTCTTCATTCTTTTTTCTTTCTATTCCTCAGACTAGATAATCTCAGTTGACTGATTCATTCTTATGCCAGCTCAAATCTGTGGCTGAACCCACTGAGCATAATTAATAAATAATTTTATTAAAAAATATGAATATATATGTACCATACATATAGTGAATACTCACTTTTTGTTACATTGCCATGCAATACTTACCAAAAAATATCATATTTTAGGCCAAAAGAAAATATTGCAAGGGGTATAATTTGTATTGGCTAAATCCTCAGATCACAAAATGCAGTAAATTCTAACCATTTTGAAATTTAGAAACACCCTCTTAAATAACTATTGGGTTCAAAAGATAAAATTAAAATGGAAATTACAGATCATTTGTATTTGTCTTTATCTAACTTATTTCACTAAATATAATACCTTCTCCATCCTTCCATATTGTTGCAAAAGGGAGAATTCCATTTTTTTTATGGCTGAGTAATATTACATCATATATATTCATATATATATATCACATCTTCTTTATTTATCCATTCATCTGTTGATGGACACATAGATTGCTTCCATATCTTAACTATTGTAAATAATGCAGCTATAAACATTGGGGCGAACGTATGTTTTTGAAGTTCTGTTTTCATTTTCTTCAGATATATACCCAGTAATGGAATTGCTGAATCATATGGTAGTTCTATTTTTAGCTTTTTGAGGCACCTCCACATGTTTTAAATAGTGACTGTGCCAATTAAAATTCCCACCAACAGTGTACTAGGGTTCCGCTTTCTCTACATACTTGCTAACATTTGTTATTTGTAGACTTTTTGATGATAGGTGTCACCTGTTCTGACAGGTGTGAGGTGATAGTTCATTATGGTTTTGATGTGCATTTCTCTGATGATTAGTGATGTTGAGTATCTTTTCATGTGCCTGTTGGCCATCTGTGTAGTATATTTTCTTTGGAAAAATGTCTATTCAGGTCTCCTGCCCATTTTTTACTTGGGTTGTTTGTTTTTCTGATATTGAGTTATATGAGCCATTTATATATTTTGTATATTAACCTTTTGTCAGTCATATCATTTGCAAATATCTTCTCCCATTCAGTAGGTTGTCTTTTTGTTTTGTCAATGGCTTCTTTTGCTGTGCAAAAACTTTTAATTAAGTCCCATTTGTTTATTTTTGCTTTTGTCTCTTTTGCCTTAGGAGAGAGATAAAAAATAATATTGCTACAATTTATGTCAAAGAGTGTTCTGCCTATGTTCTTATCTAAGAGTTTTATGGTTTCAGATCTTACCTTTAGGTCTTTAATGCATTTTGAGTTTATTTTTGTATATGGTGTGAGAAAATGTTTAATTTCATTTTTTTACATGTAGTTTTCAGTTTTCCCAGCACCCCTTATTGAAGAGATTGTCCTTTCTCCATTGTATATTCTTGTCTCCTTTCTTGCATAGATTAATTGACCATAATTATGTGAGTTTATTTCTGGGCTGTCTATTCTTTTCCATTGATCTATGTGTCTGTTTTTGGGCCAGTACCATGCTGTTTTGATTACTGTAGCTTTGTAGTATAGTCTGAAGTCAGGGAGTGTGATACCTCCACCTTTGTTCTTTTTTCTCAAGATTGCTTTGGCAATTCAGGGCCTTTTGTGGTTCCATACAAATTTTAGGATTATTTGTTCTAGTGCTGTGGAAAATATCATGGGTATTTTGATAGGGATTGCATTAAATCTGTAGATTGCTATGGGTAGTATGGACGTTTAAACAATATTAATTCTTCCAGTGCATGTACATGGGATATCTAGGAAACTACAGATAATTTGGACATTAATGATAATGATGATAACATACTTAAAACACATCAGAGTGGTTCCTATATTTAAAGGCCAATTTGTAGATATAAATGCTTTTATCATTTAAAAGTTTTTTAAGATAAATAACTAGACATTCATCTCAAGAATCCAGGAAAATAATTGCAAAATAAATGTAAAAAATAGAATTAATAAAAGATACAGACATGAATGAATTAGAAAGAAGAAAAACAATCTATAAACTCCCTTTTAAAAAGTCATATGTTATGTTTTTGTTCTTCAAGATAGTTCTTTATGAAGACTAGTAAAATAGACATATTTTGGTCAAAGTCACTGTTTTGTAGATAAACTAGGCCATATCTAGGACTTTACGTAGGCTACACTACTATAATTGCTCTTCTAACATAATAATGCTTAATATTCAATAGTTTCTATTTCATAACATTTCTGTTTCATTCACACAAGTATTGTTGGAATAAGCCATATAATATCAATATGCCTGTATTTTCAGTCATCTCTAGGGTGGAGGTATGTTTATAAGCATTTCTATAGCAGAATCAATTAAATATTAATAGTATACTGTTGGAAAAGAAGTACTAATTGAAATAGAAAAACATATACATGTTCTTCACTCTAACTGGGGTTTCTGGACTTTGGACTCTGTACCACTAACTGAGCTTCTGGACAACTAAACCACAAGAGAATTCAACCAGCCAAGACTCAGCCAGATTATAATCACACCCCAGTGTAAATGGTGCCTTGGGAAAATTGTTGAAACTGGAAAACCATTTGGGATAGTGGTGAGCAGTTTCTACATTCTTGAACTCTGGAATTTGTCCTTCAATCTGGAACCTCTCTCTTCCTTGTTCTGGTTGTGGCTGCTTTGGCGAACTTTTAAAATAGTTCTGCTGTAGACAAGTACCTGGCCATTGTTCTTATGGATACACTGAACCAAATGCAGATATTTCTGATTTAAATATTAATTTTTGTTTAGCAGTAAAAATTGCATTATATCTTTCTAGGATGAGGCCATTTCAGATTTAGGGGGAAAAAATCTTTCTACTAATTCAAAGAGAATTGTTTTTGATAGATGAGTACATTTTTATTCAGTTATTTCCTCACAGGAAATCATGGGACTAGGACCACACCGGAGGGGAGGCATGGGTCTAATTTCCTCCTTTCTGCATACTGAAAGAAAGACTATGAAATGAAACTGCACTGGATTTTTTTTTTTTAGTTTTTTTTAATAATTTTTTTTTTCATACAGCAGGTTCTTATTAGTTATCCATTTTATACATATTAGTGTATATATGTCAATCCCAATCTCCCAATTCATCATACCACCCCCCCTGCCACTTTCCCCGCTTGGTGTCCATACATTTGTTCTCTACATCTGTGTCTCTATTTCTGTCCCAAACTGCACTGGATTACTGCAGCCTACCATGTACTGAATAATTAACGTCTCACATGAGGTACCATTTATAACTGAATGAGTCAGAGTTTGAGACATGTACTTTGAACTACAGTACTTGTTTACTTTGTATAGGTTAGGGGGTCCAAAGGATCTGAGGTGAGGGTGGGGATAGCTCTCCTGAAGAAAATGGTGGACCCATTGTTAGTTTCCTGGAGAAAGAATAAAAATAGTCGTGGATTAAGGAAGGGAGGACTTCATCCTCTCTCCCGGTTGGAGGCAGTGGGAAGTAACTCTGGTTAAGGAGGACATGATAGAGATAAATGACTGTGGAAGATAAGATGGTGTTGGCTACTTGTTTCATGCTACAGGCTAAAGAGGGAAATGGCTCAAGTGGATCCTCAGTGCAGAGCAATGGCTGATTGACTCTAGTACTAATATCTAAATTTCTATTTTACAGTTTTTCTTTTGTATGTTCTAAGTCTCCTTTAACATTTTTCAGCCTTCACTAAAATTTCAAGTGCTATGGTCCAGTGTTATTCATGTTGTGGGGCATTAGGAATAAGTCTGTGTTCACTGCTGAAACGGAGTGGTGGAGGAATGTGAGTTTTCCCCCATTCTGCCCTCTCCTCTGAAGTCAGCTTGGTGGTAGTTGTCAGAAAATTGAATGGCCCTCTTGACTGAGTAGAGAGTATTTGTCATACACCAGGCAATAGCTGAGTGCAAGTGGCCACTATATTACCAATGTGAGACATCTTCCCTGCTAATATTCCAAAAGGAGGAAGTTGATCAGCGTTGGGAGATATTCTGATATTGTATACATGAGACTATCTAGCCAGTAGATATTTTAGTTACAGTACGTCCATCACATAGAAAAAGTCATTCATGCCAGTTAGGATATCTTGGCAATTAAGCTGTACCAGTTTGTGGTATTCAATAACTACCACAGAAAATTCAATGAAGAACTAAATTACTCATGGTTAATAATTAATAATAAAATAATGAGTTTATTACCTTCTCAAAAATGTCTAATGTTGAGAAAGAATATGACAAGAACAGAAAATTGATTTTATACCAAAAGAAAACCAGATTTAAAGTGAATGCAGCCCATAGGATTTTTTCCCTATAAGCTCTTTGACTAGAATAAAGGAACATGTTGACCAAGACATGTGGACAAATGTCTATATGTTACAGAAAGATGTTGTTTGGCATCTCTTTGTTTGTGGGCCAAAGGTATAAATTCTTCCTGTTTCCTAGGAAAATTCTAGAACACTCAAGATTGTTAATAACCCAGTGTTTTCTGTGCTTTTTTTTTTCTTGTCAGGATTCCTATTATGCTGTTCTAAACACATGCTGAGGGGATTATTTGCTTACTACAATAGCACTGTGGGAAAGTTAGGTTGATTTACAAAGTATTATAGTTCTTCAAAAGCACAAACACTAAGAAAATCTAATTGGGTATGGGCAGGAAAGAAATGGGCACATACTAAAATCTATATATTATTTTGTTTTCAGCAACAGTTTTGTCACAAAAATGTTGCAGTTCAGTTACTCTGTGTATATATAAAATATCTGCAAATTTTGACAATTACAGATTTTATTTTGATTGGTAGAATATTGTACTTGTTTGGACACAATTATGCATCACAGCAAAACATATGTGCGGAACTTATGTTGTACAGCTATTTTAATGAGCTAGAACAGGGGTTGGCAAACCCAAGGGCCAGTTCAGTCACATCCATTTGTTTACATATTATCTTCATGCCTGGAGTTATTCAAACTGCAAAGTTTGAAGGCACAGCCCCTAAGAACTGCTCTCACTTCTGATGCCAACTGAAAGTTTGAGAGGTTCCTAAAACCACCCTCAGGTTTGATAATTCATTAGAAGGCTTCATAGAACTCACTTAACGGCATGGTAAGTCCCTAAGCATTTTTGTACCTGTTGATCAAAAATTAATTAATTAAAAATTTAAAATATAGTTAATGCCAGTATCAGTGTTTCATTCTAAGACATTCACAGGCAAATGATACTGGTAACAAAAAGGATGATACATAGGGAGTCTCCTTGCTAAGGCTGGATTTAAACCTCTGAGCATTGTTTGTTTTGTTTTGCACTGAGTAGGGTGATTAAATTTTGGGAAAGAGCAGGTAGTAGGGACTTACCATGCTGTTAATAAATGTTTATTGAGGGCCTCCTTTCGGCAAAAGTTATTATACTCACGATTCTGGTTTATTACAGGAAATGACACATTAAAATCAGCCAAAGGAAGAGGCACATAGGCCACAGTTTGGGAGAGCCCCAAACACAAAGCTTTTGTTGTCCTCTCCCATGGAGTAATGACCCACTAACCTCCCAGCACTGATGTTTGTCAATATGCCGGGAGTATTACCAGGGAAGATCAGCTGAGCTTTTGTGTCCAGAGTTTTAATGGAGTTTTATTCCACAGGCATAATTGACTGATTTCTTGCTTATGTGGTTGAACTCAGATAACTGATACCGTGTGACTCAAATCATGTGGTTCGTCTCTCTGGTATGGCCAGCTTGCATCCTAAACAAAGACAATCCTATTAGTTATGACATAGATCACCTTCCAGAAGCATTTTTGTACCTGTTGATCAAAAATTAATTAATTAAGGGCTTCCCTGGTGGCGCAGTGGTTGAGAGTCTGCCTGCCGATGCAGGGGACACGGGTTCGTGCCCCGGTCCAGGAAGATCCCACATGCCGTGGAGCGGTTGGGCCCGTGAGCCATGGCCGCTGAGCCTGCGCGTCCGGAGCCTGTGCTCCGCAACGGGAGAGGCCACAACAGTGAGAGGCCCGCGTACAGCAAAAAAAATAAAAAAATAATTAATTAAACATTTAAAATATAGTTAATGCCAGTATCAGTGTTTCGTTCTAAGACATTCACAGGCAAATGATACTGGTAACAAAAAGGATGATACATAGGGAGTCTCCTTGCTAAGGCTGGATTTAAACCTCTAAACATTGTTTTGTTTTGTTTTGCACCGAGTAGGGTGATTAAATTTTGGAAAAGCGCAGGTAGTAGGGACTTACCATGCCGTTAATAAATGTTTATCGAGGGCCTCCTTTCGGCAAGGTAACTGCCAGGCATACAATTCTCCAATTTTTACATATTTGTTCCAGACAATGCTGGAGAAAAAGGTGATTTTCTAACTAAGACACAGAATTATTTGATTCAAAACTGTTGATTCTAGATCTGTAAAGTCATTTGTTTTCAAATCTAAGCCCTGTGAAGATTTGGTGTTGTTTTTTTTTTTTACACAATCATTTAAGTTAAAACTAAGCCATATTCTTTCTCCTGTGCAAGTTATTGACATAATGGATGGTCATTGAATAAGTAGGAGGCAAAGTAGAAAAAGAAAACAAATAGTCCATTGTCTCATCTATCTTCTAATTTTAGGTTTTAAAAATGAAGTTGTGGGTTTCCCTGGTGGCGCAGTGGTTGGGAGTCCACCTGCCGATGCAGGGGATGTGGGTTCGAGCCCCGGTCTGGGAGGATCCCACATGCCGCGGAGCGGCTGGGCCCGTGAGCCATGGCCGCTGGGCATGCGCGTCCGGAGCCTGTGCTCCGCAGCGGGAGAGGCCACGGCAGTGAGAGGCCCGTGTACCACAAAAAAAAAAGAAAAAAAAATTGAAGTCATATCTCTACTCTTTATATTCAATATATCTTATCTTTCCTCCATTCATCATTATACTTGTTTTTTCAAGTTATTACACATTTTTAAAAAACATCATTTTGATGGTTATATAATAATTCTTGCATGGATTTAGCATTGTTGATTTTACCATTTGACTTTAGTTTTCTATATTTTTCTCAAATAATGTTTTTATTTCTTTGTTTGGTGGGATAATGCACCAGAATGCCACTTCAAACATTTTTTTTCAAATCTATGCAAACCATAGGGTAATCCAGAACCTTTCTTCGAATAGATATCAATTGCTTATATAATAAAACACATGTATTTACATATGAATTAAATTTAATAATCAAGTCAAATAAGCTTTCTTATTTATAAGTTTCTTCACCTTGACAAATACTAAGAAATATTTAATGCTATGTCTCATTTGTATGTTTAATCAAATCGAGTTTTCAGAAGATTTCCACATAAGGAAAGGACAAAAATCAATGTTGTCTAGTAAGGAGTGATTGTCTTGGGCAGTGTGGATTGGCCTGAGATGGGCAGTCACCAGGTTAGAGGGTAAGAGGATGTTCTTCATGATTCTGCCACCCAGAAGGCAGGAAGTGGGGTTTTAATCTCAGCTCTGCCTCCTAGCTGGTGGCCTGGATGCCTCCACCCTTCCTCTTGATGTATTACTTTTCTCTGTAGGTCATTCCATCATGACCTCCCTCTTCTTCCGCTTAGAAGTACATGACGTTGCATCCCTCTTGCTCAGCCTAACCCCTTCTCTCCGTTCTCCCAATATTGGCAAGGTTCTTGGTTCTGAAGTGAGGTTATTTCTTTCCTCACGTGACACAGAGCTATCTGTTCTCAGTGTCTTGCTGTGCTTCTAGTGATAATAGTTCTTTATTTAGCTTCCTCTCTATTACAGCTTTTCTCTCCCTAGGAGTTTGGCATGAGTTTCCGAGGGCTGGATGGGAAGGCAATCAAGTGCTGCTTCTCATGCTGCATCCAGATTTGTCCTCCTTCTCAGACCTCATCCCTGTCTACTTAACAAGCCTGGTTCTCATTCCCTCCTCTGGGGTACAACTCTTTCCCCACCAAGTACATTGCCTGTCAGAGGATAAAGGAAGAGTTTCTGCTCCCCAGTGGTTTCAGGGCCTCAGGACTAGAGGTTGGCTGTCAGCATCTCCCACTGTTCTTCCCATGATGCTCCTCGGTCCTCTTAAAGTTGTGCTCTGGTGAGCCTGTCTACAGGCTACCTTGACATGTTTAGACCTGTCTGAGTTCTCAACTTCTCAACTTGAGCTAATGTTCTGGGACCCTCATTCCACTGATTTAGAAATTATTGGACTTGATTATTCTTTTGTTAACACTAATTTTAAAATCTCACATCACTAAATCTCCACTGAGTTTATTTTTCAAATTCATTTGTGTACCAAACTACAATTTAATCAGGAAACTGGTCTAATACCCTTGTGAAAATGTGATTAATTTTTTTGGAACCTTGACTGACGAAGTAGATGTTTTCTGCTTTTATTTTATGTTCACTCTTCTTCCTGTGCCCTTTATGGTGAAAAGTGGGTGACAAAGCAGGCAAAAGGAAGGGAAATAATTTTTAAAAATTTTTATATAGAAATTTCGTTGTTCTTAAAAAATCTTTTTAGAAACTTTTCCTACAGCTTTTATGTACTATAATAAAATGTAGCCTTTATGGCAAAGCTTCAGAAGGTATGGTAAAAACTACTATTAAAAAAGCAAGTAATAAAAAGAGGTTAGAAAAGCTGTTAGGTGAGTGCAAATCTCATGTGAAAGAAACTACTTTCTTAGCTCCATCCATCCATCCATCCATCCATGCAGTCATTTAGTTTTCACATTATGCCAGATGCTGTGCTGTGTATCAAGGATATGAAAATGATCAAGATATGGTGTGTGCCCCAGAGAGATATATAATCTAAAGGGGGATAGAGATGTGTCAAGAGGTATTATAGACATTGTTGATGCCCCAGGTCACATTCCTTTGGCCACCTCTAACTTGAGCTGTGGTAGACAGTGCCATGTATGTTGAAGTCTTCTTTTTTGTTTTTAATTAATTAATTAATTTTTGGCTTAGTCGGGTCTTAGTTGTGGCATGTGGGATGTTTCGTTGCAGCACACAGGTTTCTCTCTAGTTGTGGTGCATGGGTTCCAGAGAGCGTGGGCCCTGTAATTGCGGCACGTAGGCTCTCTAGTTATGGCACATGGGCTCAGTTGCCCTGCGGCATGTGGGATCTTAGTTCCCCAACCAGGGATCGTAACTGCGTCCCCTGCATTGGAAGGCAGATACTTAACCACTGGGCCACCAGCGATGTCCCATGAAGGCTTCTCACTACTAGTGTCCACTCAGTTTCTCAGCTTTACTGCCTCAGGGACCTCCCTGAAGCTACTCTCTGCCTGTGTGTGTGTGTGTGTGTGTGTGTGTGTGTGTGTTGGGATTGAGTCCTAATTACCCACGGTTGTAAACTGCTTAATAATTCCTCCTTTATTGGTTTTCCCTTTTTATCTGTCTCATCCTTCCCTCTTCCTCACTCTGGCTTCCTGGGAACACCACCCAAATAGACTATGTGTACTCAAGGTCCTCGTCACTTTCACCCCAGATCCTGCTTTTGGTCAAACCCAATTCTTGTATTATTAATACAAGGTAATAATATCTGTAGATGATGAAGGTATAAACAGAGCTCTCTTGTTCTACAGAGGATGGAGCAACTAATTCTCTCGGTAGGAGTTGCCAGGAAAGACTATTTGCAGGAGCCAAAGAAAGGGAGAAATTCGAAATTGATAGTTGAAAGATAAAGCTCTCCAATTTCTTTAACTATAGCTCAGTATGAGATATATAGTTCTGGGATGATATAATAGAGGCTACTTTGCATATCTCCTGTTATTTGCGTGACTTATACATGCCTGAGACTTTCTAGGCTTTCTGGAGGAGTGAATGATAAGGTGGAGCTCATGCCCAGTTCTCAGACTAAGTAGCTTTTAGAACTAAGAAAAGGAACAGTTCTATGCTTTGACCTTAGAAAGCAACCCTGGACCAGGGAGGATGCTTCGAGGTAGGAGAATGTCAAGATATCCAGGCTTGGTCCAGGGATAATGGTTGTGGTCAGGGATGAAAGGACAGTTTGCTTGCAACACTGTGTGGTGGCTTTCTGTTGTCTTGTTACCAAGCTCCCAGGAGAATGTGTGTCAGGTTCCACGAGAGAAGGGCTGTAAAAATTTAAAGAGAAAGTCAAATGGAAAAGTTGTGATTCATCAAATCATTGTAAAAAACCCCTAAAATTATGAGAACCTCTCTGGGGAAGGCCCATCCCCCAGGAAAACCCAGTGCTTTGCCTGAGACCTCTGGAGAGTATGAGGTCTGAGCAGGTCCATACTGGTGTTGATGGGAGGAACATTGTATTCCCTCGGCTCTAGAGCCTCTAAACATGCCAAGAGGCAGGCAGAACCATCGAAGTTCCTGAGGCCACAAATGGCGGGAAGCCAACTGTGGCAGCTGCCCCATGAACTGGGCACATGAAGGCAGTTATGCAGTGGGGGTTGGGTGAGAGCTCTGGTTCTCAGACTCAGAGACTATGAATATGGTTATCCACAACCCAGTCACCATTTCTCCCTGGTCATCTGGTAGCTGGACACTGGCCAAGCATGAGTTACCATGTCATATGCTTAATGAACCAACAAGACTATGCTACTTCTTTAAAAAAAAACCAACATGGCCTTCTCCATTTGGGCAATATAATAAAGCCTGATGTAGAATGCAAGGACAAACAACACAAACCCCCAGCTTTAGGCCTCTATTTCTCAACATAATTCTTAAAATAATAAAAAAAAGGGAAGTTGCAGAACAGTTGTATAATAAGGTCCAACATACATAAAAGACGTGTGTAAGAGTGTAAAGGCATTGAAAGGGGACTGGAAGGGAGCTGCCTGTTTGTTGACAGTGGTTACCTGCAGGGAGGCACTGGGAGCTGGGTGTGGGAGGGAATGGTAAAGGGGACTTTATGTTCTGTTCTGGATTATCTGAATCCTTTACATATTATTTATGTAACCAAATAAAAAGCACACAGTTAAAAAAAATTACTTTCAGATCCACTCACTTCTCTGAATTTCCATTTTCTCATTTGTAAAATGGAAATAATAATACTTACCTCCCAAAGGTATGTTGCATATGAGAAAATGTCTGTTGAGCCTCCTGCATCTCAGTGCCTGACATATACCAGGCATTCAAGAAATTTTAGCTGTCTCTACCCTCTCTTCTCATGAGGTAAGGAAGAGAATAGCCATTTTAAATAAATCTGATTTCTTTCTTAAAATTCTCAACATTAAAGTAAAGGGAGAACCTGAAAGCAATCTTTCTTTCCTTAAAGGCCTAATAATCAGATTTGGGGTATTTCTTTCAGGAGATCAGAAAATGGGCCACACCACCGTGAACGTACCCGATCTCTTCTGATCTTGGAAGCTAAGCACGGTCGGGCCTGGTTAGTACTTGGATGGGAGAAAGTGGGTTAGATTGCTCTGATTATTTCCTCACTTATAAGAATCCCCCTGAAAATTTATACCTAATTTTGCAATCTAAGCATTATAAACTGTCCTTACTTGGAAGACTTTTATGAAATTGCATAGACATTAGGTCATATCAAGTATGATTATATAATTGATGGTTCATGAAAAAAACAAAAACAGTTTTCTGAAAATGTACCTAGATAAAAATGAGTAGTCTTCTTTCTGTCTGTTCACACAAGAACAAATAGTATATCCAAAAAAGTCACAGGACTGTAATGCTTCTTTTACTATTTTACTACATTTATATGTTACTGTATATATTACTACATATTACTAATATTGCTATATTTATATATTTTACTATTACTATATAATTTACCACATATTATAGTATACATTATATACCATACAATTTACTATATAATTTATATATTTCACTATAATACTGTTTTGCTTTTTTTTTTTGCGGTTCGCGGGCCTCTCACTGTTGTGGCCTCTCCCGTTGCGGAGCACAGGCTACGGACGCGCAGGCTCAGCGGCCATGGCTCATGGGCCCAGCCGCTCCGCGGCATGTGGGATCTTCCCGGACCGGGGCATGACCCGTGTCCCCTGCATTGGCAGGCGGACTCTCAACCACTGTGCCACCAGGGAAGCCCAGTGAAACTTTTGAGGTAAGAAATATAACTAACTTGACATTTTCTCAATACTCACCGGCTGTCAGTATAGAAAACATGGAATTCAGATTATAGCCCTTGCCCAAAGGATTCACAAATTAAATTTGTCAGACTGAGGGAGAAGCAGCATGATGGTGGGGTGAAGCATTCCCTAATGTTAGGGAGGGGTGGGTCACTGGCACAGATTAACAGAATGTTCTAGCTGTTTAAAGGACCCGAGATACCATTTAGCCATGTTCTGGGCCTTTTAGGAAGTTTTTTGGGAACAGAGCCTCCCTTACAGCTTGTTCACTGCTTTACCCCCAACACCTAAAACAATGTTCACCACTGTGTAGGTGCTCAGTAAATACTTGTTGACTGACTAGTACGGAAACTCAGGTCAGAGAGGTGAACTGATATGATCAAGATCACTCAGCTGGTTTATGGTAGAGCTGGATCTAGCAAGTAGTTTTGACTCTTCATTCTTTGCTCTATCAAACTTAGGAGGCAGCTCCTAAAAAATGAACTACTCCAACGAATGAAGCCTCCTGTATGCTTTCTCTCTACCTTGCACATAGCATTTCTTCTTCCTATATGAAATATTACCAACCAAATATATCAATTTAATGTCTGAAATGTGAGTTGAGAGACTCGAGTTCTGTTCCTAGTTCCTCCGTTCACTTCCTTTGTAACTGAGGCAAATGACTTAACCTGTTCAAACTCAGTTTCTTTTTTGGCTGTGAGAGGGGCTAAAGGTTCTTTCAGTTCTCCTATCCTGTGATTCTAAATTTCATGAAAGGTTCTAATAAGCTCACCTGTGGACTGTATGTCTGAATATTCTTATATCAGTGTCCTTGAAGTGTGGTCATTGCATCACCTCTATCAGAATCACCTGGGGTCCTTTAACTATGCTGATTTTGTAATTGTTAAAAAGAATAAATTAGACACGTAGTTGTTGATTTGGAGGGATTTCCATTAAGCTATGCTTCCTAACGCTTTCCACCTTTATAGTAATGGTACACATAAAAAGTGATAATATTTATGTGGTGTACTGGGGTAAGAAACTTTAGACTGTCTCTTTGCCAATTCCCCTCTCACTGAGAAACTGTGCCACTGAGTGAGAAAAACAAGTTGCAAAAAAAGAAAAATGATCCCCTTTTTGCAAGACAATACCAAAATTCTGTATGACTATGTATAAGCATGTCTGCATGCATATGTATTATATGTTTGTATACGATTATGTGAGTTACGTTATGTGCTTGTAGATATACAGTATTATAAGAATATTGAAAGGAACATACTGGGTTGTTAACATATGGGAGAGGAAGGAGGACAAAAAATAAAAAAAATTTTAAAAAGGTGAAAACACTAGTGTGTATGCTATGAACCCATTTATGCATTTATGTAAAGGAATATATTCATATATAAAGACATTTAAAAATAGAATAAAAAATGCAGATCCATGGCCCCTACTGTAAAGCCAAATCTCAGGGACAGGAGATATGGAGAGGTGCATCATTAACAAATATTCCGAGTGGGGGCTTCCATGGTGGCGCAGTGGTTAAGAATCTGCCTGCTAATGCAGGGGACACGGGTTCGAGCCCTGGTCTGGGAGGATCCCACATGCCGCGGAGCAGCTAGGCCTGTGAGCCACAACTACTGAGCCTGCGCGTCTGGAGCCTGTGCTCCGCAACAAGAGAGGCTGCGATAGTAAGAGGCCCACGCACCGCGATGAAGAGTGGCCCCCACTTGCCACAACTAGAGAAAGCCCTCGCACAGAAACGAAGACCCAACACAGTAAAAATAAATAAATTAATTAATAAACTCCTACCCACAACCTCTTCTTTAAAAAAAAAAATATTCCAAGTGATTCTGTAACAATGAAATCTGTAAATCTTTGCATTAAGTGCTAATATCATTAGCTGTAAACACAGCTTCGTTGGAAATTTCCATCCTGCAATGCAGGCTCAGCTGATCTTCATTGTCTTGGAACATAGTAGATGCATAATAAATAGCTGCTGATTATTTGAATCATTTGGAGGACAGGTGGAGGGAGTGAGGGCCAAAGTGGTGGGAGAAGTCGATCAGCTGGGCAAGGTCAAGCTCAAGAGCCATGAGGTAAAACACATAAGAACAATGGACTGGGCTCCCTTGGCATTTTCAAACATTCAACAGTATTTGTTAGGCACTATATACATGCACGGCACTTTTCTCTATCTTATTTCATTTAATTCTAAAATAACCCGTTACAAACTCAGAGAGGTGACGTGGGTAGCACAAGTAGTATCAAAATTGGGATTTGAACCGCACGCATATTTTGAGCACTCAGCTATAAACTAGACTCCTGGTAGCTGCTGAGGATAGGAGGGCAAGCACAATAGACGGTTTGCTCTTTTTCATGTCCACAGTCTTGCAGCTCGGCCACGATCATTCCAGTCTGTTGTCGATTATTAGTTGACAGTCCTAGTCGGCTGCCTAGAAGCAGCTTCTTTGTCATACATCCCAACCTGGATCCCGCCAAAGAGAGATTACAGCAGATGTGCTTTTTTGTCTATCGTCACTAGCTAGTGTTTTCACAGTAGGGAGAAACTATTTCCCAGATGATTTTGAATAGTGCAAGAAGACCAAGAAGACTAACTCTAGTTCCTTCCAATTCTTAGGCACCTATCAAGGGAAAATAATTCTGGCTTTTTATAGCTTTATCTGCTAAGTGTTTTGCTGTTAGAGCAAAAGGAAGGTGAGAGGTGGGGAAAGAGATGCCCCCTCATTAAGTTCAAGGGTGGGGCAAATAAATTCCACACACATACTCATTTTTTGGTAATCTCTGGTGTTGGGTAGTGGATAGGAAAAAATCAGAAGTGTATATTTTGCGCCTGAATGCTTGAAAGAAAACAAAAACGGCATCTTTTTGTCACCCACTAACATTAACTTAAGGGCCTTGATCTTTGGACCTGTGCCACCCCGCGATCATTTCTGGAGAAGTAGCCATTTTGCAGATTCTGGAGAACGGTACCAAGGGCCGGACCCTGGTACTGAATCTCTCTTTCCCAAACGTCTGCGGAGCCAGTCCGGATCGGTAGCACCACGGCTGGTCTCCGTGATTTAGCAGCAACATAGAGTCGGAAAAAACCGGAAGACGGGAGGCAGGGATTTCCAGGTGGAATCAGGGGTGTGCGAAATTCATTAGTGAGGACAAGGCCCCACGGGGCGTTATCCGTGGTTACAGGTGCGGAGCTTCTCTAGGTCTCCGCGCCTCTGAGCCCAGTTAAGCTGCCACTCCTTCCCCAGGTGTGCAGCCTGCGTCCCAAGCAGCCTTCCCAACCTGGGGAAGTGGTCTCAGTGTACGTCTTTCTTGCCAACAAAGTGCTACCTCTCCCGTAACTCAAGCTTGGCCACACGGCGCCGATTTTAAATCGATAACACAACCAAGTCCAGCCGGACGCTCCGCTCATCCAAATGCGCTTAACACAGAACACCTCCGCGCTTCTTCCACTGTTCCCAGCTTCCTCCGCCCCTAGTTCCTACTCGGTCGTACTTAAAGCCCGGAGTGCTGGAGTGCGGCTCGGAGGAACGGGATGGCGAACTAGGAGCGGCGCCGGCGTCCGGCAGCCCGTCGCACCGGGCATGCTCAGTGGCACGGCCGGCTGGGTGGCCTCGCGAGCTGCACCCGGATCTGCTCGGCGGCGGCGGCGGCTGCGGCGGCGACGTGAGCGCGCAGGGGGGCGGCGGCCTCGCCTCCTCTCTGTCTCTCTCTGCGCCTGGGTCGGGTGGGTGACGCCGAGCGCGAGATGTCGGATTTTGATAGTAACCCGTTTGCAGACCCGGATCTCAACAACCCTTTCAAGGTGAGCGTCGTCCCCAGCATCTCCCGCCACCGTGACGCGTCGTTGTTTGTTTAAACCGACAAGTTCCTTCGCGCCCGCCACTCGGCCCCCTTCAGCCCCTTAAGACAGGGGCTCGGGGCCGCCGCACCCCTCGGTGGGGTCGCGCTCCGGCCCACGCGTCACTCGTTTTGGGGTCGGAGTGGAACCTACCGAGCTCCCCATACGGCCGGCCCTCCCCGCGTCCCCGACTGGAGAGGGTCGTGCCCTGGCTCGGGAGTGAGGGTTCCTGGGGCTTCGGGGTTCCCGGCCCGCCTCTCGGGAGCGGGGAGAGTGAGAACCTAGAGCAGGTGGAGTTGTCACCTGTCAGGTAAGTGTGGCTGGCCGGGCAGGGGCGGGGGCCGGGACACGGCGGAGGGGGGCTCACCCTCGGGAGGGGTTGTCATGGGGACCCGAGGCGGCGCTGAGAGGAGCTGCGTGGGTGATGGCAGAGATGTGGAGGAGAGGTGAGGGCACCGAGTACGCTGCAATTAAAAATAAAAGGTTTTTGTTTTTAATTTTTAAACTTGTGTTGCGCCCAGGTGCCACCAGCGGCGCTGCCACCCCTCCTCCCCACCATTTGCCTGAGGTTGAGGGTACTGATAACAAAGCGTAAGTTAAATATAAATAAACACACCTGGAAACAATAGTGCACGTGGACGATCATCTTCCTTCCTAACCGCTCTTAGTAAGGTAAACGACGGGATATTTTCCAGGCTCCTTGTGCGTCAGCTGTTCTCTGAACAGCTGAATGAGGATACCATTTCCCACATGAGCTTCTTTCTTTCTTGGAGTATACCTTTTGGATCCCAGCTTCGAGAGGGCTTGGCATAGAAACCGGCAAAGGAAGACGACTAAGGTGTTCATTATCTGCGCCTAACTTAATGCAACGTCTATATAAATACCTTAAAAAGTACCACTCCAGGTTTCTTAATGAGTGCTGCTGTTTAGCACGTGTAATTTGTTTCTGTTGCTCGAAGTTGGTTAATTTCTCCTGGTTAGGTACAATAGTAACTTTAATTTGTGGTCCTACAAGGGTCACTTCTGGCTTGTTGAATTTACATCTCTTCTTTTACTCCTGGTTTTATCTCTTATTAAGAATTCTAGAAAAGGAAAAACATCCCTCTTCTGGTTGTTTGCCTGTTAATTTCATGGAGGATTATCTTAACTTAATAATTCTGATTATTATTGACAGCTTGACTCACTGTAGAAATGTAGAATAGACTCAGTCAACTATTCCTTTGCCTCTAATAGCACTTAAGAAAATTCTCTACACCTGGCCTGAAACTTTTAGGTTTTAAAGATGATATGGTTATACTTTGAGTAGAATTTTTTCCCCCCAGAAGTTTAGTATTCCATCATCCCATGTTGTGGAAAATCGGATTAGTCTTAAATCATAAACATTCTAAAGAGACATCTCATCACTTGCCAAACGGGTATTATTTTAGAATATTTTGAGGTATAACATTAAGAACCTGTTAGCTCTTCCTAGTTCAAATAATTCATTGATGCTGTTTATTCAGCATCTGACAGTTTGGCTGTTTTCTGTTCTGTCATTCCATTTCCTGGCGTAATTTACGTAGCTAGTTCTCTTGTTAGGGCGAGACATTGTCGGCTTCTTAGACCAGACTGCTTTTTTGTGACAAGTAATGTTGCCATGACACTTTCCTCTTTTGCTGTACAGAAGGTTGCTGTAATAATTCTAAACCCAAAAGTAGCTTTAAATATTCATTGTGGCATAAAATTATAAACTTTTTTGTTCTTTATAAGTGGGTGCATTCAGAGGACAGTGATTATTTAGGTTCATAAAATGCCTCAAAGGATGGATAATTTAGGCCTAAAGAAGACTTGGTTGTACACGTTTCTGTTTATGATCTTTCCCTATTTTCGGTGACTGTCAGAGCATTGTGTATCTGACCTTTGATTTTTCTACTTAAATTCAGCTGCCCTTCCTCCTCTCAAAGTAAAGCTTTACATTTATAGCATATTCTTTCTTCTTTCTACTGTTGGTTTCCTTCTATGTAAATGTGATTCTTGAAATAGCATTTCTGGTCCTCTCTACTTACATATAAAAAGTTCTCAGGTGCATCTTTGTGTTACCTTATCGTCATCTTTCTTCTCAAATCTGTTCTTATTTTCAATATTTGAAATATTTCAGTATTCAAAAATAAAGTTCATATTTTCAAAATATATATTTCACATTTGGCAACCATCCTAATTTCTTCTTAATTAAAAACTATTTGATTTCCGTTGCTAACTTGCCCATTGTCTTACATCGAGGCGTAGGTAGTGCAGAATTGGCATTGGAATTTAGGTCACCTGATTCCTAGTCAATTGCTGATGGCACTATATATTCTCTGTTTGCATTTCTTTCACCAAAATTCTTGTCCTGTGTTTGGAGCTTGGACTTGAGGCTCTCATGTAGTATTTAAAAGTTTTGGCTCAAGAGTTAAAACAAACAAACAAACAAAAAACCCAAAACTGCATTTAATCTTGGCTTTGTCACTGACCAGCTGTGAAACCTTGGAAAGTTACTTAGCCTCTCTATACCTTTAGTTTACTATTATGTAGAATAGAATAATATCAATAGTACCTTCTCCATAGGATTGTTAATAGGATTAGGTGAACATACATTTAGTGTGTTATCAGTGCTCAATGCATGGTGCCTTTAATTAGATAATAATAGGTAGTATTAATAGGAATTCAAGGAACTGTATTTAATTATAGTTGATGATACTATTCTTAGCTTATTAATTTGGTGAAGTTCATGTTACCTTTTAATCTTCTAGAGTGCTAATAGTAGCTGTTTGGAGGGTCATAGTTGAGGAATCAAGGCTAAAAATAATTAAGTGGTTTGCCCTAGGTCACCCTACTAAGAGTAGACCCAGGTTGTCTGAATCCTAGTGCTTTGTCACTTCACATGCTTCCTCCCTAATAAAAGAACTCTATATTAAAATTGAGCAACTGTCCATTTTATTTTGGCCTCAAACATTAATTCTACTCTATTGAAATAATCTATTTAAAATGGCGTACAATTCAGTGTTCTTATTTATCTTTTTAGTTGCAGTAATATCAGTGGTATCTTTAGTTGCAGTAATATCAGTGGTATCCTAACAGTTTAGTTGAAGTTGAAAACTTTGTCTTAAAAAGAGACCCATGGGCTTCCCTGGTGGTACAGTGGTTACGAATCCACCTGCCAATGCAGGGGACACGGGTTCAAGCCCTGGTCTGGGAAGATCCCACATGCCGCGGAGCAACGAAGCCTGTGCACCACAACTACTGAGCCTGTGCTTTAGAGCTCGCAAGCCACAACTACTGAAGCCCGCAGGCCTAGAGTCCATGCTCTGCAACAAGAGAAGCCACCGCAATGAGAAGCCCGCGCACCGCAATGAGTGGCCCCCGCTCGCTGCAACTAGAGAAAGCCTGCACGCAGCAACAAACACCCAATGCAGCCCCCCCCCAAAAAAAGACCCATAATTCAAAGATGTTACCCGTTTTGTTTTCATTTACAATAAAGTGGATGCCACTCTTCCCTTAGCCATTTAAAATTTTAAGACTGGAGATTGGATAGCAATAGGAAAGGATTTTTTCTTTATCTTTCAGCATTAATCTGGAACATAGCGGTAGTAACTTATGGTCTGTGGTATTTTATGTTCATGTGAACTGCATGAGTTCCCACTCTCTTTTCCTCAGGTTGATACTTTTAAAAAGAATCCATTGAGCTGCTGATTATATTTCATCAAATTAAGATGCATCATTATTTTATTTACCTCTGTTTCAGTTATCTATTGCTGTGTAACAAATACATGCAAAATCTGCTGATATGGAGGCCGACTGCATTACACCAGTTTATATAAGGGACTTGAGCATCTGAGGATTTTGGTATCCAAGGGGGCTCCTGGAACCAATACCCTGCTTATAGCAAGGGACGATTGACTGTAATCCCAAAATGTAGTGGCTTGAAACAAAAATTACTTGCTCAGTATTTTGTTATTTGAGCTACATTTAGCTGGACAGTTTGTTTTCAAATGTTATTGTCTAGAGTCACTCATGTGGCTTCAGTCATCCAGCAGCTTGACTAGAGTGGGATGGTTTAAGATGTCCTCGCTCAACTACCTGGCAGTTACCTGGGGCTGTCAGTGGGGGCAGCGATTGGTGCTCTTTCATGTGGCCTTTCCTAGGAATAGCCTGGGCTTTTTACGTGGTGGTAGTAGTGTTCCAAGAAGACGAGTGAAAGCCACAAGGCTTCTTGAGTCAGTTCGCTTCCGCTACATTCTTTTAGTCGAAACAAGCCACAAAACCAGCCCAGCTTCAGAAAAGGAGTGGGAGGATTAGACTACACATCTTGATGAAAGGAACTCTGTCCCTCTTGATACAGACCTAGGAACTGAAAAGATAAACCCAGTGTAAAATGGTGAGACAGGTACAGGATAACCTCAATAGAACTCCCATCAAATGGAGGAGTGGGAGGCATGTAGCAGTCGCTGGTACAAACAGCAGGTCTGAAATCCAGCCAGGCTCATTAGTCAGGGTCCCCTACTTTGGGGGCAATGAGAGTTCTTTGATTAGGGCCCAGTTCTACTACCTTGGAAGTCTTTTTCTAATCTTATTTTCTTCTGCTTTTGGCTCTACCCTCTGAGAAGTCCTTCTTTTCTGTAAATTACTCCAGTTTGTAACTGGAGTAGTATTTTTCAGTCTGCTTCCTTCCCATTGAAAATTGGGAGCCCAGAAACCTCTTTTCAATTTGAAATATCTCTGTTTCTTTTAGTCCAGGCTGGTACAACTCTCTTAACAATTTGTTAATCTTATATGGGTTCAAACTATCGCTTAAAACACATCTGTAATTCTTTCTGAGACGGTCTCTTTATTTAGGGTATAGTGTCAGGGTGCTGTGGATCAACGCTCTTTTTTTTGTTTTGTTTTTGTTTTTGCGGTAAGTGGGCCTCTCACTGTTGTGCCCTCTCCCGTTGCGGAGCACAGGCTCCGGACGCGCAGGCTCAGCGGCCATGGCTCACGGGCCCAACCGCTCCACGGCATGTGGGATCTTCCCGGACCAGGGTACGAACCCGTGTCCCCTGCATCGGCAGGCGGACTCTCAACCACTGCGCCACCAGGGAAGCCCTGGATCTACGCTCTTAAGATATGTGAAAACCTTTTGTCTAGATTGAGTATCTCCTACGGCAGTGTAAGCTCCCAGGCAGGTACGATGGGAGGCTGCTAGTGTGGGCGGGGTACCTCTCACAAATGCTGAAAGACAAAACTAGTGTTTGAGCATGTTTTATTTGGGTCCTTGGCTTTTACAATAATTGTAAAAGAAATGATGGTGAGTGTGAAAATTTTGAATGTAAACTGTTCTTTTGCTGATGTTGCCCCCCCACCCCCCCGCAACCAGAAAGGTTTTTTGGAGTGCAGTTAATATTTACTAGTGTCGAATGCAGATCCAGGAAACTTACTGGATATTTTCTTAATATGAATCACAGTGTTATGTAGTTCCTGAAAATATATATTGGATTAATGAAGTTAGTGACCAGTTCTTAAAAATGAATCTACAGTATTCTGTTCTTGTCCATCCAGTGAATATTGTCTTCAGTTCTCAGTGCATATTTGAAGACTGGTTTGAACAAGATAGGTTGTTCCCAAGAAGAAGACAGAATGACCATGGGTCTGGAATCAAGTCCTAGGAAAATTAAGTTTACTCAATGGGTTTAGTCTACAGAAGGCTAAAGGGAAGTTTGAGATATACAGATGCTTGAAGGGTTCTTAGTTGGTTGAATGAATAAATGTGTTCTTGCTTCAGGAAAAAAAGGCCAATTGGCAGAGTTTATATGAAAATAGATTTTGTCCTAACATAAAGATTTAAAAAAATCTATTAGAATAGCCTGATAATGCTCTTTTGGTATGGAGTTCCCCAGCACTTGAAGGAATTCAAACAGAATTTCCATGACCTATCACAGATGCTAAGGCAGAGATTTGTGTCTCAAGTTCTTTTTCTACTTTAAAAGTCTCTAATTGTTACATTTTTGTACCCTTATGGACCATTTTGTGAATGCGTAAATTCTGTCATGTTTTAATCTACTGGATATTGGAATTGAGTCTGATCATCTCAAGAGAAGAGGGTTTATGTTCTAGGATGCTATGCTCTGAGCCCCAGCATCTACTGAGGGAGCAGCCTGAAGTGATTACTTACACATAGGTGATCATGTCCTTTACTGTGTGATACTTGCCATGCTGGTCTTAGCTGACTGATCTTATCAAGCAGAAGCCAGTCTTTGAGCTGATCAGGAGCAGATAAGATCGCTTGGTCCAAAAACTTTGCCCCAACGAGAACAGTGATAGTTAACTGAGCTATCTTTCTCAGGAGCTATCTTTCTCTGTGAGAGCACAGAGAAAAAGTCAGGTAGTTGTAGCGGGAATAACCACGGAAAGACATGAGGAAAGAGCCAAATTATCTATCATGCAAATCATGAAGCACTAGAGTAGGAATTGTCTGACCAGGGCTTCTGGTCATTTTATAGAATTCCAGTCCCTTATTCAAGCTGCTCTTGCACTACAAGAGATATTGCCATGTTTTGAAGAATTCCAGCCTCTGTGAAACCTGGCATCCTTCTTTCTGTGTGCAGAGTCTGTTTCTTTCAACCAGAATTGCCTAAAGGTGAATGCAAAGCAATATCTTCTTGCCCAAATAGTGATAGAATCAAACCTGTAGGGACTTCCCTGGTGGCGCAGTGCTTAAGAATCTGCCTGCCAATGCTGGGGATATAGGTTCGATCTGTGGTCGGGGAAGATCCCACATGCCGTGAAGCAACTATGTCCATGCACCACAACTACTGAGCCTGCGCTCTAGAGCCCACGAGCCACAACTGCTGAAGCCCGCGCACCTAGAGCCCGTGCTCCACAACAAGAGAAGCCACCGCACTGAGAAGCCTGTGCAACAAAGAGAAAGCTGTGCGCAGCAATGAAGACCCAATGCAGTCCAAAAAAAAAAAAAAAAAAAGAATCAAACCTGTATTTAGGGACTTCCCTGGTTGTGCAGTGGTTAAGAATCTACCTGCCAATGCAGAGGACATGAGTTTGAGCCCTGGTCCGGGAAGATCCCACATACCACAGTGCAACTAAGTCCGGGCACCACAACTCCTGACCCTGTGCTCTAGAGCCTGCGAGCCACAACTACTGAGTCCACGTGCTACAACTACTGAAGTCTGCGTGCCTAGAGCCTGTGCTCCACATCAAAGACAAGCCGCCATGAGAAGCCTGTGCACCACAACGAAGACCCAATGCAGCCAAAAATAAATAAATTTATGAAAAAAGAAAAAGACCTGTATTTAGACCGAATACAGTTAAAAATGATAGAAGAGGTCTACATGATATAATTAAAGTTGTACTTAGTTTTTGGTGGTAATGAAAGTCCAAACGCTATGGGATGTTTTTAAGTCACAAGAAGGAAATTTCCCAACTTTTAATATGTATGGGCATAAAAGATGATGTGGAGGTTGGTTGGATTTGACTTTGTACCAAGTGTCTTCCCTGTGCAAGAAATGCCACAAGAAATCCTTGTAAGTGTGTACGCAGATAGCAATCTCAATAATCTCCTCCCTGGCGTTTGGCATGGGGTGCTTATGAGAATTAGTAATGCTAGTTCATCAGTTGATGGACATTTGGGTTGTTTCCACCTTTTGACTGTTATGAATAATGGTGCTATAAACATCTGTATACAAGTTTTTGTTTGAACACTTGTTTTAATTTCTGTTGGGTATATACCTAGGAGTAGCATCTCTGGGTCTTCTGGTAACAATGTTGAATCATTTGAGGAACTGCCAGACAGTTTTCCAAAGTGGCTGCACCATTTTATATTCCTGCCAGCAGTGTATGAGGGTTCCGCATTCTCTACATCCTAGTCAACATTTGTTGTTACCTGTTAATAATTGTAGCCATCCTAGTGAGTGTGAAGTATCTAATTTTGGTTTTGATTTGTATTCCCCTGATGACTGTATGATGTTGAACATATTTTATGTGCTTATTGGCCATTTGTATGTCATCTTTGGAGAAATGTCTATTCAGATCCTTTGCCCATTTTAAAATTGGGTTATTTGTCTTTTTAGTATTGAGTTATAAATGATTTTTAAAAATATATTTTGGATATAAGTCCTTTATCCAGATATACGATTTACAAATATTTGCTCCCATTTTGTCGATTACTTTTTAATTTTCTTGTTAATGTCCTTTGAAGCACAAAAGTTCTAAATTCTGATTAAGGTCAAATTACCTATATTTAGTGGCTTTTGTTTTGACATTATATCCAAGAATCCTTTGCCAAACCTGAGGTAATGAACATTTATCCCTGTGTTTTCTTCCAAGAGCTTTATAGTTTTAGCTCTTAATTTTAGCTTTATGATTCATTTTGAGTTAATTTTTGTATAGGGTGTGAAGTAAGGTCGAACTTCATTCTTTTGAATGTGGATATCCAGTTGTTCCAACACCATTTGTTGAACAGACTGTTCTTTCTCCTTTGAATGGTCTTGGCACCCTCGTTGAAAAATCTCTATTCTTAATCTGTGTTCTTGCAAAAGAAATGAAATATTTTAGTTTAAAAAGCCCTTCATATTTCATGCAAAATGGCTCCCAAGTACCTGCTGAAGTCCCTAGAGTATATATATTAGCTCTCCCAGCTTCCCAAATTGCCAGAGCTAGTGTTGCAACTCCTTCTAATCTCTGCTTGTTTCAAAACTTAAAAAAAAAAAAAGTGTAATAGTGGGTTTTATACTTGTTTTTAGAATGTAATTCTAAATACATCAATATTACCAACTTGATACTTTTCCTTTTCTTTAAAAGAGACACTTCCATTTATTTTACAGAGTACAGATGAATTAGTGAATTTTTTTTGCATGTCAGCAGAACTGTTGGAACCTCTTAAAAGAATGAAGCAAATAAGTGTATATTATAAAGTGTAGTGCATTTTGAGTATTGGTGAGCTCAAACTAGGAAGAAAGGATTTGTGATAGGTATGCATTATAATTCTAAATTGATTGTTAATAGAAGAAAAATAAATCAGACATTTGAATGCAAGTGATTTAGTATATGTAGCTAGTAAAGATTTTTTCTTATCAAACACAGCCAAAACAATGCATATCATAGAAAAAACAATATGTACACAACAAATACTGGATGTTTCCACTTTGTTCAAGAGAAATAAGCAAAGGCAGAGTTGTATATATGCTACTGGCAGTCATTTTATCTGTGGGAACCCTCCAATGGTGGTTAGAATTCTCATATAGTGATGAGGAATATATGTGGAAGGTGGTAGGTGATAGGAAAAATGCATCAAGAATATGGGCCAGTCACGGCAGGGGCTGGTGTACTAGTGTAATTTTACTACCATTTAGCAATTTTCCCGAAGCTGTTGATGCTTCTTTTGGTTGATTTAGCCAGTCTTGTGGTTTTATTTATGGCCTAGCATACCTAATTTTTGGCATCTCAAATAGTCATAAATTTTAGTGAATTGCTTACAAGTAAGTGGCATATTATAAAAATGTAAATTAATGTATTCCCTAAGCTTCAAAGAAGTGTTACATGCTTTTTCTACTTGATTAAAAAAAATTTTATGGAAATGTTTATATTTGAATCTCAGGGGGAACTTAACCACCATTTAGAGTTGAGTCCATAAGAAAATATTCTGTGAGCTATATATATATTGCAGACAAACATTTCTGTGTTCTTAGCCTGGTGCTGGGGGCTTAGAGGAAGAAGTTAATGAAGTTTACAGAGGTGGCCCAGGGGAGTTGGTAAAAGGGTGGCTTTGGAACCAGGCAGCCTAGATTTGCTTGTTCGCCTCCTAGCTAGGTGACCTTAGGCAAATTGCTTAATTTTTCTGCCTTCAGTATTTATTTTTTTATTTTTTTACATTTCTTATAGTTCCAGAAGTTTAGCTTTTGGATTAAGACAAAGATGGGAAGCTCTTAATATAACAGATAAAGGAAATAAATTATGGTGCAAGATTATCTTTGGTTGCAACATGTGATTATTTATTCTTCTCGTTTATTTTATCCCTAAATTGCCTATGTTTCCTAAGGCAGACTCTAATTTTTATTAACTTTTAAACTTTTGGTATTAACAAATAGCAGCAAAAACAAAACATAGAAATTACTGGTTGTCTTACAAAGTGTGGGGATTTTAGAAGCTATTATATATCACAACTTGAACTGAGGGTAATAATAATGAGAGCTCATTTTATTTTTATGACAAATCACCTTGTGATGTAAACTTTGTTTAAATGTTGGAAAGTTGTACACTTGGTTGTTTAATGTTGATGGTTTTTGAAAAGGATATCTAGTGTTCTTTTTATTATATTTGAGTCTAATATTTTTTAAAGTTGTGATTATGATTACTTTTTGACATCATGGGAAGCTAGCAGGAGATGAATCCCTGGTGTCACAGTTGGAACTCTGAACATTTTCTCCCCATGGATATATTGTTGTAGATTTGGATTTGGTGGTATGATTTTAATTACTGTCTGAAGAGCTTAACCACTAAGTTAACAAGAGTAGGTCATTTAGCCAGAAATCATTTCATAAGAAAATGTTCTGGGGGCTTCCCTGGTGGCACAGTGGTTAAGAATCTGCCTGTCAGTGCAGGGGACACATGTTCGGGCCTTGGTCCGGGAAGATCCCACATGCCGTGGAGCAACTAAGCCCGTGTGCCACAACTACTGAGCCTGTGCTCCGGAGCCCACGAGCCACAACTACTGAAGCCCGCGCCTAGAGCTCATGCAACAAGAGAAGCCACTGCAGTGAGAAGCCTGCGCACTGTGATGAAGAGTAGCCCCCACTCTCTGCAACTAGAGAAAGCCCGTGCACAGCAATGAAGACACAACACAGCCAAAAATAAATAAATAGATAAGTAAATGTTCTGTAAAACATATATTTAATCTGAGATGGAAAAACTACATTTAAAAGTTGACTGCCGCAGCTCAATATCAAAAAAACAAACAACCCAGTCCAAAAATGGGCAGAAGAACTAAATAGACATTTCTCCAAAGAAGATATACAGACTGCCAGCAAACACATGAAAGGATGCTCAGCATCACTAATCGTTAGAGAAATGCAAATCAAAACTACAATGAGGTATCACCTCACACCAGTCAGAATGGCTATCATCAAAAAATCTACAAACAATAAATGCTGGAGAGGGTGTGGAGAAAAGGGAACTCTCTTGCACTGCTGGTGGGAATGTGAATTGGTACAGCCACTATGGAGAACAGTATGGAGGTTCCTTAAAAAACTAAAAATAGAACTACCATATGACCCAGCAATCCCACTACTGGGCGTATACCCTGAGAAAACCATAATTCAAAAAGAGTCATGTACTACAGTGTTCATTGCAGCTCTATTTACAGTAGCCAGGAGATGGGAGCAAGCTAAGTGTCCGTCGACAGATGAATGGATAAAGAAGATGTGGCACATATATACAATGGAATATTACTCAGCTATAAAAAGAAATGAAATTGAGTTATTTGTAGTGAGGTGGATGGACCTAGAGTCTGTCATACAGAGTGAAGTCAGTCAGAAAGAGAAAAATACTGTATGCTAAGGCATATATATGGAATCTAAAAAAAAAAAAGTTCTGAAGAACCTAGGGGCAGGACAGGAATAAAGATGCATATGTAGAGAATGGACTTGAGGAAACGGGGAAGGGGAAGGGTAAGCTGGGACGAAGTGAGAGAGTGGTACGGACATATATACACTACCAAATGTAAAGTAGCTAGCTAGTGGGAAGCCCCACATAGCACAGGGAGATCAGCTCAATGGTGCTTTGTGTCCACCTAGAGGGGTGGGATAGGGAGGGTGGGAGGGAGACGCAAGAGGGAGGAGATATGGGGACATATGTATATGTATAGCTGATTCACTTTGTTATACAGCAGAAACTAACACACCACTGTAAAGCAAATATACTCCAATAAAGATGTTAAAAAAAAAAAGTTGACTGCCTATAATATGACCAAAATACTAAGACTTTTAAAATTTTTTTCACAGATCTTTGCTTGCCACATTTAGCGGTAATTGTTTTGCTATTTCAGTATTTAATATGAATGACAGAAAACTCAATCTTGGTGGAGAACCACTATGTATGATAAAACAAACTTTTTGTTGCAAAAATCTCTTGAGAGTTTATTGGAAATAAGGGATGTCCTCCCATCCTTAGGATATTAGTTCAGTGGCTCATTCATTAGTGGTCATTTGAGCTTGGCAGTCAGTTGAACAGACATGACCAATATTTTCCTGTTCTTTGTGATCAGCCTTTTTCTTTTTATGTCTGTGCATTAGTATTGGGGCGCCTAGCTCTCTTAGCTACCCAGTTTCTCAAATTTCAGAAGAAATTTTCATGATTCCATATAACAGAATGCTAAAATAAAGTATCCAGTTTGTAAGTATTCGAACTCTGGTGTCATTGTAGTCCCTGTTTGCCAATCCCCCTACCCCATCCCTTTTTACTTTCCTAATGAGCATTTCTCTATTTAATGAGGGCAGTGAGTGATTTGGTACTTAGATTTTGAAGACATGGATTTATAGCTGGTTGGCAACATTTCTTCCAAGAAATGTTACATCTGATTATTTTTTTGATTATCTTTTTAAAACACAACTTTGAGATATAATTCATATACCATACAGTTCACCAATTTAATGGGTACAATTTAGTGATTTTTAGTATTTTCACAGTTGTGCAGTCATTACTACTGTCAATTTTTGAACATTTTCATCACCCCCAAAAGAAACCCCATACCCTTTAGCAGCCGTTCCACATTTCCCTCCCAACTTCTCCAGCACTAGGCAGCCACTAATATTCTTTCTGGACATTTCATACAAATGGAATCATACAGTATGTAGTCTTTATGACTGGTAGCTTTCATATAGCATCGTGTGTTTAAGGTTCATCCATATTATACCATGTATCAGGACTTCATTTCTTTTTATTGTCAAATTATAATTCCATTGCATGGGTATACTACATTTTATTTGTACATTTGTCAGTTAATACAAATTTGGGTTGTTTCTAACTTTTGGCTGTTAGGAATCATGCTGCTATGAATATTTGTACAAGTTTTTTACAAGTGGACGTATGGATGTATACCTAGGAGTGGAATTGCTAGGTCATTTGGTAATTGCCAAAGTATTTTCCAAAATGGCTGTACCATTTTACATTCTTACCAGGAGAGTGTAAGGATTCTAGTTTTTTGACATCCTTGCCAATACTATCTTTTTTATTATAGCTATTCTAGTAGTGTGAAGTGGTATCTCATTATGGTTTTGATTTGCATTTCCCTGATAGCTAGTGATGCTGAGTGTCTTTTCATGTGCTTAGTGGCCATTTGTACATTTTCTTTAAAGAAATGTCTATTCAGATCCTTTGCCCATTTAAAAACTGTTGTCTTTTTATTACTGAGATAAAGTTTTTTTATATACATTCTAGATACAGGTCACTTATCAAATATATGTGAAAATTTTCTCCAATTTTGTAGGTTGTCTTTTTATTTTCTTGATGGTATACTTTATAGCAGGAAAGTTTTAAATTTTGTTGAAGTCCAATTATCTGTTTTTTTCTTCTGTTGCTTGTGCTTTTGGTGTTATATCTAAGAAGACATTGTCTAACCCAAGGTCATGAAGATTTACTCCTGTGTTTTCTTCTAAGAGTTTTATAATTTTAGTGCATATATTTTGGGCTTTGATTCATTCTGAGTTAATTTTTGTATATGGTCAGAGATGTCAGTTCTCTAAAGTTACTTAACTTTTAAAATCTTTCTTAAGGATTTATTATAGATGTAGGACACTTTGCTACTATCTTAATGTTCAGTTCTTTACCCTGTTGGTTTAAGAAGTTATTTGTTCAGGTTTCTAGCCACTGCTCTATCTTTAGACATATTGTCTTTTTTTGTCTGGCTTTCATGTAATTCACGTAGCTCAAAAATGGTGCCACATAATAAATATGCAGTTTGGAATTGTAGGACCCCTTTACTTTAGTGATATCTCATGGCATTTGCTAATTCTTTTGCCAGTGGACTATTTTCTGTTATTTTGGTTAGATGGTTAATGTGGATCCAGTGGCATAATTTGAAAAACAGGCCAAGCATATTCTCAGTCTTTATCACCATTATATTTAAACTGTAGTATTTGCCAGTTTGATCAGGTCTTTATAGTTACTTAAAGTTTTTGTGTAATTGCTGTATTAGAGATTAAACAGTTTCAAATTCAGTTGTCTTTAAGAGGTTATTATCATTGAAAATGGAACAAGAGTACATTATTTAGACAAAAATTTATGGAGCACTGAAAGTGAATCAGACACTGTGATAGTCACTAGGAATACAGAGATGAAGAAGTCCCTGATGTTAAGAATCCTCACTTGAGTTGGGAGACATAATGTGTGATTAAGTGCTTTGAAGGAGAAAGAATTGGTCGGTATTGTAGCCTCAGTTCCCCTGAATGCAGAGTCTGAGGCAGAAAGCTTAGGTGTTGTTATAGTTTGCCTCCCTCATTTTATAGATGGGAAGATTCAGACACAGAGGTTAATAGTTCTAAGTTTAGTCAGGAATTACAGAACTTGGATGAAAACTATTCCATGAATGGCTTTAATAAGGATAGAGGATTTCTTAAAGCAACTGCTCAGAGTGCTGTTGGCAATATAAAATAGAGCATATATATACACAATATAATATAGAATAGAAAGCACCAGATATCTTAATTTCATTTTCACTGTGGGCTAAGAAACTAGAGTTTCTTGCTTTCTATATTATTTAAGTCCCTTCCATAGATCATTAATTATCTGGATGAAATTTTCACCATATTATATTATGTTCAGAAATTATGTTTTGTTTCCAAAGAATTCTTCCTTGAGAATGTAGAGGGGCTAGATAGGGAAATAATTTTTTTTTTGGCACTTAATGCTGGTGTTAACCTGGACAAAAATTGCAATTTAAGGTGTGGTTTGTTAACTTTTAAGTTGCACTTATGAGGTAAATCTGCTTGGGTGTGTTTGCTTCAGTTGTTCCTAATTTACTAAGGAGAGATCTGGTCCATGAAAAATTAGTTTTGAGTCTCTCAGGTTTGAGTTAAGATTGTCATGACTTGCAGTGACAATGAATATTAATTTTTCAACATCATGATTTATTGAATAATTCCTAGTGATTATTAAGCACTCTTTATTATAGAAGTTTTGCTAAATGTTGTTTTAGAGTCTTGCGGAGATTTTTAATGGCTTCTTGTAGTAGTTCCCCCTCCCCCCTTGAAATTCTCAGTGTGTTTTAAATTCATATGATTACAATAGCTTTGAGCAGTATAGAGTAGGAAAAAAATTTTACTCTCTGAAGGTAGTACCTCTCATAGTCCCTAGTTTGGGACTTTTCTCGTTTAATCAAGTTGCCTAGTCTAGTGTGTAATATTGATTGGATTAAGCAGAGCTATTGAGTATTTTAATTAAGTTTTGTGGAGCAATGCAGTGTTTAATTCAGCCTTTTTCTTTTGAAGACATATTGTTTGAAACATAAATTTGTATTCTTTATCAGATTTTCTTCTAAAAACTTGGTCTTTAGAGTCAGATTTGAAATTGAATCTTGACCATGTCACTTGTTAACTATATGACTAGGCAAATTACTTAAATATCTCTGAGCTAGTATTCTCAGCAGTGAAAGAAAGGATATAGAATCTAAGTCATAGGGGTGATCTGAGGACTACATGAGATAATTAAAAAATCTAGTATTGTGCTAAACTAGATGAATTCTTTCTCCTTCAGTCTGTCTTGGCTTTAGCTGTCTTCAATTTCCCATAGGTTTCCTTGATAGAATTGTAAATATTCATTTTTTTTTTCTGAATTTTAAAAAATATTTAAATTATTGTCTTCTGGTGTCGTGAAAAAGTGTGAGGAAAGTGAAAAAGTATGGTGAAAGTCTGCTACCGTGTTGTATAAGAACGTTGGCTTGGAAAACTTCTGATCAGGTCTCTTGTCATCTTTTGTATTTTGAAAAACTTCGAGGGAATTTAGCTTTAAGTCTGAGTTTGTTTTCCTTTTTGTAACATACTGAATTTGCCCAAATGGATGAAAGTGAAATTATTAGCCATTCTTGAATAAATTATAATGACTAGATCAGCACTGTTGAATGCAAATATTTGTGCCACATGTAATTTAAAATTTTGCAGTAGCCATATGGAAAAAAATCAGGTGATGGGCTTCCCTGGTGGCGCAGTGGTTGAGAGTCCGCCTGCCGATGCAGGGGACGCGGGTTCGTGCCCTGGTCCGGGAGGATCCCACATGCCGCGGAGAGGCTGGGCCCGTGAGCCATGGCCGCTGGGCCTGCACGTCCGGAGCCTGTGCTCCACAACGGGAGGGGCCACAGCAGTGAGAGGCCCGCGTACCGCAGAAAAAAAAAAAAAAAAAAAATCAGGTGAAATTAATTTTAATAATATATTTAACCCCGTATATACAAAATATCTTTCAACACATAATCAACATAACAGTTATTGATATTTTACATTGTTTTGTGCTTTGAAGTCAAAAACATGGTATGTTTTATGCTTTCAGCACATTTCAATTTGGACTAGATATATTTCAAGAGCTACATGTGGCTAGTGGCCACTACGTTATATAGCAAAGGTCTACGTGAGTAAAATATAATATTACAGCGGTAGTGGGCGTTAGCTGTATTTGATAAAAATGTCAGTGGTTATCACTGGTTTAAAGCTTGTCTTCGTGCCTTAGCAGTCATTTATGTGGATGGTAAGAATTTACCCATCTTTGCAATCTCTATCCCAATAAATGATTTTACCAGTTATTCATCGTCCATTCCCAAAGATTCGTAAATTTTCATAGGCCCAAAATATGCTCTTCGATTATTGAGAGCAGAAACCAAACTTAATATATGTTCTCTTCACATTCATCAAATCTGTAGGTGTGACATGAGATTGTATTTTGAGAAGCTCATCCTGGATCACTGTGAAGAATACGTTGGGGAAGGGGTCAGAAGATTGGGGGGAACAGTAAGAAGGCCATTGCAGTTTACATATGAAAAAAACTGGCAACTAATGGGAGGGAGTGTGGGTTGGGAGTTGGAGAAGTGGAAAGAAAGAAGGGGGCTGATAGTAGCTTGAGAGTGATTGAAGGAATGCTTTTGGTTTTCTTTGCTTGTGTGCATTTTAAAGATGATTGAGACTTGAAATGTAGATGTGAGGCATCCTGTTGAGAGGAAGCAGATGAACATATGAGAGAAAAGGGTAACTGATAGGGTGATCCTGAGAAAAGATGGGAAGAGATGAAACGTATATAAAGAGAAGTTTGTTGTTGTTGTTTTTAAAATAGGTTTTGTCAAGTTGGCTTAAACTTTAGAACTGTGGGGAATATCTATCACTACGAAAAATAAAGGATAAATTAGAGTTGTACTCTCCTCCCTCTCTTTTAAATTGGAAGGGAGAGAAGGTGAAATTAGAGTTAAATTAAGAAGTGATAGAGAACAGACTTGTGGTTGCAAAGGGGGAGGGGGTTGGGAGAGGGATGGAGTGGGAGGTTGGGATTAGCAGATGTAAGCTATTATATATGGAATGGATAAAAAACAAGGTCCTACTGTATAGCACAGAGAACTATATTCAGTATCCTATGCTAAATCATAATGGAAAAGAATATTAAAAAAAGAATATATATATGTGTAACTAGATCACTTTGTACAGAAATTGACACATTGTAAATCAACTATACTTGAGTAAAAAAAAGTGATTGAGCAGCAGTTTTGGATCAGTAAGTATGTTTGCGATCAGTGTGTATACTAGGCATCAGAAAATATTTATACTTATTAAAATCTTTCTCACCCAGAAGATTTTATTTAAATGTAGTTAATGGCAATAAACTGTTTTTCCATAAAGTTTTAATGGAATACAAAATGGCAAAGAACATTGGTTCCACCTGTTCTGGTTTTAAGGCATGGAGATGCACTCAGGTTACCTCAGGTGATGGAGGTCTGTTTGTTTTGGATTCTTGGGGAGGGAAGGAAGCCCAACACAGTGGATCTCTGCAGCTGTGATGAAACAGTTTCTGAGAGCTAACAAGGTGTTTACTCAATCCATAGCCCCTGCCCTTTACCTCCCTCCTGCCAAGCCGTGGAAACCATTTTCAGGTGAAATCAATATTTATAAAACATAAAAATTGAGCTTCACTGATTCAAGTGAAGGTTAGGGGGCTGATCTCTGCCAGCATTTTTCCCCTCTTCTGCCCCTCTGACACTTCCTCCTCCTTTTCCCTTCTTCCTGAGGCCCTTCTGAGGATCTATAGGAACATGTGAAAACTCCTCTAACACCAGTCATTCCTCATCAACTAGAAGAGCAGTAACTCCCTTGGCCCTCTTTTTGCTTTGGTGACTCACTGGCAACTCTAGTAAATGCCATTCCCCTCAGGTGCTGAACCTACTGCCGCTTTTCTGGTCACGTTCTTATGACTTAGCTTCTATTTGTCTTTTTTTATACCATGAACTAGTGTCATCTGCTGCTGCTGCTGCTGATTATAGTACAATCTTTATGTCTCTTATTCAAATAGGCTCTAATTGGATTGATTAGTTATTATCCAATATAGAGTCACTTCTGTTGGGGTCTGCTAGGCTCCCTCATGTCCAGTTCTAAAAATGGCTGCCGTTGGCACAGAGGCCCATTCTTCATCCTTTCACATGTAGCTAAGCTATTGGGGTCACATGACACAAGGCTAGGTGGAGAACTCTGATTGCTTTCCTCAGAAGGTGGCTGTGGTTGTTTTTTGGCCTATTCATTACATAGGATGCTCTGTACATTCTTGATACCTCAATCAAAAATGGACAGCTTTTTCTGTTTGATCTTATTTTGTTGGTAATAATGATAACAGCCTTAGCTATCACACAAGTGTTTTCCATGTGCAGGAACTGTATTAAGCATTTTACATGTAGTAGCTCATGAGCTATGTGATGCATTTTACTGATGAAAAAACGGAGTCACGTTGAAATATGAAGTGCCTGTTCAATGTTTACAGCTTTTCATTAGTGGGATGGGGAGGGTTGAATACAGGCAGTCACCTTTCCAAACAATAAAAGACTTGTAGTCTATAGCATAACATTTCAGAGCTGCAACTGACCAGGGCAGTCATCTATCATATTTCTCCTATTTTACATATGAGACAATTGAGAGTTTAGGTGACTTGCTTAAGGTTGCAGAGGCTAGTCATTTCCAGCGAACCCAGAGTTTCTAATTCCTAGACCTAGTCCTCTTTTCTGCTTTAGAACGAGTACCTAAGACACAAAGTTTTGAATGTTAATGTTGAAACCCAAACCTATTAAGTGTTAGCAGATACAGTAGGTGGATACATAATGTACGGTTGTACACAGTCATCCATGTAGGCTTTTTTGTTTTTAGCCTACTGTTTAGCTTGAGGGTGATATATATATATACAGAGAAGAGACTGGAGTTATTCACAAGAAATATTTATTGAGGAAACCATTATTATTATTTTTGGCTGAGCCAGGTGGCATGCAGGATCTTAGTTCCCTGCAGAAACTATTATTGAGTTAATGTCCTCATGTCTAGCAGAAGGTGAAAGTACTTTCTTGCCAGGTTGGAATCTTCCTGTGGTTATATGTGGCAGTGATTGAGAAAGTCCCACATATAAAGCATGATGGAGGAAATCAATTGAAATACAGTGAAGGTGCACAGCCCTGGAGGGTTTGGTAAGGAAACTTGGATTAAAGATAGAAAAGAGCTAATTATGCTAGATGTAAAATATTTACTTATTCTCTTCTTTGAAAAAACATTTATTTCTTTAATGCATCTTGATTTTTAATGAAACATGACCATGGAGTTAAGTTGCTTACTAAAGGGTTAGCAGAATAGCCCCGGCTTGACTAAATGACATAACTTTATGGATAGTCAGGTCCAAAAAGGATATTTAAACTCTAAAGAATGTCTTGATTCTTGAAAGTTAGTAAAATACAGAAGTCTAGTACATTCCTCTAAGTCAATAAAATAAGACCAGGTCAGAATGCTTTCCTTGGTAGAAATGCAAATTCTCAGCCACCATCCTGCACATCAAGGTATGTTCAGAGTGGGCCTCAGCAGTTTGGGTTTTAACAAGCCCTCCAGGTGATTCCAGTGCTTGTGGAGTTTGAGAACCACTGTCATAGAAGCAACCAACTTAACAGTTAAAACAATTTCATTTGGTTGTGTTGGAGAGGAAGTGAGATTTTCCTGCTAAAGTTTTAGAATCAATAAGCAACGAGCTCAACCTGTGTCTTCTCTGGATAAAGTTATGATTGTGGTAAACTGTTTTTTGTATATCTGATGGAAAGAGTATATATAGGCATTAGAAGTCCTGGCTTCGTAGTTTATCTCAGATATATGCTACTTAACCTTGAGGAAGTTTCTTTTTTAAGGCCATAGCTTCTTTTTCTGAAAAATGGGACAATACCATCCACCAGGGAGGATCATAGAAAGGGTTGGAAATAATGTAAATAAGTGCTCAATACTTAATAGGCATTGAAAGATCATTCATTATTACTTAAATCATCAGCTTTGTTGGTTTTCTCCCAGTTTAGAAACTATAGCTCCCTCAACACTGTTTACATTTATTAAAAACTAATTTGAAATGTTAATTATGTGATAATTCAGAGATATCAGTTCTTTATCTTCCTAAATCATTCTTTTTTCTTTTTAGTGAGTGAGGTTTTTTTTTTTTTAATTAATTAATTTATTTTTGGCTGTGTTGGGTCTTTGTTTCTGTGCAAGGGCTTTCTCTAGTTGCGGCGAGCGGGGGCCACTCTTCATTGCGGTGCGCGGGCCTCTCACTGTCGCGGCCTCTCTTGTTGTGGAGCACAGGCTCCATACGCGCAGGCTCAGTAGTTGTGGCTCATGGGCCCAGTTGCTCCACGGCATGTGGGATCTTCCCAGACGAGGGATCGAACCCGTGTCCCCTGTATTGGCAGGCAGATTCTCAACCACTGCGCCACCAGGGAAGCCCCCTAAATCATTCTTGGCTAGATCATTCTTGGCATATAGTCTACTGCTTGGTCACCTAATACTATGTTAGGGGAAATTCCAGACCGACTAGAATTGAACTCAGTTTACTTGAGACAGTGATTTTGGCAAACTGCCAGTTAACTTTCAGCCTGGATTAAACTTTTCTAGAATCTAAAAGGAAACAAGATCATTTAAATTATTGTAGTCACAAGTAGAAAATTGGAAGAATGATTTCATTTTAGGCCTCTTTAGAACTAAGTTGTACCTTATGTAGGATTAGAGAAAAAAAGAATTTAATGTGAATTTGAATTTTAGGACACTTGATAATTGGATATATGTATTTGTAGTATGAAAGTTGGAACTCATTGTATTTAAGTAGCATTGAGAGAATGACATTGATTGCATGACTGTTGGCTAAGCAGGATCCATCTTTCCGACCCTACATTTTGCCTCCCCCCTTTTTTCTTTTTGAATTAATTTTCTTCTGTAATTGTGGAAAACATTTTCATGGTTCCAAAGGAAAAACTATAAAAGACGGTACATTCAGAGAAGTCTAGCTTCCAAGTTTATGCTGTCTGCTCACTGTTCTCTTCCTCTCCCTATAGGCAATCATTTTTGTTTGTTTTTGGTTTATTCTTTTTAAAAAATAAAAACACATTCATTTTTATCTTCCTTTGTGGATAAAAGGCAACATTATATTTACACTATTCTGCACTTTACTTTTTCACTATTCCATAGCATGTAGATCTTACACCACTTTACAACTGCATAATACTCAGTTGCATAGGACTTTGTCATATAGATGTATTTGTATTGTCATATGTATGTATTTGAAAATATTCATGTTTCTATTTTCTTAATTTTCCCCCTGATGCATACATTCCCTCTTGATAATCTTCCTACTCATTTTTGAATAAACTGGGGAGGGTAACCCTGAGAGGAGGTAGAGTGATTTTTTTGCCCCCTTCCCATTTTATTGTTGAGCAGGCCTAAAGACTTTTTCATCTCTGCTGTACTTTTAATTTATACTTACCAATTGCTTATTGCCAAGTTCGAGGCTCTTTATATAGTAGCTTGTTGTTTTTTAATATTAACTAATTAATTTTTGGCTGTGTTGGGTCTTTGTTGCTGCACGTGGGCTTTCACTAGTGGGAACCGGTGTTACTCTTCGTTGCGGTGCGCAGCCTTCTCATTGTGGTGGCTTCTTTTGTTGTGGAGCACGGACTCTAGGCACGTGGGCTTCAGTAGTTGTGGCCTGCAGGCTCAGTAGTTGTGGCTCGTGGGCTCTAGAGTGCAGGCTCAGTATTTGTGGCGCACGGGCTTAGTTACTCCATGGCATGTGGGATCTTCCCGGACCAGGGCTCGAACCCATGTCCCCTGCATTGGCAGGCAGATTCTTAACCACTGCGCCACCAGGGAAGCCCAGTAGCTTGATTTGTTTGGTTAAGGGAAAGGACTGGCAAGGTGTGAGGGTGGTTATAAGAGAGTTGATAAGGCTGGAAAGGTAGGCAGGGGCTAGTTGGAAACTTTGTATCTCATTTTGAGGAATGTATATTTTATAGTTGAGTCTCTAAAAATCTGAAATGGATAATGGGCAGAGGAGAGGGATTGGAGGAGGGGAGTGGCAAGATTAGCTTCACATTTTTGAAAGGTAACTTTGATGACTGTGTTGAGGAAGATGGATTGGACAATGTACAGTGCAGACAAGGGAGCAATGGTCCCCAGACCAGCAGCATCACCTGGGAACTTGTTAGAAGTACAGATTCTCAGGTCCCACCCCGGACCTACTGAATCAGAAACTCTGGGAGTGGGGTGCAGCAATCTGTGTTTTATTTGATTCTGGTGAATGTGAAAGTTTGCGACTAGGGATGTGAAGGCTGATGAGGCTGTATATTATGGTTTGCAAATGGCTTTCACATTAATTATGTAGTTGATTTTGTTGAGATGGTCATTATATTTGTGTCTTACTTTCACAGTCAAGAGAAATAGAATAACTAGGATTTTGTGATTTAGTTACTTATATGAAAGCCTAGTACTAAGATTTGAAAAGCTGGGATAATGTGGTAATATATTATACGTGGAAGAGGGAGACAGTCTAGGATCATGTGGAACAATAAATACAGTCATGGGGAAGTACTGTAGTAGAATAAAACAAATAAGAGGTGCTTAATCTTGAATGCTCTAGATGTTGCCTGTACATGACATTGATTTGTATCGTGGTACTTAAATCTGCAGTGGGGAAAACTGAAGATATTATTTTTTAAAAAAGGGGAACGTGCACTCTTTGTGGAGCCCAGAGGAAAGGATGGGTTTACTCAAGATTTGCTGAGATGCCCTGTGCAATCGGTTCCACACAGCTGTTATGAGGTGGTCTATTTTCATTCTTTAAATAATAGCTAGCAGCTGATTTGCATTTAACCCAGTTTTCATTTGTTTTTCTTTGAGAGTGTGAGGGCTGTGGGTTTAAATTTCAACTTTCTGGAAGTGGGACTGAGTAAATCTGATAATCTTCTTTATTTTCCTCTGTTAGCTTTGCTGGGTGACCAAAAGGACAGATAAAGCAAATGCTTTGTAAATATCATAATTGTATCTTAAAGGATAAGTAATCTTTTTTTTTCTCCTTTGAATTTTATTCCAGGACCCATCAGTTACACAAGTGACAAGAAATGTCCCACCAGGACTTGATGAATACAATCCATTTTCGGATTCTAGAACAGTAAGACTATTCTTAATTGGACTACTTTAAAATATTAAAATGGAAATTAAGTAGGATTTATATTTCAATTATGGTTTCTTTTTAGTTGATTGGTTAAACTTATATAAAATAAGCTGTTAGTGTTTTATTTAGAATTTAGCAAGTTTATTAAAACAGGAAGGAATATTCCTAGTAATTGAAAATTACCATGATAGTTCTACAAATTAAATTGCTAATAACCCCTCTAATATGTTAAAATTACTACAGTTCTTTAAACAGGAGAGGTTTTTTGGTATACATGTTAGTTTCATGGTAATACAGGGTGATGTTTTCTTACAAAGAGAGATGTTCGTCTGGAACTGTACCATGAATATTTGTATGATTGTCATTTGAATTAGGTGATTCTGAATAGGACTAGCTTTCTACTCTGGTAGACTAGAACCTGTGGAACCTGGCCTAGGAGCATATTCTTCTCAAAATGTAGTCTTGGTTTATAAAATGAAGGAGTATGGAAAAAACCCTTAAAGAACAGGGTTCTCTACCCTGAATGCATATTAGAAGCACCTGGAGAACTTTATTACTGTATCTGTTAGGGCTCTAATCTCTCACAGGGCACTTTCGTTTTTTGTTTTTGCTTTAGCACTTTCGATGATTTTTTTGTGAGCCAGTTTTGAGGACTACTGAAGGTAGGTTCTGTTGAGAATTCTCCCTCAAAATTTCTCTGGCAAATAACGTCGTCTCCTGTATTTGAGTTTTTAGCTCAAATATCACACTCACGAGGCCCCTCATTTTAAACACTGTTGGCTCTTGAACTGTTAGTCATCCTCTTAAAGATATTAAAGTTCTTCAGTTACGTGCTTGGATTTACATGTCATTATAAGGATCCTTACTTGATCATCTCTTCCTGATGCATGTTTTTCATAGTCTAGAAAATAATTCTAGAAGATCGTGTAGGCTTTTGCTTGGAAATTTCTTCAAAATGTATTAACTTTTCAGTTTTAAGAAGAGCTTTGTACAAAGTAAAAGCACTAAAATAAGAGTGAACTTTAAAATTTCACTTTATTTCAAAGCCCTCATTTATTTTAACAGCCTCTGTTTATGTGTAGCAGCTGCAACCCAGGCTGGGATCATCAAGTGTTCTTTGAGCATGTCAGTTTCAGATTGAACCCTGTGAAATGGCCAATAAGTTGACCAGTTTTGACATGTAAAGATGGCAGTGTCGTATGGGTCAACCTTATAGTGAACTGTGAAAATGTATGAGATTGCAACTTGGTAGGAGTTGAAAGGGAGAAAAAGAAAAGCCCGGTGTATTTTATTCCACTATATGTAGTTTGATAATTTCTGGGGGGGTGGAGATGGGAACAAGACTGTTAAATTGTTGGTAAGGAATAAAGGGAGGTTTTTATATAATTTTTTGGAAGGTTTTACTAGCAAAAAATGTTTCACCTTTTTACAGTAGCAGCTTTAGATTATTCTTTTTAGAAGTAGTAATGTTCTTCAACAAGTTGTCTACTCTGTGCCGTGTGCTTTACCTGTATTATCTTATCGAATTCTTATAACAGCGTTCAACATGGATATTTTTTGTTTCCTTTTACCGATAAAGAATCTTAGACACAAGTCATCCAGCTAGTAAGTGGCAGAACTGGTTTATGTAACTCATCATTTTTCTGTAAAGCTTTTGCCTTTTCCATTTTGTTAGTGCTGTCTTTAGAGACAGATGCCTAAGAAATAGAAGATAATGTCCCGGTCTATGGAAAATTTCTCACGTAATTGGGATTTTAAAAAATTACACGAATTAGATATATCCAGGAAGGATAAAACAAAAATGTAAATTATGGTTCTAAATATTGAGACTTTACAGTCAAGGAAAGGTTTTCTGAAAGAGAGTAGGTAGGCAATAATGAAAAGCCAGCTTACAACGAAACACTTAGCTTAGATTTGATGAGTAAGATAGTGTCAGAACCAGGAAAAATATTGTTACAAGAGCACTTAGGCATTTTCCACCGAACTTTTTACATGATGGAAAATACAGATGCAATAATTTAAAAATTCAAAATTCTTTTGTTTCATATATGTATGATTTTAGAAATTTGTCCCACCACTCCCCCCCCCCCACTGGGTTTTGCAGCTGTGACTATTTTCTAAGAGCAGATGTACTTGGATAATTGATGTAAGTGATATGTCAGAACTCAGTCCAGATACTATTTTAGTTGATTGTTGTTATCCATATTTTTCTTAGAAAAGTATTTGTGAAAATGAAGCTTCTAGGTTGTTGCAGAAGGGTGTGGTGAGCTACTTGAGGTCAAGTAGGAAGATCCTTCAGCAGAATGAGCATATAACCTTAAGATTTTAGAAAGTTCCTGTCTTTTTAAGTTTTTTATTAGGTTTCCTTTTATATTTAGTTTTCTGTTTGAATGGAAACTTTAAGGAAAGTAACAATTAAATATTTAAATAATTTTAATAATTTACATATTAATTCATTCTGTATTATAAATTCAGAGAGAGGAACCCTCATAAAACACCACGTAGTTTAGACTTAGTCTGTTGGCAGTATACTGGAAGGCTATTCAGTCGAAGTGTGGTGGTCTGAATTGAGATGTGCTATAAAATGGAGGGTAGTCTTTGGTTATGAAATAATTTTTTTCTGTTTGAACTCAAAATGCATTTAACCACTGGAATTATGTTGAGCTTGGTGGGTAGCTTCCCTGGCCTGCCCTCTAAGGCTTAATGCATAAATTACTAGAAGAATTAGCTCATCCTTGAGAACTGTTATGTATTTAGGGGGAATATTTTCCTTTTAAATTAGGCAACAGTTTAAAATGCCTACTGCAGCTTGATTCTCACTAGTTTCAGCCACTGGTGATGGCATTCACGGCTTCAGACAGGATGTCTTCTGGCGGGTGTTGAAGTACAGGGATAGGGAGACCTATGTGTGTGTGGGGTAGTGTGGTGCTGTTGATAAAATCCTTAGTGATGTTTCTCAGGGCCTAGTTTACTGTCATATTTTTTTTCTTCAGGAATAGGTTGCTTGGTTCCTTTTCTGTTCTGCTAGTTGTTGACATATATGATTTCTGTCATATAAAGCAGCAAGATCTGCAGAAGAACCAAGAGAAGAAAATTCCAAGTACTGGCATGCTCAAGTGGTCATTTCTGACCATAAAGGACATAGATAAATGATTTATGTAAGTAAGAACTGCCTCTGACTAAGTTAATTCAGGACATGGAATAGACTTAGAGTCATAAGACCTGGATTCTAATCTAGGCCTTGCCACTAATTAGTTGGTACCTTTAGACAAGCCATCTAACGTCTCTGGGCATCTTTTTTTTTTTTTTTTTTCTCTTCAATGTGTAACAGTGGAGGCAGAGAGGAAGATGTTGAGATAAATAATTTCTGATGTCAGCTTTTGTTTTGAAAATGGATAAAACTTTAACTCCAGGCACTGACTGGATAGTACGTGGTAGCTTGCCTATTTTTAATACCACAGAAGCAATTTCTGTACTGTAATATCTGTCTTTCTTTTCCCTTGGCACGCATTTCTTTTTTTCTTTCTCCTTTGCTTCTTGTCTGTCTTGGAGCTCATTATCTGTCCCTTCCGAAACCAGTCTTCTTTGTTTCTTGTCTTATTTTAATGATAACTATTGCCTTCTGTTCTTCTAGTGTCATTGGCTGGAAGTACCTGAGTCGTCTTTGGCTCAGACAGCTTCTTTCCCTACATCTAATCAGTAGCCACGTCCTGTCATTTATACCTCCAGGAGATATTACCTGTCTGTCCTTTTCATTCCTACTAAACTGTCCTAATTCAGGTACTCATGTGAGATAATACAATGACCTGTCTACTTACCTGTCTCCAGTTTCTCTTCTTCAAATCAGTTTTTTGCACTATGACTAGAATTATTTTTTTAAGGCAAAGTTCAGATTAGGTCTTTTCTCCTTAGGAACGTGTGCATTGATGATGCATTGTCTACATAGTAGTGTGCCATGTGGGGCCTCCATGATTTGACTTAAGACTATCTTTTTTTATTTTTAATTTTTTATAGACTTTATTTTTTAGAGCAGTTTGAGGTTTACAGAAAAATTGAGCAGAAAGTAGAGAGTCTCCATAGACTTCTTCCCCAGAGTATCTGTTTAATCTTATCCTCTAAGGTGCCATTTGCTCCAGCTAAAGTCATCTACTTTCTAGCCCACAACCCCATTGAGACCACCTCCCTTAGGGCATTTATTGGTCATTGAATGGAGTAAAGAGACACTGTGTGTGGTCATAATGCCTGGCTTCCCTCCTTTAATGGGCCAAGGTGAACCTCTCATACTAGGTATATTCATTTTCTATTGCTGTGTAACAAATTACTAAAAACTTAGCAGCTTGAAAAAGCACACATTTATTATTTTATCATTTCTGTAGGTCAGGGGTTCGGGCACAGCTTAACTGGGTCATTTGTTCAGGGTTTCACAAGGTTGTGATCAAGCTGTGATCTGGGCTGTATTCTCATCCAGAGGCTTGACTGGGGAAAATCTGTTTCCAAGCTCATTCAGGTTGTTGCCAGAATTAATACCCTTGTGATTGTATGACTGGGGGCCCCAGCTTTTGGCCAGCTTTCCGCTGGAGGCCACCTTCAGGTCATCGATGCTGTCTACAGTTCCTAGAGGCTGCATGGTTTCTTGCCACACAGGCTTCAACATCATGACCACTTATTTCAGAGAGTCTGCAGAGAGTCTCTCACACTTTGCTACTAAGATGGAGTCCCTATATTACATAATGTAATCAAGGGAATGATATCCCATCACTGTTACTGAATTCTGTCGATTAGAAGCATGTCATAGGTCCTGCATACACTCAAGGAGAGGGTATTATATTAAGACGTGAACACCAGGAGGGTAGAATCATTGAGGTTCACCTTAGGGTTTGTATGCCATGCTGGGAATAAGATGGCACATTGGGGTTAGGACTGTATAACTTCAAATCTCTTCATGCCCATTTAAAAGGACCAAAGTGGAGCCTGCAGAACACTTAGCCCTCCCTACCCTCAACACTTGACTGCCCTAAGTTTATCAGAACTAATCTCATTATGCCTTTGACTCCTGTTTATGTCATTCTCTACGAGAAGCCCCAGACTCCTCCTCATCTCCTGGATTTTAATCCTCATGATGCACTGCACGTTTCTTAGTCTGAACCCTTCTATTTCCTTAATTCCTGAAACTTGTGCTTTCTGGAAGTCAGAGTCCAACTTCATCAAAATCCCCTCTATCTTTATCTTTTTCTCTGAATGTTTTATCCTTTGCTCTGTGGAAACTGGCCTTTCTGTGAGGACACTGCTTCCCCTGTAACCTTCTCCAAAACTAGCTGCTTTTTCTCTCACAGTTCTCAGACAACTGGGCATAAAATTGCGGTAGGTATTGTCTTTGTTTCTAGCTGCTTCTAGATGGTTTTCCTCCTTCCTGTATAAAAGAAATCCCATGTCATCATTTGAATCTCATGTCATCAGATTATAATTGGGTCCCAGGTCTCATTGTGGCTGTCATCTACTGATCTCTGAATTACTACACCTTATTTCTCTTTGTTTTCATTTCTTAATTTTAGTTCTTGGTTCACTATTACTCTTTCCAACACTATTCCTGTTTTCTAATTTTTAAAAACATCTTTTCCCTACTCTATTATCCCCATCCACCATTATGTATTTCTTTTTTTTGGCCGCACTGTACGGCTTGCTGGATCTCAGTTCCCTGACCAGGGATTGAAGCTGGGCCATGGCAGTGAAAGGCCGGAATCCTAACCACTAGGTCACCAGGGAACTCCTCCTGAATGTCATAATTTTTTTTTTTTTTTTTTTTTGGCCACACCACGCAGCATGCGGAATCCTAGTTCTCCGACCAGAGGTTGAACCCATGTCCCCTGCAGTGGAAGCGTGGAGTTTTAACCACTGGACTGCCAAGGAAGTCCCCACTGTCCTATTTTGAATTCTTAGTGGTGATCTTTCCAACATCCCGCCTGTCAGTGCCTTAACCTCATCTCTTCCATTGATTTTTGCATTCCATGTTATCTCAAGTCACTCACTCCCGCTTCTTGTATCTTTCGGTTACTCTTCTAGTTCCTCAATTTCAACACATCTTTCAGTTCCACCAGGACCTCTGGTTTGTTGATCCTACTATGTCACTGCCCTTTATCTACATCTTACTCTCTTCTCTCAGCCTAAATTCCACATCCAGTTGTCATAATCACTCTCCATGTACTCTCAACTCCCTTGCCTTCCCCTCTCCCCCTTACTTTGACGTAAGTCTTTTGGCTAGAAGCCAATCCCTGGTTAAAGACAACTCTGTATACTCTCTGCCCTTACCTTGCAGCTAAATATGGAGAAACACATGTAAACATACTGAATGGCCTCATTTTTAGTTCATAACCAGCTCTAAGTTGTACTGAATGTCCTAGTTATTTAATTGTCCACTCTCTTCTTCTCTCTCCTCACCTTTCTTTTTTCTCTCCTCATCTTTAAAATCTGTCCTCCTATCCTCATTCTCAGTTGATGACCTTACTTCCTATTTCACTGAGAAAATTGAAGCAACCAGTAGAGAACATCCACAGACTTCCACTGTCACGTCTACCTACCTACCAGTGTTTATACCCATGTGTTCTGTTTTCCTGCCTTTTACTTATAGATGAACTGTCTGTGCTTCTATCTAAAGCCATTCCCTCTATTTGTGCAGTAGATTCCATGTACTTTCACTTAAGAACTTTGCTGAATTGCTCCTCTCCAACATCACTAGTTTTATCACTTTCTACTGGATCATTCACATCATCATAAAAACATGTTTGCTTCTATGTTAGGAAAAAAAAAATCACAAAAATTTATTATTCATTTAACAGCTTTATTAGGTAATTAAGATACCACACACCCATTTAAAGTGTACAATTAAATGTTTTTAGTGTAGTAATAGAGTTGTACAACCATTACCACATTCTAGTTTTAGAATATTTTTGTATCTTCTACCCCTGAAAGAAACCCTGCATCCTTTATCAGTTACTTCACATTCCCCCCTCCCTCTCCAGCCATAGGCAAGTATATTTACTTTCTGTCTCTACAGATTTGCCTACTCTGGACATTTCATATAAATGGAATCGTAAAGTGTGTGGTCTTGTGCAACTGGTCCTTTTACTTAGCATAATGTTTTCAAGGTTCAACTGTGTTGTGGCATATATCAGTACTTCATTCCTTTTTATGGCTTTTTATACCACATTTTATTTATGCATTCATCAGTTGATGGGCAGTTACATGGTTTCCAACTTTTGGCTGCTCTGAACCTTTGTGTACTAGTTTTTGTGTGGACATGTGTTTTCATTTCTCTTGGATATATACATAGGAGTGGAATGGTAGGGTCATATGGTAATAATATGTTTAACTTTTTGAGGAACTACCAGGCTGTTTAACAAAGTGGCTGCAGCAGTGTAGAAGGGTTCCAATATCTTCACATCCTTGCCAAATTTGTTATTGTCTGACTTTTTGCTTACAGCCGTCTTAGCGGATGTGTAGTGATCTGTCCTTGTTGGTTTTGGTTTGCATTTCCCTGATGGTTAATGATGTTGAACATTTTTTTTTTCATGTGCTTATTGGCCATTCGTATGTTATCTTTGGAGAAGTGTCCAGATTCTTGGCTCATTTTAAAATTGGATTTCCTTTTTGATATTGAATACGTGATATTAGATACAGGTCACTTGTGAAATAAGTGATTTGCAGATACAGTTGACCCTTGGACAACGCAGGTTTGAACTATGGGAGTCCACATACATGTGAATTCCTTTCACTAAATACATAGTACAGTACTGCACAATCAGTGGTTAATTGAATCCCCGATGCAGAACCTCGGATATGTAGGGCTGGCTCTAAAGTTATACGTGGATTTCCAGCTGTGTGGAGGATCAGTGCCTTACCCTTGCATTGTTCAAGTATTTTCTCCGATTCTGTGGAGTGTCTTTTCACTTTCCTGATAGAGTTCTTTGACACACAGAAGTTTTAAATTTTGGTGTCACATTTGTCTGTTTTTTCTTTGGTTGCTTCTGTTTTTGGTGTCATATGTAAGAAGCCATTGCCTAACTGAAGGTCATAAAGATTTACTCCAAAGTTTTCTTCTAAGAGTTGTATAAGTTTCAGTGCTTACATTTAGGTTTATGATCCATTTTGAATTAATTTTCATGAATGGTATGAGATAGGTTTCCAGCTTCTTTCTTTTGCATGTAGATATCCACTTGTTCTAGCACCATTTTTTGAAAAGACTCCTCTTCCGCGTTGGATTATTTTGGCACTCTTGATGAAAATCAATTGATGGTTAATGTAAGGGCGTATTTTGGGACTCTAAATTCCACTCTGTTGATCTGTGTCTATGCCTATGCCAGTCTCACACTGTCCTGATTACTGTAACTTTGTAACAAAACTTTATGTTAACCTTGTTTCCCTTTCGAGTCTAATTCTCACATCTCTGTCATTGAAAAACTTTCTCTGCTCCCAGTTGCTGCAGAACTCCTCTGAAGAGCTTTCTACTTCTCTTTCCCCTCAGCCCGTTCTCCTAAAAGATATTTCAGTAAGTCTTTTGCTCCCAACACTCCACGAAAACACACTCTTCAAGGTAGCCAATGACTTCCACGTTGCTAAATCCGGTGGTAAAACTGCAGTCTTACTCCATCTATCAGCACTGACAGTTGATCACTATCTCATTCTTAGAAAACTTTTTTCATGTGGCTTTCAGAGCACTTAAGTTTTTCCTTCTCCGTCTCCTTTGCTGATTTCTCTCCTTTCCCTGCCCCTTCAGCCCCAGTATTGGAGTGTGCCAGGAGTTAGGCTTTGCTTCTCTTCTCTATCCATGGCCACTCAAATGGTTATTTCATCCAGTCTTACAGCTTTAAATATCATCTACGTGCTGATGACTCCCAAATTTACATCTCCAGCACAGAACTCTGCTCTCAACACCACACTCATGTATTCAGCTGCCTGCTAGATATGTCTACCTTGGATGTCTTAGAAACTGCAAATTCAGCTTGTCCAGTACTGAACTGAGCCCCCTCCTTAGAAACCTGCCCGTTTTCAATCTTTCTTATTTCTATCCTGTTAGTTGTTTAGGCCAAAACCTTGGTGGTATTTCATTATTTCCATTTCCTTACACATCACATTTCTGTCAGGGAATCCTGTTGGCTCTCCCTTACAGATACGTACATATCTGATGCCTTATCTCCATAGCCACCACTTGGCTTGAGCTGCCATCATCCCTTGCCTGGATTACTACAGCGGTGGTTTCTTACTACTCTCTCTCTTTCCACCTTTAATCTATTTTCAGCTCAGTAGCCAGAGTGATACCTTGAAAAAAAAAGTTGATCATTTCAGTCTCCTGCTTAGAACTCTTCACTAGCTTTTGATTTTTTTCCACAGTAAAACCAAGAGTCCTTAAAATAGCGTATAATCTGGTCTCTAATATCTCTCACTCTTATCTCCTCACTCTTTCTGTGTGTATTCTTTCCCAGCGCCCTGGTCTTCCTTAGGCCAGGCATTCTCCTGACTTTGTATTGGCTGTTCCTTCTGCCTTAAATGGTCTTCCCCCAGATAGCTGCAAAGCTGACTTCTTCACTTCCGTAAAGTTTTTGCTGAAATATTTGCTTTCTTAACCACCTTTGTAAAATTATCCCTACTCAGCTTATACTCAACGACCTGTTTACCGTTTTGTTCCATAAAATTTACTGCCTTCTAAGATACTCTATAATGTATTTATTATATGTATTGTTTATCTTCCATTGCTAGATTGTAAGCTCCGTGAGAGTAGGGATGTTTGCCTGCTGTGTTCATTAATGTCTCCCAAGTGTCTGTAATTGTTTGTGGCACATTGCAGTTGATCAGTGAATGTTTGAATGTATGAATAAATATGTCTGGCTGCACCTGTCTTCCTTCATGTGCCTTTCTCTATTTGCGAACGCCCATTCTTGTATAGCCCTTCTTTCCTCCTATTACTTACCTCCTCCCCCAGTTACTCTAATCTTTAAAAGCCTTGTTTTGAAATGGTCATCTATTCAGATAAAATTATTTCTACTTGTCCTGATTCTGACATTAGTATGTTTAATTTTCACCACCCTTAATAACAAGGGAATCTGTGTTAGGCAGAGCCAAAATCAGTTCTCTCTGCTCTGTCAGAGACTGATAAGGTCAGTGGAAGCTGCAAAACGTTTAAGGTTTCTTTTGGCAGTCTCTCGATGAGGTGAAAGAATAGACAGTGGTTTATAGAAACTGTAAACTTTGTTGCCTCAGAGGGGAGTTCTCAAATTTCAGGGTGTATAAGAATCACCCTGGAGAGCTTACTTAAAATGTGACCATCTTGAAAATGCAAACCCCTTCTCTTCAACCCCTGAGTTTTTGAATGAGTATGTCCACAGTGGGGCGTAGAGTTTGCATTTTCAGTAAGCACCAGGGCTTTCTGCTGCAGGAGATCTAGGAACACGTTAATTGCTTTAGACCTGGGTATACTTAGAAACATTATGGGTTCACAGATGGAAGAGAAAGAGCCGGAAAAAGCAAGGAGAAATTTTCTTGAATAGGTGTTTCGAGTATGGAAGAAAACCAGGAAGGAGAACATATTTGTTGTATACATGAGAAAGACAACGTGTGGCCCTCTCATTCCTCGAAGGGCTATTATATGCTCGTTTATTTAATAATGAAACACCTTTGGAACTTCCAATGCAGAGAGCTCACTATATAACAGAAAAGTCTCTCCGTAGTTGTATTTCTTTGATTGTTATAATGTTCTTAATTCTATTGAGTGAAAATATATCTTACTATAATTTTTAATCTGTTGATCCTGGTTGAGTTCTCCAAAGCCACACAGATAGGCAAACGTAGTAATGTAATTTGTGTTAAAATATAAATAATTATCACCATGTAAAGTATAACTTTTATAGAGATTTAAGAAATGTAGTCTATTCCTAACTTGTGAAATTTCATCCGCCGTGGGAGAAGGACGTACAGCCTTGCTCTGGCCAGAGCTCTGCCCCCGAGGTCACTCTCCTATTCTCCTGGCTTCTCTAAAGTTTTTTCTCTGTCTCCATCTTTGCACCTTCTGTACTTTTCTCAATACTTTAAGTTTTTCCCAGGGGCTTCCATAGCAGTGACAGACACAGTTTCAGGATTGTCAGGAGAAGAGCCTGTCTTACTCTAGTACATCTAGGTGCACTAGAGTACTCTTTTTTTTCTACAGATAGGTTGACCTTCCTTCTGTGTCTGCAGTTTTGATGAGTGTAAAATGAAGATGATATACTCAGGAGTGTCCAGTGAGGCAGAAAGATACCACTTCTTACATCTCAAATATTTCTTCTGGTACTAAAGTACAAGTTCCTTTAGTGAGGGTCTGTTGGTAGTAACTCTTTGAATATTTATAAATATTTATTATTTCACCTTAGTTCTCAAAAGCTAATTTCACTGGATTTAGAGGTCGGCATTGACAGTTAGTTTCTCTCATCAGTTTGGCACATTCTACTTGGGATCCCACTGTTGCTGTAGAGAAAATAGCTCTCAGTCTTACTGGCATTCCTTTGTATAGGTATTGTGTCTTTCTTTTTTTTTTTCCTTCTTTTTCTTCCAGTTTTATTGAGATATAATTGACATACACCACTGTATAAATTTAAGGTGTACAGTATAATTTGACTTACGGGAATTCCCTGGTGGTTCAGTGGTTAGAACACTGCACTTCCAATGTAGGGGGCACAGGTTCAATCCCTGGTCAGGGAACTTAGATCCCGCGTGCGGTGTGGCCAAAAAAAAAAAAAAAAAAAAAATTGACTTACATCATGCATCAATTAGCACATCAAGTTTAGTGAATATTCATCTCATATAGATACATAATGAAAGAAAGAGAAAAAATTTTTTCCTTGTGATGAGAACTCTTAGGATTTACTCTCAACAACTTTCATATATAGCATGACAGCAGTGTTAATTATATTCATCATGTTGTGCATAACAGCCCTAGTGCTTATTTATCTTACAACTGGGAGTTTGTGCCTTTCGACTACTTTGATCCAATTCCCTGTCCCCCACCCCCTGCCTCTGGTAACCACAAACTTGATCTCTTTTTCTGTGTGTTTGTTTTTGAAGTATAATTGACCTACAACACTATTTTAGTTCCTGTTATGCAACATAGTGGTTCAGTATTAAATGATCACCACAGTAAGTCTAGTTACCATCTGTCACCACGTAAAGATATTACATAGTTATTGATTATATTCCCACACTGTACATTTCATACCCTGACTCATATATTTTGTAGCTGGAAGTTTGGACCTCTTAATCTCCCTGACCTTTTTCTGTTTTCCCCCCTCCCCCCTCCCCTCTGGCAACTTGCTGTTCTCTGTATTCATGAGTCTGTTTCTATTTTATTATGTTTGTTCATTTGTTTTGTTCTTTAGATTCCACATATAAATGAACTCATACTGTATTTGCCTTCCTCTGTCTGACTCACTTCACTTAGCATGCCAGCCTCTAGGTCCATCCATATCACAAATGGCTAGATTTCATTCTTTTTTATGGCTGAGAAATATTTGATTCTATATATGTACTGCATCTTCTCTATCCATTCGTCTGTTGATGGTTCTGGGCCTTCTGGTGGTCTGGGCTGTGTCCCATGGCAGCTGGCCTACTGGTGGGCAGGGCCAGGTCCTGGCACTAATAAGCTAGAGAGAAGATTCCAGAATGGTGCTTGCCAGCACCAGTGTCCTCGTGACAGAATGAACTCCCCAAAACGGCTGCCACCAGCATCTATTGATATGTCCCCAGAGTGAGACCCAGCTGCCTCCTCCCTCTCTTGGGAGGCTCTTCAAGAAGTAAGTGGGTCGACCCAGTCTCCTCTCAATGACTGCTTTTGCCCTGGGTCTCAGAGCAGGTGACATTTCGTGTGAGCCCTTTGAGAGAGGGGTCTCCGTTTCCTACAGTGCTCTGCCTCTCCTGAAAGCAAGCCCTGTTGGCCTTCAAAGCCAGATGTTCTAGGGGGCTCGTCCTCCCTGTGCAGGACTCCCAGGGTGGGGAGCCTGAGGTGGGGCTTGGACACCTCACTCCTTGCGGAGAACCTCTGCGTTGTGATTATCCTCCCGTTTGTGGGTTGCCTGCACAGGGGTGTGGGTCTTGACTATACTGCGAATCCGCCCCTGCTCCATGTCTTGCTGTGCCTCCTTCTTTATATCTTTAGTTGCAGAAGATCTTCTTTGCTGGTCTTCAGGTCGTTTCATCAGTAGCTGCTCTGTAAATAGTTGTAATTTTGGTGAAGCTCGTAGGAGGAGGTGAGCTGAAGGTCTTCCTCCTCTCCCATCTTGGTCACACCCCCTTTCTCTTTAAGATCTCTCATACTTAGGATTTGCTCTTTCACTATAGTGTGCCTAGGTGTTAACTTTTAAAACATCTGGTTTGGGTTTTGGAGTTTGGAGTCTGAGAATCAGTGTCCTCACGTTCCCTCTGAACACTGACTCTCCCTCATTCTCTGTTTGCTTCCTGTGGAGCTCTCAATTGTACCTTCTCACTCTATTCTCATTTCTCTTAAGCTCTCGTACTTTCCTTTTTTTCATCTTTCTGCTACATTCTGTGCAGTTTCTTTCTTTTTCTCCTTTTTTTTTTGTTTTTTACATCTTTATTCGATTATAACCGCCCCACAATGTCACGCTAGTCTCTGCTGTACAACAGAGTGAATCAGCCACATGTATACATATATCCCCTCCTTCCTGAACCTCCCTCCCGCTCTCCCCATCCCACCTCTCTAGGGGCTCACAAAGCACTGAGCTAATCTCCCTGTGCTATGCAGCAGCTTCCCACTAGCTATCTGTTTTACACATGGTAGTGTATATATGTCACTACTACTCTCTCACTTCTTCCCAGCCTCCCCTCCCTGCCGTGTCCTCAGGTACGTTCTCTACAACCTGTGTGGTTTCTTTAGACACACTTCTGTTTCCCTAATTATCTCTTCATCTTTGTGTAGTCTGCTGTTTCACACTTGTCTATTAAATTTATAATTCTAATTATTATAGTTTTCATTTCTGTAAGTTCCATTTGTATCATTTTAAAAGATATTTGGTCAATTCTTATAGTCTCTTGTTGCCTAGTCATGCGTTTATTACCTTCTTTTATTTCTTTATTAAGCATATCTATTTTATATTTTGCATCTGATAATTCCAGTATCTCTGATCTCACTTTGTAGTTTGTATATCTGTGGATCCTTGCTCATGGTGGCTTGCTTCCTTCTGTGTTTAAGTCATGAGCCAATGTTGCTTGGAACTTGAGCTGTGAAAATTCTTTGAAGCCTGGTATTTTTTTGTTTTTTAATTTTTATTTATTATTTTTGGCTGCGTTGGGTCTTTGTTGCTGTGCGGAGGCTTTCTCGAGTTGCGGCGAGCGGGGGCTACTCTTCGTTGCGGTGCGCGGGCTTCTCATTGCGGTGGCTTCTCGTTGCAGAACACGGGCTCTAGGTGCACGAGCTTTAGTAGTTATGGCACGTGGGCTCAGTAGCTGTGGCCCGCAGGCTCTAGAGCACAGGCTCAGTAGTTGTGGTGCACGGGCTTAGCTGCTCCGCGGCTTGTGGGATCTTCCTGGACCAGGGCTTGAACCCATGTCCCCTGCATTGGCAGGCGGATTCTTAACCCCTGCGCCACCAGGGAAGCCCTGAAGCCTGGTTTTAAAGTGTGTTCCTCTACTTTTGCCAGGTACTTGAGGTCACTACCAACCTGGGATATCTGGAAATGAAAATTTCAACTTGGAATATTTTATCTGTATTGGTAGTGTAAAACCGGGCCCCAAGTCTGCAAGGTGGTAGGTTTATGATTAGGAGTTCTCAGGGAAGATTTCTTTCTTTCTTTTTTTTTTTTTTCTCCTTCCCTATCCAGAGTCAAGGGCAAGACAGGCAAGTATTCATACTGTTTCTTTCTGTGAAGCTGCTTTTCTGCTTATCCACTGAGAATGTTGCTTTTTAGGAAGTCCTGGCTTTATGCGGTGATCACAGATTGATTTTACCTTATACGGGCTCCCAAGCTTGGTCTCCAGCTTATTGAATCCTGGTGATTTTGTTAGTGGTATGGCATCAAGGCTCTTCTTCGGATTCGTGGTTTTTCCTACTTTCTGCCCTCTCAGGATTTCCTATCAGCTTAGTCATGTATTTACAATATTATTTAAATGAAATTTGATTCAGCATTTTTAGGTACTAAGTATCAGGGGTGTCATTACAGATGTGTGGTCTGCTGTGTTGCCATAAATGGAAGTGTTTAGTGGATTGTTTTAATTTTCTTTTTGTTCATATGTGCAGAAGTGAAAAGTTGGAAAAGAATTTGGAGCCATCATTAGAATAGGTCTTTAATCATTATGACAAGAGCTATACTTGGCTTGAGGTGGCTAATCATGGATGTTGTGGCTGATGAAAATACTGGGTTCCAGAGCTGGACAGAGATTTCGCTTGCACTGGCAAATTTGAAGAAATTGTCAGCTATCAGGTTAATATCAGTGGTATTAGAGATTTGTGCTTCTCCAATAATTCTCATGATTGCTATACCACAAGCAACTATTACCTCGAATATATCAAATACTAGCTCTAAACTAGCCTTCATTCTTATCTGGTAATTCTTCATACTTAATACTTCATTTGTTACTTAAAGCAGTAAAGAATTTGTAGTATGGTTTCAGCTGGGTGAATTCTTGAGTCATTTCTGTGTGCTTTTCCTGAAGTGTGCTGCCCAACTAACTTTGCCAGGCGTTTTATTCGGTCATTGTTTTGTTGTTGCCACTTATTTAAACCAAGAGAGTGATACTTTCGGGCCATGATTTTCTAGTTGGAGAATAGTTAGGATTGATCAGCTTCAGTTTTTCTGCCTATTAATATGAAATATTGGAGTGGGAGAACAGGCAATTGGAATAGAGAATTTACAGTTCTTTCGGTGATAAAAATTATAGTGGAGATAAAAATACAAGAAAAAGCTTTACATCCCACTATTCAGCAACAATCACTGTTAACATATTGATACATTTTAAAATAAAAAATTGGGATTATACTGTATATACAATTTTGTTTAATAACATAATTTTTTTATGTATTTTATTTTTGGCTGCATGGGGTCTTGGTTGTGGCGTGCTGGATCTTTTGTTGTGGTGCGCAGCTTCTCTCTAGTTGTGGCACGCGGGCTCAGTAGTTGTACTCAGTAGTTGCAGCACGCGGGCTCTCTAGTTGTGGTGCGCGGGCTCCGGAGTGCATGGGCTCTGTAGTTGTGGCATGTGGGCTCTCTAGGTGTGACTCGCATGCTCAGTAGCGGCACGCGGGCTTAGTTGCCCCACGGCATGTGGGATCTTAGTTCCCCGACCAGGGATCAAACCCACGTCCCCTGCATTGGAAGGCGGATTCTTAATCACTGGACCACCAGGGAAGTCCCATAACTTATAACTGATACAAGCTTTCCCCATTTCATATTCTTTCAAAACTTTTAAATAGCTGCATAATATATTCTCCTATGGGTGGATCATAATTTAATTTGTCTATATTTTATCTACCGTTGGACATTTGGGGGTATTTCTAACTTTTTTTTTGCTTTTACAAATAATGCTGTAGGGAGTACTTTGGCATACACACATTTGTGCAAACCTTGGATTATTTCTGTATATTTTTTAAGAGTAGCTATTTATGGGGCTTCCCTGGTGGCGCAGTGGTTAACAATCCGCCTGCCAATGTAGGGGACACGGGTTCAAGCCCTGGTCCGGGAAGATCCCACATGCTGCAGAGCAACTAAGCCCATGTGCCACAACTACTGAGCCTGCGCTCTAGAGCCCGCGAGCCACAACTACTGAGCCCGTGTGCCACAACTACTGAAGCCCGCGTGTCTAGAGCCCGTGCTCCACAACAAGAGGAGCCAATGCAGTGAGAAGCCTGTGCACTGCAACGAAGAGTAGCCCCCGCTTGCTGCAACTAGAGAAAGCCCGCACGCAGCAATGAAGACCCAATGCAGCCAAAAAAAAAATATATATATATATATTTATAAAAAAAGAAAAGAGTAGCTATTTATGGGTCATAGGGTATAAATACTTAAATGCCTCTTAAACATGATGTCAAATTGTGCTCCAGAATTATTATATGAACTAGTTTATATTCCCATTATCAGTGTGTGAGAAATGCCCATTTTACCACATCTTTCCCAAAATGTGGTAGTAGTCTTATGGTAATAACCATTTAAAAAATAAATTAGGTGAAAGTTGAATTTCTTTGATTACTGGTGAGGTTGACATTTTGAATATATTTTTTGTTTTTATAAATTTTTAAATTAATTTTATTTTTGGCTGCGTTGGGTCTTCGTTGCTGTGCGTGGGCTTTCTTCTAGTTGCGGTGAGCGGGGGCTACTCTTTGTTGCGGTGCACGGGCTTCTCATTGAGGTGGCTTCTCTTGTTGCGGAGCACGGGCTCTAGGCACACAGGCTTCAGTAGTTGTGGCATGTGGGCTCAGTAGTTGTGGTTCACAGGCTCTAGAGTGCTCAGTAGTTGTGGCACACGGGCTTAGTTGCTCCGCGGCATGTGGGATCTTCCTGGACCAGGGTTCAAACCCGTGTCCCCTGCATTGGCAGGCGGATTCTTAACCACTGCCCCACCAGGGAAGTCCAGTCATCTATATTCTATGTACTGTATTATTTCTAATATCTTTATAGTTTCCTGGTTTTTTTCTTTTTGCATTGAACTTTAATCCATTTGGAATTTATTCCAAATAAATTGTTAAGATATGGGATCTGATTTTTTTTTATCCCAAACGTTTAAATAATTGTCCCAGCACCATTTATTGATATCTTTTCTTTTCCCACTGATTTGAAAAACTGTCTTGATCATATGCTTTAATTTTTATATACATCATCATTGTGTATATACAGTGATGAGTGATATGAGTGATATGTCACTGTTTTTTTATATTTCTTGATTACTAGTGAGGTTGAACCATTAGTTCCTATGTTTATTGGCCATTCCTGTTTTCTCTTCTTTGTTTTGCCTGTTCAGATATTTTGCCCATTTTCCTATTAGTAGTTTGTATTTTTATGGATTTGTAACAGTTCTTCCTGTATTCTGAGTAGCAATACTTTTTGTTAAAGCTATTATAACCAATTTTTCCTAGTCTGTTATTTGACTTTTCACTTTGACAGATTCGACTATACTGAAATTTAATAACAATCTTAACTTTATGGTTTATGTGCTTGCTAACCTTAATTTTACAAATACTTATTGATCATTTACTGTGTTCCAGGCACCGTTTTAGGTACTTGGGATACACCATAGATAGGATACACAAAGATTTCTATAGCTTATATTTGAGAAGCTCTTATGTACCCTGAGTTCACGAAAATATTCATGTATATTTTTTTCCTAAAAGTGCTTAAAGTTTGCTTTTTCACTTTTAAGTCATTCATCCACCTGGAATTTATTTTTGTATGTAATGTCAAGTAGGAAATCTAGTTTAATTGTTCCATCTGGTTAACCAGTTATCTCAGAACCATTTATTGACTAATACATTGTTTCTCCACTGTTTTGTGGTGGACCTCTGTTGGGTATCAAGTTTTGGGGGGTTTGTTTCTGTTTCCCTACTGTTTATTGGTATATTTCTTATCTTTGGCATCTGTACCACACTGTTTATTACTATATTAAGTCTTGATATTATAGGTTTGCCTACCTTACTCTTCTTGAGAATTGTTTGACCTATTCTTAGCTCTTGGCATTTCCATATGAATTTTAGAATCAGCTGTACTCCATTTCTATCTTTGGTTGTGTCTGGCTTCCTTTTCAGGGCTGCTGTTTGCTGTGTCAGAATAAAATCAAGCTGCATTGGTGGTGTCTTCTGACTTTAATAGTTCTTCTGATCTTTGAACTTCCCTTTGCAGCTGCTTGCTTGTATGTTTTCTCTCTCTCTTTTTTTTTTCTTTTCTTTTCCTTTCCCTTTCTTCTTGTCCTATTTTTCTTATGGCCATTTTAAAGAATGCTTAAAATTATTTTCTAACTGAAAAAAATAGTATAATGGGGAGAGAAGGGAATTAATAGAGAAGTGTATAAAGCAAAAGGTGCAAATCCCTTTGATAGTTTGCTAAGACATCCCAGAGATTTTTCTGGACATATACAAATGTGTGTTCATAAAAGAAAAAAATTTGGTCATATGCATGCTGTTCTGTAGTTGGCTTTATTTCATTTAGTATTTAAAAGGGCATCCTCCTGTAGAACTAACTAATTCCTTTTGATGACTGCATTGTATATATATATATAGTAATTTAACCAATTCCCCTTTGATGGATTTGTAGATATCTACCTACTTTTTGAACTTGCAGCTACTTTCACGTACTGTTGATCGTCTCTGGCAAAGTGGAGGTTGTGCAGTTTATTTTCCATCTCCCTAATGTCTCCCCTCTTATTCTTTTCGAGGAGTATTAGTGGGGTTCTGCCAGGACCTCTCCTATTTACTTTTTAAGGGCACTGGCACATAGCTTTGTTAGGTGGGAAGAGTTGACAGCCTAGTTGACAGTTAACCTTGGTGTAAATTCTTCAGTTTGGTGCTATCTGTATTTTACTAAAAAAACATACTTGAAGGTTTTTTGTTTTCGTTTTGTTTTGTCTTGAATGCGTAGTGTTCTGGAGGAGAGTGCTAACAGTGTCGTGTCAGAGGTAGCAGCCACATTGAAGAGTTAAGAAGTGAGTGAGCTTGAGAAAATGGAGATGAAGAGCTTCACTAGCTCTTTACTGCACACTGGATTATGAGAATTCAGGGGAGGAAGTGAGGCAGTTAGTTCTTGCCACTTTGGTTTTTATTAGTGTTACACTTTTTGAAAGAAGTTGAAGTTGGATTTCTATGTTATGTAATTTGTCCTTTTCTTAATCTTCCTAGCCTCCACCGGGCAATGTGAAAATGCCTAATGTACCCAGTACACAACCAGCAATAATGAAACCAACAGAGGAACATCCGGCTTATACACAGATTGCAAAGGTTAGTTCATGTTACATGTGTAAATGCATATTGGAAATTACAATATCAATAACATTTGCTTTCAGAGCAGAATAATTCTTTGTATAGTGCATTCCTTATTGTTTAATTTTTAACTCACTTTTGAGTCTGGTTTAGCTTGCTTCTCAATCCTGTAATACTCATACCTCTTTTTCAGCTTATAGCATTTGCTTTACTCCATTATTAGCAGTTATTGAATTCATTCATCATCTTGGTGTATAATTTATGTAGAGAAATTTTTATTGCTTTTGGTCTCACGTTTTAATGCACAGTTCCATTAAAGTAACAATGATATATCAATAGATATTATTGGCTAAGCAAAGCACAGTGGTAGGAAGTAGGAGGTGGCAAAAATACCAAGAAAAAAGGAGATGAATAGGATGCCTGGTATTACGTAAAGTCAGGTGGAGTTATAAACCAGAATTTCTTAACCATATCCTCCTTTCACTTCATTATCTTATAAAATATAAGATATTATATAATATTCCTGCATTGGGAACCTTATGTACCATTTAACCCAATTCATAAGAGCCAATTCAGTTGCCCTTTTCTCCATCTGTCTGTTTTCCTCAGCTGTTCTCTTTGTCTCAGTCCCTCACTCTCGTTTAGGCACAGAGTTCACCTTAATTTCATTTTCCCAATTACCTTACGATTTTTTTTAACATCTTTATTGGAGTATAATTGCTTTACAATGGTGTGTTAGTTTCTGCTGTATAACAAAGTGAATCAGCTATACATATACATATATCCCCATATCTCCTCCCTCTTGCGTCTCCCTCCCACCCTCCTTATCCCACCCCTCTAAGTGGTCACAAAGCACCGAGCTGATCTCCCTGTGCTATGCGGCTCCTTCCCACTAGCTATCTATTTTACATTTGGTAATGTATATATAAGTCCATGCAACTCTCTCTTCATCTCAGCTTACCCTTACCCCTCCCTGTGTCCTCAAGTCCTACCTTAGAATTTTAACTGCTTTTACTGACAGAATTTTTTCTTGTCCTAATGGGCCCAACATTTCTACCGTGGGTTTTCATAACCAAAAGGCCAAAATGGGCGAAATATTTCCATAATATTTTCTGAAACTGTAATCTTTAGTGAATTCCTATATTGTGGAAAGAGCATTTGAATTAGGTTTCTAGCATAGTAGAGAAGTAGGAGTATAGTAGAAGCAGAAGTAGAAATGTTGCTGTATTTTATACTTCTGACAATGTATTCCCTTATTTTTTGTTTAGGAGCATGCCTTGGCCCAAGCTGAACTTCTTAAACGCCAGGAAGAACTAGAAAGAAAAGCAGCAGAATTAGATCGTCGAGAACGAGAAATGCAAAATCTCAGTCAACATGGTAATATCCAAAGAAATTTCAAATAAAAATAACTTTAAAATTCTTTAAAATTTTAAGCTTTTGCACTAGCTCTAGATCATTTGGTTTGTGGATATAAAGCTCTACCCTGTTATTCTAGCAAGGAGGTCAGACATGGCAGATTTTCTACCTGATGCTCTGTGGCTCTCTGATCTTGGCTGATTTACATAGTGTTTTGATTAGAACAGTGTTAGCCTCTGAATGCAAATATGATGATTTTGGTTTATTGTAAGGTCAGGAGTCTTTGATTCTGCTCTTGGGCCTTTACCTCGGTCTGTTAAAGCTTTATGAGCACACGGGAGTGTGCCCTATGTTTGACTGCATTTAACTCTTAACTTCTGGTTTATTCAGACCAGTTTCAAATTAATCTGCCCCTGTCCTCACAAGTATATCCGTATATGTCAAACCAAGTTTAAAAAAAAAAAAAAAAGCGTCTGTGGTGAGGTGACTCTAGGAAGCCTGGGGTATTCTGATGATGCCAAAGAAATAAGTAAGTGGTGAATTTTGATTATGTCCTATGAAATTCATTCAGGCTGTGACTACCAAAGGTCACTTCAAGGGAGTAGCTTAGGGAAAGCTAGCAAGTGTCTGGGTAAGAAGCGATGAGAGAACTAGACAAGTCATTGTGAGTATGTCTGGATAGTGATGGAGTGACAATGTTAGGACAGTGATAACATTCAGTGATACTGAACTATTTCTTCCTTAACCTAGAATGTGTAAGTCTAGGGCCTCAGGAGGACACATTTATCCTGGGCCGTTTTCTTGCTTCCAACATCAGAGACAGCATCTGTGAAAGGAGAAACTAGAGGTTTAATTGAGATCAATATTTCTGAAATACATGTAATGAAAATCTGTCCTGTTCCCTTAGCTTTGACTAATACAAATTACTTCTATGAGAGATGTTTTAGTAAATGAAGTAGTTATGAAGTGTGGTAAATTAAGAGACTTGCCGTATGTTATACACTTAAGTACTTTTCATCTGTTAGCTCATTTCATCCTCAGTACAATTCTGTGAAGGGTGCTGAGTTCTTCTCACTTTACAGATGTAGAAACAAAGTCTTCAGCAGGTTGGATAAGTTGCCCAAGCCCTCCTAGCCAGTAAGTGTCTAGGAGCTTCTATTGATAGTTTCAGAGCCTTTGTTCTTTACTACTATTCTCTGCTTCTCGAGTAGTATGAGACTTGTATGAGAAATGAAAGAACAACATGTAGTTTGAAAAGAATGATAAAACAGTGGAGACATGTTGGGAAGAATCAGAAATAGAGGACGCTTTTTTCCCACTATGAAGAATTTCCTGGTCTATGAAAAAGTATGTAAAATCTAATCTTTGTAAGTGTGGGATATAATATCTAAAATGAGAAAATGGCCTTTAAGCGCTATTTTTACTCTCTGTTTTCAATGTTTTGACTTCTTTAATTTTAGTTTTTTATTTCCCCACACCACTTCCCAAGCCTTATTTTCAGTCTAGTTTCTTTAAATAGACACATTTTCTCTCCTTACACATGGAATTTGTTTTTTCTCTAGGTTTTTGAAGGTGCTGTAATTCCTCAGCTTCTTTCTCATGACTGTTTTGTATTTTCACATAGTTTTATGCTTTTCTTACATGTGTCTTTTGGACATTATTTTTTTCAGACTTGGAGATTTCCAAATTTGATTCTTTGGTACTGGTTATCTTATGTTTCTTTATGGAGTTAACAGTAGAAAACTTTGAAAGATTCAGAAGCTGGTCTTCCCTCTCCACATGCGTTAGGAGTTATATTTAAAAATTGAAGACGTGGAGGAGGAAATCTGTAGGGACTTAAAAACTTCATGGCCTTCATGTGAGAGCCAGAGTCTTGGGACTTTGAAATAAATCTCTTTTTAGGGCAGAGTCACAGGATATGTCCCTGTGCTCTTTTTTCTTTTCTTGTTTCAACTTACATAAGTGGTATGACACTGGAAAATTATTTTACCATGTAATGAGTTCTAAATTGATATTTTGGGAAAAGTTTTAAAAATAAAAAGCTTGGTTTTCAGAGTTGTAGGAATGTAGAGATACAGTGTTATATTTTTGAAACACCTATTAAAAGAATAGATAATATTCTTCTTTATTATGAAACAAATAATTACATGCAAAAAGAATAGCACATATTTGTCCTTATATAAATAACTTTGTTTTTTTATTTGCAGGCAGAAAAAACAATTGGCCACCTCTTCCTGACAATTTTCCTGTGGGACCTTGTTTCTATCAGGATTTTTCTGTAGACATTCCTGTGGAATTCCAAAAGACAGTAAAGATTATGTACTACTTATGGATGTGTGAGTATAGAACAAATTATATATTTATTTGAAAAAGTTTATATTTTATTCTCAAAATCTACATTTTTAAAACTCATATAAGGGTAGTATCATAAGTTGGTCTTTTCCTATAGATATTTTAATTTTGAGTGAATCATGTTGTATTTAGGTATGTCAAAATTGTATACTATGTGACAATCTAAGTTCTTAGCTGAGGAAGACCTATATATTGAGAACTGGCATTCTTTTGAGGAAAGGACTTCCCTTTCATACAGTAGAATTTTCAATGATCCTTTCTCCCTGCAAAATGTTATCGAGGCAATATTTGCTTTGAAAAAATTACTCATATGATTTTTATGCAAATGAAGGCTATTAAAGCATTATGACTTTTTAAAAGGGGCATAAAATATTGAAATATTATAAACTATTTTTCTTAGAGCTTTGAGCACAATTTACTTTTCATTTTCAAGTGGTGAGGAATACTTTTATTATTGGAAGTGCCTAATTAATATAGGATGTTTCATTAAATAGAACGTTAGGACATACATTTTAGGCTGTGATGTTCACATTGCTTTGAATATAATTATGACACATGGAATATTCAAACTAAATGTCAACCTTTTACCAGTTTTTTGTATGTACACAGAATTCCCACTTATTCTGTTGCATTTTTATTCCAAACAGCAGTCTCAGCCCCATTTAACATCATTGTGTCAGTAGGAGAGGTAGCTGTCATGACTTCTCATCTGCACAGTTGCTGGGTTAATGGACACATTGTGGAGTAAACTCTCATTGGAGGAAATTTGTATGTTCTTACTGTATGATTAGGGAGCCTCCCTCCACCAAATATATGAGATCATTTTCCTCAAAATCTTTTAGGAGTATTCTTCACATTTTTGAAACTGCTTTGGAATATGAGAAATGATTCCTTATGGATAGTACATTTTTAACTCTTAGTTTCTTTTGAGTTATGTTGTTAATCTGATTTCTTTGGTTAATCCTGAGTGTCAGTAGTATTACATATTTTTATTTTTAAAGGTTTTGATTTCATATATGTCCATATTAAACAACTCTTATTTAATCAATAAATCATAAAATATATGTAGATTATAAAATAATTATTTTCTTAATGAGCAGAAATTGGCCTCACATTTTAAGTATAAGTTCTTTGACTTTAGTGAAAAAACACTTTAAATGGGGGAGATGGGTGTTGGAAGAAAATTCTATAAGGAATTTAGTAAATAGAGATTGAATGGGGAAGATGATTAATTTTAACTGAATGGTTAACTGCTTTACCAATGCTGATTGTTTCAGAATAGGTCTGTTTTGTCTTAGAAATATATAACTTTCTGAGGTTCTTAGAAATAATATAGTTGGCTATAGTTTTTCCTAGCCCTATTCAGTTTGCAGATCTGTTAACTATTCAAAGAGGGCTCAAGATTCCATCCAGTTAAGGTTCCAATTTGAAGAAGCATTACCTGGAACAAAGTAGGATCTAGTGCTAGTTCAGCACTATCTCTAAATTTCATAGAATATAGGTTGTTTTAATAAATTATTTTCAAGAAGTGTCATCTTGTTACTGATTTTGGAGTTGACTGATGCTTTCACATTGTACTAATAATTATAACAAGAGATAACATTTATGGAGGATTTATCAATACTTTGTGCCAGGCACAGAACTAATCACTTTATATACATTATGTTATTAACTCTTAACCATGTTATGAAGCAGCTACTATATTATCTAGTATTATAGATTGGGAAACTAAAGCTTAGAGAATTTGAGGTAACTTGTCCAAGATTACACAGCAAGTAAGGTTGGGGTTGGATAGCTTGACTCTAGATCCCAGCGTCTAGATTTCCATGTTATACCACCTACAAAGTACCAAAATAAAGAAGTAATTTACATTTTAAACCCAAATATGATGAAGTTATGGTTTCAAAGTTACCTTACTTGAAGCAAATAATTTTCACTCGAAAGGAACTGAAGCAATTAGAAATACCGCTATGAAATGAATCTCAACCTCTTTGAGTATACTCTTGAATTTAAAGAGAAAGAAAAATATCCAGCTACATTAAAGACCACTTAGTGAGGAAGATAATATATTGTCCTAAATTTGATTATTTTAGGTATCTATATTGTAATGCAGAACTTAGCAAGAAGAGTAATAGTTGCAAATTTAGATTCTAGTGACAGTTGCGAATTTAGGTCCACTAATACCAGATTTGAGTGCTTAATAAAGCAAATTGAAATTTTATAAGAAGGAGGGTCATTCAACTTGGAAATCAGGTAAATGAAATGGCCTAAAATTTTCTTTAGTGTTTTACCTACACTTGGAATCCACCAAGTGGATTGGAATTGGATTGAAATTAGCAACATAGAACCATGCATTTCACATTACCTTGCCTTTCTATGTGTTTTTTGATCTCTATGTAAGTGTACTGATTGTTTAGTAAGTAGGCCTAGATGCTTCCTCTTCATTGGGGTACAAACAAATGATCTATTATTATTGATCATGGTTGTTGGTTACTATGAAAACACATATAGAAAAAATTTTAATAGATTACACAAAATTTAATTGATATTTTTATCTATACTTGGAAGAATTTTTGTGAACTTTAAAATACTCATACCGATATAGTCTGTCTTTTTTTTCTTAAACAGATTAGGAGATAAACCTTGAAAAGTTATTTCTTTGGAGGTTGAAATTTGAGTTAGAATGTTCTGAACATTTAAAACTTTTTTAGGCAATTGGATGCCATTTAATATTACAGAATAATATCTCACAATCTCTTGAATTCTGTTTTTAAGCCCTTAACAGAACTACTTTTATTTCGAGGTGAAGGATTTTGAGTAAATTTATTAGTAAGCTAGCTTTCATGAGTTAGAAATCCTAATGGGAATAAGTAAGTCTTTCCTGTGTAGTAGAATGGGGTGGAATTTTAAAGCTGGAAGAGCCTCCTGCATTTCTCCTGCTGAAAAATTGAAATGCACAGAGGTTGATTAGCTCGATATTATATCACTATAACCCAGGTGTTTTCATTCCTCCTCTGGAGCTCTTTCTCCTTCTGTGGAGTTTGTGTGTTTATCTGGTTGTTAGATGAGAGCAAATTTAGAGGCATCCTAGAATGTGTTTATACCTTGTTTCATTAAGTATTAATTTTATTTGATTAATAATTTAAAGAGATTTTAAAGTTTTTTTTAATGTATGTTGATTTTTAAAATTTACATTCACTTGGTTTTCCCTTTGTTATTTTTAATTAAAGTAGTGGCTTGTATATTTTTATTGTATTGGTAGTTTACATTAAACAGTATTTTAACTTTTGAAATAATTTCTTTCTTGTAATAAATTCAGCCTGTGAATAAATTAAAAAAATTCTTTAAAAAGTTATTAATTACAATGGGTAAATGTTGTTCTTTAGGATCATGGTGTCCTTAGATGTTACTCAGATTTTTGGGTTTTGGTCTGTCAGGGAAAGTAATTACTAACAGTACAGGAAGAATTTGCCAAGATCTATTTGTGTTAATGAAAAGAAAGATCTGCCACAGCAGGTAAAGTGCATCATAGTAAACTTCTTTTTTTTTTTTTTAAATTAGTGTAATCCCCTACCAGAACATTGTTTTTAATCCCAGGACCTTAAAAAGTGGACAGCTTTATGAAGATGAGTTAATAATCCTTATAGATTGACTGTATAGTCACTGGAAGTTTCTGCTGTGTTAGTATTTTTAGTCCAATGATTCGAATTAATTTTATTGCTTAAAAGTGTTACAGTGAGATTGCGCAGGGCACGTCTCTATTTTCTCTTCTCTTGTGTAGTTCACACTGCGAGGAGCCTGCAGCCCCATTCTGTAAAAATTATAGTTCTGAGTGTAGGATCTTTTTCCTCTCAAGTCCCGGTTCTTTTCCTGGCAGCCACTATTTTTCTGCTTGGGCCTTGAGCCAAGAGACACATCACATGTCATCACATGTTTCCTTCCCAGGGGAGAACCCCTTAAGGTTGTGCGTCTCTGGTTTAGCTGTGTAATTGCCCATTAGGAGAGGGCCGAAAGAATTTTTGCCAAACAGTGCATGTATTAGGACTCTTCTACCTGTGAATACTCTGTTTTCAAATCAGACATGTAAGAAATAGCAACAATGTTTTGAAAAATACTAAATGGAAACATGGGGTAGAATACACTTGCTCTTAGGAAGTATTTTTTCATTTATAATTTTTGTTGAATGAACACATAAATTGAATGTAAACATTTCTTTTCTATTTTGTTTTTTGATTCCACAGTCCATGCTGTAACACTGTTTCTAAATATCTTCGGATGCTTGGCTTGGTTTTGTGTTGATCCTCCAAGAGGGGTTGATTTTGGATTGAGTATCCTGTGGTTCTTGCTTTTTACTCCTTGTTCATTTGTCTGTTGGTACAGACCACTTTACGGAGCTTTCAGGTAAAATGTGTGTACTTTAAAATATGCTCTTTAAAACCTGTGAAGTAAATAATTTGTAGTACACCTTAAAGGGAAAAGTGACATATTTTCATTTTTCATATTTTTTATTATTGTATAATATACCTTCAGAAAAGTCCGTATATAACATCTCTGTGTATTAAGTCCGTATATAACATGCTCTTGTATTCATTTGACTTTGTAACAAATAATATCCCATTCTTTTCTCCCACTTGAGAAAAAGATCAAACATGAAAATGAATGAGGGAAAAATGAGAACAATCTTAGGTCTTAATATTTGTAAAAGATTCTATTCCATATGATACATTTGACTTTAAAGAAAATTTTACTTTTTATTCTCCCCTTCAGAAAAAATCAGGAGTGGTGATTACAGCCTAATTTTTAAATGAACCTAGGTAGCCTAGGTAGGGTGAATATACATGTGATATTTAAAGTGAGTCACTTTTCACCTGGCAAGTTGGTAATTATTTTCTGTGGAAATTCATTTTTGGTTTTTCAAAATGCAGTAACGTTTTAAAACTGTTTAGACTATAAGATTAATTATACTACTTTGCATGGTATATTTTAGTCAACGGTTAGGATTAACATTTCTTAAATGCGTGTTCTGTGGGGTATTACTAGGTGTTGTAGAAAAAAAAGTTCATTAGCTTAAGTTTGGGAACAGTGGGATAATAAAATTAAATAAGTTTCTTCATTTCAGAATTTCTTAGACTTCTTTAAGAGCCTCATGTGCTTTGTGATATGACCATGGAACCATTATTTGTGCGTGTGTGTTGAGTACCTTGTTGGACTCTTGCTTTAGGAAATAAACATTGGGAGATGCTGATTTAGATGATAGCCCTAGATGAGTCCATGTATTCAATTGTTTATCAGCTTATTTTTATTTGAGTAAACTCATTTATGAATAATAAACCTCTTTCAGCTCTCATGTATGAGGAGCAGCATTACTAGGAAATAGGCATGTATTGTGCAGATGATATATTAGGGAAATTAGAGGGCCACATTCAGTTGTTTAACTTTTTTTCACTATTTGAACAAAAAATTTCTTTGATTATTCAGAATGTGTATCACCACCCCCATCCCCCAAAGCCCTGCCAAATGAAATTAGAAACGCAGATAGGTAAACAGAAAACGAAAAAGAAGGAGAAGGGGGAAGATTAGGGAATTTGGAGAAAAAAGATGTCATTCAGCAGAAAACTAAATTGGTTAGAAATGGAATGAAGGGAAGAAAATAGATGGGAGGAGGGAAAGGGAGGAAAATCTTTGGATCTAATGGAACATGAGAGGTTGGTTATCAAGGAATGGGGAGGGGCACCCCTATAGATGTAGGTTGGAGAAGAATAAAAGGGACCTATTTACTCCTTGCGTGAACGGGAGGAGAGTTACTGCTGCTCTTTTCCTTGTTATCTAAGTCTGGCTCACAAGTTGTTTAATTTTTTGACATGTGGCCTCTGCTTGCCTACTTCCATCGTGTTACCAGTGTATCTGTAATGATGCTTGTGGGTGGGAATGGGGATGTCTTTGGGACTTTGAAAATGACCTGAAACTAGATACTTTGAATTTTAAGCCTTCTGTGACAAATGTAGCCAGAACAAACTATAAAAAGCCAGTTTTCTGCCATTTATCACTTGAAGTCACTTGGTTCCTTTTATTCCCTTTCTTTGCCAGTGGAAATAAAAATGCTTTGTGGAACTTTTTTACTTCTGGCATTATTAACCCCTGGGCTAAATTCTTAGCTGCATCTCAACCCTTTAGAGTATATGTATCACAAATATGTTAATTATCTGGGCTTTACTGTTTGGAGCAGAACTGAGAGGAATAGTTTTTTTAGGGGAAAGTTGAAAGTATTTTAAATCATTAATTAATATACCTTCTCAGTGTATAACTTTGGCATTTTCTTCACCCAGATTGCCAGTGGTTTCTGGGTCTGTTAAGTCTCTTCTGAAGTATCTGGTAAAGTTTTTTAAACATCTGCTGATGACAGATTTCTCCCTTAAATACGGAAATCTTAAACCAGATACATTGGATGTGATTATTTCTATTAAATACAGGGTTTTAAATAGACTTTACGTATTCACGTAAGTGCTTTATTTGAGATCAATTTTGACAGGGATTACTGCCTTTTGAGAAGGGGCAGAGTCACAGGATGTGCAAGTGTTTCATATTCTGTTTCAAGACTGATGATTAAGAAATGAAACACAAGCATCTGAACATATTACGTCAGTAGAAAATGGGTAACTAAAATCTTTTAGGCCAGATGCACATATTTCTTAAACCAAGTTGTTATTGAAAGCATTTAGTTCTTATTAATCAGACTCTGGAGTGAAGCTAAAGTGCTTTTTAAAAGTTTTTCAAGTTTTAGTCTTCTCTGGCTAATGATGTATTTGCCTCTATTGCCATATTTAAATACCTACTGTGAACTTGATTTCTTCAGGTTTCCCTAGAAGTGAAGAAAAGAATGGTAAGCAATAAGAAAAACATGGCAGGGATTGATTTTAGAATAAACCAGTCATTGCAAACATACAAGTTAGAGGGACATTAGGTCTGAGAATGTGATCAGATTTTTTTTTAGTTGTCTGGTGAATTTTTTTTCCCCCCTTGTAGATAGGTGGTAATTCCAAGTTTCTAGAGTAGCTGTTAGCTTTGTCGTGGGGTGCTGAAAATAACTAGAGGGCATGTTAGGAAGTCTTTATTCTAGAATGATCAGTTCTTTGTTTTTTGTCCCTTAGTCAGTTGAAGTTGCATTTGTCATTGCCATATATAGTTTATCTCCTTCTTTGCCTCCCTGTTGACTCATAATCTAAAAGTAAATCCTTTTTAAAGGTTAATAGTTAACTTTGTTATCAAGAATTTGTTGTAGTTTGCTTAATAACATGATGGCTGAGTAAACCTTTGTGTATTAACCCTTAAGCTGGGAAGAAAAATATAATTGTTTTAACTGAATTATAAAATGCCTTTAGATGGAGTTAAAGTATTTGCTAATAGCTTTAGAGCCTACTGAAAAAATTTAAAGCTACATTTAAGTGATTATAATCAATAATCTCATATACTAAGTCATACTGATAATTACATTTAATGATTTTAAAATGTGATAAAGGTTGATTCTCTTTAGGAATAATCATTTTAAAATTAGTTACCATGCATGAGAAGTTGGTTTTCCAGTGTCATCTGAGTTTCCGTTTCAGTATTTCATTTGCAAGTTTGTTATTGAGTTCACTTGAGTTCACTCTCTTAGGGAGATGTTAAGATAAATAACTAATGATTGTAAAGCAGTTAGAAAATAAGTACTAAGGTTTAAATTAATCACTCACTGAATACAGATAGTATATATTAGGCTGGAGATACAAAGAAGACATGGTACTTGCCCTGTAGAAATATATAATATATAAATGAGTTTAAAAGTAGGTATTACTGAAACTTTGGCTAGTAGAATTTATACATTAAAACAGAGTAATATTCAAACACCCCCAAAATTTGAAATACAGAGTAATTTAATACTGGTATCATACCTGTGATATATCTCTAAATAGAAGATTAGTTATTTTCAAGTGAGTCTTCTTGGATTATCTTTTTGAGGATTTAAGTTTTTAAAAAACATTCTTCTCTGAAATCAGAAAAAAAAAAACCCAAGACCTTGTTTTTACTGGAACCATTGAAATATCAGAATGTCCATGAAAAAGATGAGTTTTAAACTGTATAAAATACTGTTCTATATGAATATGACTTCTCTTAGTGTTACTGAACCAAACTTGGGTCCACTCACCTGTGTGCAGTAAAGCCAATCTACTGCCACTGGGTTGTGGTGAAGGAAAGTGCAGCATTTATTGTAAAGGTACCACACAAGGAGAATGGGTGGCTCATGCTCAAAAACCCCTGAACTCCCTGAAGTGTTTCAGCAAAACATTTTGAAAGGCAAGGTGAGGGAAGGGTGTCCCAGGGTATGTGATCAACTCACACACAATTCTCTGACTGGTTGTTGGTGACGTAACAGGGGTTAATGTTATCAATCCTTAGGCACCAGTAGGTCTGGGGGCTACATGCTCATGCTTGTCAAGTAGTTAATTTCTTCTATTTGGTGGTAGTTTTAGCATCTATAAAACAACCCCAGAAGTGTGCATCAGATATTATTATCTAGGTACTTCAGAGAGGAGCCACAGTGGAGGATATGAGGGAATGAATGGTCTGTCCCTGGAAGGCCCCATAGGGTCCTGCTCAGTTACATTAGTTTTCAACCAAGAAGCTCCTTTTACTGATACATGCAAAGGACTTTGACCTCCCTGAATTAATCCCATTGCCTGAATCTGAAGGAGAATTTTATAGAGAAGTTTCAAGCGTATGTGCTTTTCAAAATTAAGTTTATTAGGTATCAGAATTAAACTCAGAGTTGTCATTTTGTCATTTACATATTTTTTAAAAGACTAACTTTATTCTTAATTTTATGCTTCCACAAATCACCAGGCATTATGTAAATACTTTAAAATATTAGGTAATTATTAATGAAGCAGTGTTTTGTTGAAAAAGTATGATTATTGGAAACAGACTGAGAAAGGGTTAGAATTCTGGCTTCCCCACTTAAAAGCTGTGTGCTGTTATGAAAATGCAGTAAAACCTCTCAGTGCCTCAGGTTTTTGAGTGTAAATTGGGCATAACATTTGCAGAGTTGATAAGAAGATTATAGATAATATGTACAAAATATTTGTCTTTAAAGATGGTCAACAAATGGTAGCTGGAATGTTTTATATTTTTGTTTTTGATAGGTTTTATCATTTACTTATGATGATCCATAAAACCATTACTTGTTATAAGTTATTTTTTGCTGCTTTTAGTTCATTGTCCTTTGGTACCCCAGCCTAACCTGGAGGAAATCATAATGTACACTAAAGTGTATATAGGTTCTTTGTATTGCTTGATAAAAATAAACTTTAAAAAATGTTGTCTGGAGCAGAAGCAAGAAGAACTACAATCTTGCAGCCTGTGGAACAAAAACCACATTCACAGAAAGATAGACAAGATGAAAAGGCAGAGGGCTATGTACCAGATGAAGGAACAAGATAAAACCCCAGACAAACAACTAAATGAAGTGGAGATAGGGAACCTTCCAGAAAAAGAATTCAGAATAATGATAGTGAAGATGATCCAGGACCTCGGAAAAAGAATGGAGGCAAAGATTGAGCAGATGCAAGAAATGTTCAACAAAGACCTAGAAGAATTAAAGAACAAACAAACAGAGATGAACAATAGAGTAACTGTAAATGAAAACTACACTAGAAGGAATCAATAGCAGAATAATTGAGGCAGAAGAACGGATAAGTGACCTGGAAGACAGGATGGTAGAAGTCACTGCTGTGGAACAGAATAAAGAAAAAAGAATGAAAAGAAGTGAAGACAGCCTAAGAGACCTCTGGGATAACATTAAACACCAACAACATTCGCATTATAAGGGTCCCAGAAGCAGAAAAGAGAGAGAAAGGACCCGAGAAAATATTTGAAGAGATTATAGTCGAAAACTTCCCTAACATGGGAAAGGAAATAGCCACCCAAGTCCAGGAAGCACAGAGAGTCCCATACAGGATAAACTCAAGGAGAAACACTCCAAGACACATAGAAATCAAATTGGCAAAAGTTAAAGACAAAGAAAAATTATTGAAAGCAGCAAGGGAAAAATGACAAATAACATACAAGGGAACTCTCATAAGGCTAAGAGCTGATTTCTCAGCAGAAGCTCTACAAGCCAGAAGAGAGTGGCGTGACATATTTAAAGTGATGAAAGGGAAGAACCTACACCAAGATTACTCTACCCGGCAACCTACACCAAGATTACTCTACCCGGCAACAATCTCATTCAGATTCGATGGAGAAATCAAAAGCTTTACAGACAAGCAAAAGCTAAGAGAATTCAGCACCACCAAACCAGCTCTACAACAAATGCTAAAGGAACTTCTCTAAGTGGGAAACACAAGAGAAGAAAAGGACCTCCAAAAACAAACCCAAAACAATTAAGAAAAGGGTAACAGGAACATACATATCGATAACTACCTTAAACATGAATGGATTAAATGCTCCAACCAAAAGACACAGGCTTGCTGAATAGATACAAAAACAAGACCCATCTATATGCTGTCTACAGGAGACCCACTTCAGACCTAGGGACACATACAGACTGAAAGTGAGGGGATGGAAAAAGATATTCCATGCAAATGGAAATCAGAAGAAAAGCTGGAGTAGCAATACTCATATCAAATGAAATAGACTTTAAAATAAAAAATGTTACAAGAGACAAGGAAGGACACTACATAATGATCAAGGGATCAATCCAAGAAGAAGATATAACAATTATAAATATATATGCACCCAGCATAGGAGCACCTCAATACATAAGGCAACTGCTAACAGCTCTAAAAGAGGAAATCGACAGTAACACAATAATAGTGGGGGACTTTAATACCTCACTTACACCAATGGACAGATCATCCAAACAGAAAATTAATAAGGAAACACAAGCTTTAAATGACACAATAGACCAGATAGATTTAATTGATATTTATAGGACATTCCATCCAAAAACAGCAGATTACACTTTCTTCTCAAGTGCGCACGGAACATTCTCCAGGATAGACCAAATCTTGGGTAACAAATCAAGCCTCAGTAAATTTAAGAAAACTGAAATCATATCAAGCATCTTTTCTGACCACAATGCTATGATATTAGAAATCAATTACAGGGAAAAAACACGTAAAAAACACCAACACATGGAGGCTAAACAATATGTTACTAAATAACCAAGAGATCACTGAAGAAATCAAAGGGGAAATCAAAAAATACCTAGAGACAAATGACAGTGAAAACACGACGATCCAAAACCTATGAGATGCAGCAAAGGCAGTTCTAAGAGGGAAGTTTATAGCTATACAAGCCTACATCAAGAAACAAGAAAAATCTCAAACCATCTAACCTTACACCTAAAGGAACTAGAGAAAGAAGAACAAACAAAATCCAAAGTTAGCAGAAGGAAAGAGATCATAAAGATTAGAGCAGAAATAAATGAAATAGAAACAAAGAAAACAATAGCAAAGATCAATAAAACTAAAAGCTGGTTCTTTGAGAAGATAAACAAAATTGATAAACCATTAGCCAGACTCATCAAGAAAAAGAGGGAGAGGACTCAAATCAATAAAATAAGAAATGAAAAAGGAAAGTTACAACAGACACTGCAGAAATACAAGCATCCTAAGAGACTACTACAAGCAAATCTGTGCCAATAAAATGGACAACCTGGAAGAAGTGGACAAATTCTTAGAAAGGTATAACCTTCCAAGACTGAACCAGGAAGAAATAGAAAATATGAACAGACCAGTCACAAGTAATGAAATTGAAACTGTCATTAAAAATCTTCGAACAAACAAAAGTCCAGGACCAACCAGATGGTTTCACAGGTGAATTCTTTCAAACATTTAGAATAAAGGGCTAACACCCATCCTTCTCAAACTCTTCCAAAAAATTGCAGAGGAAGGAACACTCCCAAACTCATTCTATGAGACCACCATCACCTTTATACCAAAACCAGACAAAGATACTACAAAAATAGAAAATTACAGACCAATATCACTGATGAATATAGATGCAAAAATCCTCAACAAAATACTAGCAAACAGAATCCAACAACACATTAAAAGGATCATACACCGTGATGAAGTGGGATTTATCCCAGGGATGCAAGGATTCTTCAGTATACGCAAATCAATCAATGTGATACACCATATTAACAAATTGAGGAATAAAAACCATATGATCATCTCAATAGAGGCAGAAAAAGGTTTTGACAAAATTCAACACCAGTTTATGATAAAAAACTCTCCTGAAAGTAGGCATAGAGGGAACCTACCTCAACATAATGAAGGTCATATACGACAAACCCACAGCAAACATTATTCTCAGTGGTGAAATACTGAAAGCATTTCCTCTAAGATCAGGAAGAAGACAAGGATGTCCACTCTCACCACTATTATTCAACATAGTTTTGGAAGTCCTAGCCATGGCAATCAGAGAAGAAAAAGAAATGAATACCAATTGGAAAAGAAGAAGTAAAACTGTCACTGTTTGCAGATGACATGATACTATACATAGAGAATCCTAAAGATGCCACCAGCAAGCTACTAGAGCTAATCAATGAATTTGGTAAAGTTGCAGGATACAAAATTAATGCACAGAAATCTCTTGCATTCCTATACACTAATGATGATAAATCTGAAAGAGAAATTATGGAAACACTCCCATTTACCATTGCAACAGAAAGAATAAAATACCTAGGAATAAACCTACCTAGGGAGACAAAAGAACTGTAGGCAGAAACCTATAAGACGCTGATGAAAGAAATTAAAGATGATGCTAACAGATGGAGAAATATACCATGTTCTTGGATTGGAAGAATCAATATTGTGCAAATGACTATACTACCCAAAGCAATCTACAGAATCAGTGCAATTCCTATCAAATTACCAATGGCATTTTTTACAGAAGTAGAACAAAAAATCTTAAAATTTGTATGGAGACACAAAAGACCCCGAATAGCCAAAGCAGTCTTGAGGGAAAAAAACGGAGCTGGAGGGATCAGACTCCCTGACTTCAGACTATACTACAAAGCTACAGTAATCAAAATAATATGGTACTGGCACAAAAACAGAAACATAGATCAATGGAACAAGATAGAAAGCCCAGAGATAAAGCCACGCACCTATGGTCAACTAATCTATGACAAAGGAGGTAAGGATATACAATGGAGAAAAGACAGTCTCTTCAATAAGTGGTGCTGGGAAAACTGGGCAACTACGTGTAAAAGAATGAAATTAGAACACTCCCTAACATCATACTCAAAAATAAACTCAAAATGGATTAGAGACCTAAATGTAAGACCGGACACTATAAAACTCTTAGAGGAAAACATAGGAAGAACACTCTTTGACATAAATCACAGCAAGATCTTTTTTGATCCACCTCCTAGAGTAATGGAAATAAAAACAAAAATAAACAAATGGGACCTAATGAAACTTCAAAGCTTTTGCACAGCAAAGGAGACCATAAACAAGACAAAAAGACAATCCTCAGAATGGGAGAAAATATTTGCAAATGAATCAACAGACAAAGGATTAATCTCCAAAATATATCAACAGCTCATGCAGCTCAATATGAAAAAAACAAACCAATCCAAAAATGGGCAGAAGAGCTAAATAGACATTTCTCCAAAGAAGACATAAAGATGGCCAAGAAGCACATGAAAAGCTGCTCAACATCACTAATTATTAGAGAAATGGAAATCAAAACTACAATGAGGTATCACCTCACACCAGTTAGAATGGGCATCATCAGAGAATCTACGAACAACAAATGCTGGAGAGGGTGTGGAGAAAAGGGAACCCTCTTGCACTGTTGCTGGGAATGTAAATTGATACAGCTATTATGGAGAGCAGTATGGAGGTTCCTTAAAAAACTAAAAATAGAATTACCATATGACCCAGCAATCCCACTACTGGGCGTATACCTAGAGAAAACCATAATTCAAAATGACACATGCACCCCAATGTTCACTGCAGCAGTATTTACAATAGCCGGGTCATGGAAGCAACCTAAATGCCCATCAACAGATGAATGGATAAAGATGTGGTACATATATACAATGGAATATTACTCAGCCATGAAAAGGAACGAAATTGGGTCATTTGTTGAGACATGGGTGGATCTAGAGAGTGTCATACAGAGTGAAGTAAGTCAGAGAAAAACAAATATCATATATTAATGCATATATGTGGAACGTATAAAAATGGTACAGATGATCTGGTTTGCAGGGCAGAAATTGAGATACAGATGTAGAGAACAAACATATGGACACCAAAGGGGGAAAGTGGCGGGGGTGGTGGTGGTGTGATGAATTGGGTGATTGGGATTGACATGTATACACTGACATGTATACACTCTAAGAACCTGCTGTGTATAAAAAAAAAAGTTGACTGAAATGATATTTGTATTTCTGTACATGGTTATGTGCCTGTGATCAATGGGAAGAATATACAAAAATACAGCTAATAAAGAGAGTTGTAAAAAAAAAATGTGTGATAATCTAGTCTTTTAAGTGGAGTTTTTGTGTATTTATGTTTGATGTAATTACACTTATGTAATTATGTTAAAATTATATGTAATTTGGTTACATTTTTGTTTATCTTTAATGATGTACATGGATTTATATCTAATATTTATAGCTACTACTTACCATATAAAACATATCTGTTAAATACCTTTTTCTTTCTTTACCTTTTAGATTAATAAAGTATTATTCTATGTTTCATCTATTCTTTTATCATTGTCTCTTATTATAGGTCTACAGACAATGAATTCCCTCAAATTTTGTTTGAAAACATTTTCATTTCACCTTCATTTTTTAGCTTTACTGAGGTATAACTGAAAAAATTGTAATATATATAAGGTATACAACATGGTGCTTTGATATTCATACACATTGTGAGAGCCTTACCACAATTGAGTTAACACATCCATCACCTCACATATTTACCTTTTCTTTCCTTACAATGTACTCTTCTAGCAAATTTCAGTGATAGAATACAGTATTATCAACTATAGTCACTAGGTTCTACATTAGATTCTTAGACCTTATTCATCTTAAAAGTTTGTATCCTTTTACCAACTTCTCCCCATTTACTCCAGTCCCTGGTAATCACCATTCTACTCTGTGTTTCTATGAGTTCTACTTTGTTTTAAAAAAATTCTGCGTATAAGTGATACCATGAACTATTTATCTTTCTCTGTCTGGCTTACTTCACTTAGTTTAGTAAGGTTCATTCATGTTGTTGGAAATGGCAGGATTTCCTTCTTTTTTAAGGCTGAATAATATTCCATTTTATTTATATGCACACTATATATGTATACACACACACACTACACTTCCTTTATCCATTCTTGCATCAGTGGACACTTAGGTTGTTTCCATACCTTGGCTGTTATGAACAATGCTGCAATGAAAATGGGATTACAAATATCTCTTCCAGATAATGATTTCATTTCCTTCAGATAAATATCCAGAAGTGGAATTGCTGGATCATATGGTAGTTCTATTTTTAACTTTTTGAAGAACCTCCATACCCTTTTCCACAGTGGCTGCACCAGTTTACATTTCCATGAAGTGCTAAGGCGTTCCCTTTTCTCGTCTTCCTCACCAACACTTCTTATTTCTTGTCTTTTTGATAGTAGCCATTCTAACAGACATGAGCTGATTTCTCATTGTGGTTTTGATTGCTTTTATCTGATGATTAGCGATGTTAAGCATCTTTTTGTGTATCTGTTGGCCATCTGTGTGTCTTCGTTTGAGAAATATCTATTCAGATTTTCTGCCCACCTTTTAATTGGATTGTTAGGGGGTTTTTTGGTATTGAGTTGTATGAGATTTTTAATATATTTTGGATATTAACCCCTTATTATTATATGATTTGCAAATATTTTCTCCCATTTGGTAGATTTCATTTTGTTGATGATTTCTTGTGCTTTACAGAACTTTTTTTTTTTTTAAGATTTTTTTTTAAAGGTCAGGTCTTTTATTTACTTATTTTTGGCGGCGTTACTGCGTGCGGGCTCTCTAGTTGAGGTGAGCGGGGGCTACTCTTCGTTTGCAGTGTGTGAGCTTCTCATTGCGGTGGCTTCTCTTGTTGAGTAGCATGGGCTCTAGGTGCACGGGCTTCAGTAGTTGTGGCACGTGGGCTCAGTAGTTGTAGCTCGCAGGCTCTAGAGTGCAGGCTCAGTAGGTGTGGCGCACGGGCTTAGTTGCTCCATGGTATGTGGGATCTTCCTGGACCAGGGATCGAACCTGTGTTCCCTGTATTGGCAGGCAGATTCTTAACCACTGCCTCACCAGGGAAGTCCTGAGAAGCTTTTTTATTTGATGTAGTTCTACTTGTTGATTTTTGCTTTTGGTGTCAAGTCCAAAAAATCATTGCCAAGACTGATGTTGAGGAGCTTACCACCTATGTTTTCTTCTAGGAGTTTTATCGTTTCAGGTCTTATGGTCATGTTTTTAATCCATTTTGAGTTAATTTTTGTGTATGGTTTAAAATAGTGGTCCAGTTTCATTCTTTTGTATGTGGCTGTCCAGTTTTCCCAGCATCATTTATGGAAGAGACTGTCCTTTCCCCCATTTGATATTCTTGGCTCCTTTGTAGAATGTTAATTAACCATATATGTGTGGGTTTATTTCTGGGCTCTCTATTCTGTTCTATTGATCTATGTGTGTGTCTTTGTGCCGGTACCATACTGTTTTGATTACTATAGCTTTGAAATATAGTTTGAAGTCAGGGAGCATGATTCCTCCAACTTTGTTCTTCTTTCTCAAAGTTGCTTTGGCTACTCAGGATCTATTTAAGTTTCATACAAATTTTATAATTGTTTGTTCTATTTCTGTGAATATCTGAAAAATGCTATTGATATTTTGTTAGGAATTGCATTGAGTCTGTAGATTGCCTTGGGTAGTATGGTCATTTTACAATACTAATTCTTCCAATCCGTGAGTGTGGAATATCTTTCCATTTATTTATGTCTTCAGTTTGTTTCATCAGTGTCTTATAGTTTTCACTGTGTAGGTCTTTTACCTCCTTGGCTAAATTTTTTCCTAGGCATTTTATTATTATTATTTTTTTTTTTGGTGCAATTGTAAATGAGGTTTTTTTCTTAATTTCTCTTTCTATTCATTTTTGTGTATAGAAACACAACAGATATTTGTATATTGATTTTGTGCCCTCTAACTTTACTGAATTTGTTTATTGGTCCTAACAGTCTTTTGGTGGAGACTTTAGGGTTTTCTATGTAAATATCATGTCATCTGCAAATAGTGACTATTTCACTTCTGCCTTTCTGATTTGTATTTTTTTTTTCCTTGCCTAATTGGTCTGGGTAGGACTTGCAATACTATGTAGAATAAAAGTGGTGAGAGAGGGCATCCCTGTCTTATTCATGGTCTTAGAGGAAAAGCTTTTAGCTTCTCACCATTGAGTATGATGTTAGCTGTGGGCTTGTCATATATGACCTTTATTATGTTGAGGTATGTTCCCTGTATATCCTCTTTGTTGAGAGTTTTTATCATAAATCGATGTTGAATTTTTGCAAATGCTTTTTATGCATCTGTTGAGATCATATGATACTCATCCTTCATTTATTTTGTTAATGTGGTGTATCATATTGATTGATTTGTGGATGTGGAACCATCCTTGCATCCGTGGAATAAATCTCACTTAATTGTGTTTTATGATCCATTTCATGTGTTGTTGAATTTGGCTTGCTAACATTTTATTGAAGGTTTTTGCCTCTATGTTCATTAGGAACAATGGCTTGTAATTTTCTTTTTTTGTAGTGTACTTGTCTGGTTTTGGCATCAGGGTAATGCTGGCCTTGTAAAATGAGTTTAGAAGTGTTCCCTCCTCTTCTGTGTTTTTTGAAAGAGTTTAAGAAAGATTGTTATTAATTCTTCTTTAAATGTTCGGTAGAATTCACCAATGAAGCCATGTGGTCTTGGACTTTTGTTTTTGGGAGGTTTTGGTTACCGATTCAATCGCCTTACTAGTAATCGATCTGTTTAGATTTTCTGTTTCCTCATGATTCAGACTTGGCAGGTTGTATGTTTCTAGGAATTTATCCCAGTATAAACTCATGTATTAAATTCTTAATTTCAGTAGTTTCTTTCACTTTTGCCATGTGTACTCGAACATTTTTTAAAGATTTTATTCTCTTATGAAATTCTGTTTATGTCTTTGTGTGCATACTTCAGTATCTAGAATACTCTGTGAATTTGTTTTGTATTGTCCATATTTTACTCTTGGTATTTAATCATATGGTGCATCTCTTGGTATACTTAACAAGATTTGATTGAATCTGGATATGGTGAATAAAGAATTGTGGAGGATTCTGATGATGTTCAGTTGTTTCAGAGCAAGTTCACCTTTGCCATGCTTGTCAGCTAGAGTATAAGTCAGGGGCTAAGCTGAGTTAAGGCTGAGTTGCAGTTTTGTTTAATTTCTGTCTATGTTTGGTTCTGCCCTAGTCATAGAGGTTAACCCTCTAGGTTTTTAATTGAGAACCTGATATGTTCACTTGGGCTCCTCCCTCAGCAAGTCCTGGACTCACACAGTATAGTCCTGTGATCCCTAGAGGGGAGAAGGGAGGGAGGACAGCATCCTTTTAGAGGGTCCATGACATGAAAACTATTTCATAATAACATTAAGATGTTGTTCTCTTAAGTATACAGTGGAGTTTTCCAGAGGCTTACATGACTTGCAAAGAGTTTGAATGTAGAAACAGAAAAGAGAATGCAGCTATCTTCTATTAAACCAGACATTAAAGATGTTTGCAAAAATATAAACTAATGCTACTCTTTTTGCTGTTTTTTTTTCAGTTTTCATGAAAATGTTATTTTATTGTCAGCAATTTATTATCTAAAAAATTAGTTGAATGCTTTAAATATTTCTCAATTTTAGTTTCTCATTTTGTAAAGCAAGAGCTACAACCCACATAAGCAAATGTTCTTTGAGATGCTCAAAAATAAAGAGGTCCTGAAACCAAAAGTTTCAGAATTGCTGTTCTAATCCTTTTCCCATTAGGGGACACTGCAGAAAAGTCTCCTCTGCTTTCAGAGGCTCTGCTTATCTCTTTAGCTTCTGTATTTGGTACATGCCTTGAGAGAAAACTTGGCTGCATGTCTGGGCCAGTTTTATGCTTCTCACTTCTCATTTCTCATCAGTATTTTGTTACAGTGCATCCTTAGTTTTGTGTCGCGAGTCCTGTGAATCTGCCAAATCTCAGTTGGTTTGTCTGTTCCCTGGAAGCAGCGCTCTCTGCAGGCAGAATCTGAATTTTCAACTTATTATCTTGCATTCAGGAAAAATGAATTGAGGCCGTAGAAAGTCAGCTTACATTTCTGTAGTTCTCTTCCACTCCAGAATCATGATCTCTCTATTCCTGGACGCTTCAGCAGATTTTTTTTTTCCCCCGTTTTATCCTACTGTTCTAGTTGCTCTTGGCAGGGATGTGTTTGACACCAGCTTTTCTGTCATATTAAGAACTGTAAAAATAAAATTAATTTATTTGGTGCTTAGCATTTCCATCTCTGCTTACATTGCTAATCTGTTCTTGCATACTGTCTAGTTTATCCATTAGAACCTGTAGCATATTAATCATAGTTGTACATTCCTGATCTGGTAATTCCAACATCCTAGTCATATCTGACTGTGGTTCTGACGCTTGCTCTATCTCTTCAAACTGTTTTTTGCATTTTAGTATGTCTTGTAATTTTTACTTGATAGCTGGACTTGATGTACTAGGTAAAAGGAACCGCTGTAAATAGACCTTTAGTAATGTGATGGTAAGGTGTGGGGGAGGGGAAGCGTTCTGTAGGCCTGTGATTAGGTCTCAGTCTTTCAGTTAGCTTGAGCCTCTGGGCTGTGAACTGCGCCAGTGCTTCTCAGTCCTTCCTTCTCCTCAGGAGGGACAGGCTGGCCTACAGTGGGCTGGCGTTCGGTATTTCTGTTTCCTCATGTCAGGCTGTAATAAAACCGCAGCAGGTTGGGCTCTGGTTAATTAGTTTCTCCTGAGGGCAGTCCTTGTTAAGAACAGAGTGCTCTAGAGTATTTGCAGATGGTTCCGTTTCCCCACCTCCTCCCGGAAGCATGAGGGGATTTTTTTCTCTAAAGAATTCCCTCTGAGAACCAGATTGAGCTGTTGTTGGTAAAATTCACAAATGTGTGGGATTCCCCATATGACTAGGTCTCCCTGGAGTTTTTAACTCTTCAGAGTCGTCCACTCTGAGCCTCTTGTCAATTACAGTTCAGAATTCCTCCCCTGGCAATGGTTGCTGCAGAGGTTTCTGCTTATGGGTTTTTGCTCTAGTAACTTTTGATTCTCTGTATTCATCTATCTGTCGCCCAGTTTTGGGGTTGCAGTTTGCCCTCTGGCTTCACTTCTCTTTCAGACCTAAGAAGAGTTGTTGACTTTTCAGTTTGTTCAGCTTTTTACTTGTAGTTAGGATGGTTTGCTACTTCTAAGCTTCTTCCAGGTATACTTTTTCTTTTTTAAGATTTATTATTTATTTATTTATTTATTTTATTTTTGGCTGCATTGGGTCTCTTAGTTGCGGCATGCAGGATCTTTCATTGTGGTGCGCAGGCTCATCATTGCATTGCGCAGGCTTCTCTCTAGTTGTGGTGTGCGGGCTCCAGAGCGCATGGGCTCTGTAGTTTGTGGCATGCAGGCTCTCTAGCTGAGGCGTGCAAGCTCAGTAGTTGTGGCGCGCGGGCTTAGTTTTCCCGTGGCATTGTGGGATCTTAGTTCCCTGACCAGGGATCGAACCTGCATCCCCTGCATTATAAGGTGTATTCTTTACCACTGGACCACCAGGGAAGTCCCTCAGCTATACTTTTTAAAAGTAAGCTATCTCTGGGCAGTAGACAGTATATTTTTGGTCCTGTTTCTTTAGAACATACTTAATATCTGTTGGGATATTGCACCTTTTATGTTGGAATATTTTGCTAATTGAAATTAAAAATTAAATATAATTGAACTATAACACTATTTTAACATCTTGAAAAGTGTTATAATAGTGTATGAATGAGAAAGTCAATCAGATTTTTTCTGTAAAAAGATACTTTATATTTGATTTTAAGTGTAAAAACATCCAAAGCTCAGGAATTGATATTAGTTCATTTTTATGTTGTTTAAATAGTCTTTCAAGTTAGTTTAATGTACGTTAAAGTACTGCCTTTTGTAATTAACTTGACTCTTTTTCATCCTGTTTGTATAACCAGAAAAAGAGAATTTTTCTTTTTTGACTCCAAAGTGAAGTCTCATATTAAATTTATCTTAAGGAAGGGTAATATTCTTTCTATACCTGCAAGAGGAACCTACTGCTTAGTTTCTTACATGTGTATATAAATATATAGTGCTTTAGAGTCTACAAGTCTTGTTCAGTACTTTATATTGTTTAATGTTTAGAATCTTTCTAGTGGATCATTAGTTGCTGAGATTTTCACCTAGGCCTTCAGACTGGAAATTTAGGGCTCCTGTTTTCCTTTCTACTTTATTATGTTTACATTATTATTTAATTTTCAGAGAATCTAGGTAACTCAGTGATCTCTGTTCAGTGGGGTAATTAATCTTAGAATACAGTTGAACCTTGAACAAATGGGTTTGAACTGCTTGGGTCCACTTATATGTGGATTTTATTCAATAAATACTACTACTGTACTACATGGTCCATAGTTGGTTGAATATGTGGATGTGGAACCTTGGATACAGAGGGCTGACTGTAAAGTTCTATACAGATTTTCGACGGGGGTGGGGGTGGGGTCCGTACCTAACCCGTTGTTCAAAGGTCGGCTATATTTACTGGCAATGTTTATTTCTTGAATGGTTCTTTAACCACAGTAGTTAAGAGCTTACTATTCATTACAAAGTTCTGTACCAGCTGGGTGTTGAGAGTGAGGAGAAGGAAAATGGTCTGTTAATTTTTATGTGGCTTATTTTATAGTAGTTTTTCTAGTGTGATGAAAGGACCCTTGATATTCTCCTTTCAGAGAGCTTAAGGTTCTCCCTTTTCTAACTGTATATCTGTGTAAAGCTGATTTTCTTAATTTTCAACCATAATAATATAGAATAGATTGAGGGTAGAAGCTGATATGAAAATCCATAGAGAATGTAGCAGTGCTGGGGATTTAAAAACTCTGAAACTGACACCTCCTTCTGTGTACACTTGAAAGAATGTGTATTCTGCCTTGGTTGGATGAAATGTTCTGTTAATATCAGTGTGGTCAAAATGGTTGATAGTGTTGTTCAGGTCTTCTGTATTCATACTGATTTTTGTCTGCTTGTTTTGTCAGTTCCTGAGAATTGACAAAATGTTGAAATTTCCAACTTTAATTATGGATTTTTCTCTTCTTTTAGTTTTCTCTTCATGGACAGTCTTGTTAAGTAGATATATATTTATGATATGTTTTCTTTGTGCTTTGAATTCTTTATCATTATGTAGTTTCCCTCATTATCCCTGGTATAATAATCCTTTTTTGTCATCTATTTTATCTAATATTATGACAACTATTCCGGCTTTTTTTTTTTTTTAAAACATCTTTATTGGGGTATAATTGCTTTACAGTGGTGTGTTAGTTTCTGCTTTATAACAAAGTGAATCAGTCATACATAAACATATGTTCCCAATGTCTTCCCTCTTGTGTCTTCCTCCCTCCCACCCTCCCTATCCCACCCCTCCAGGCTGTCACAAAGCACCGAGCCAATATCCCTGTGCCATGCGGCTGCTTCCCACTAGCTATCTACCTTACTACGTTTGTTAGTGTGTATATGCCCATGACTCTCTCTCGCCCTGTCACAGCTCACCCTTACCCCTCCCCATAACCTCAAGTCCGTTCTCTAGGAGGTCTGCGTCTTTATACCTGCCTTACCCCTAGGTTCTTCATGACATTTTTTTTCTTAAATTCCATATATATGTGTTAGCATACGGTATTTGTCTTTTTCTTTCTGACTTACTTCACTCTGTATGACAGACTCTAGGTCTATCCACCTCATTACAAATAGCTCAATTTCGTTTCTTTTTATGGCTGAGTAATATTCCATTGTATATATGTGCCACATCTTCTTTATCCATTCATCTGATGATGGGCACTTAGGTTGTTTCCATCTCCGGGCTATTGTAAATAGAGCTGCAATGAACATTTTGGTACGTGACTCTTTTTGAATTTTGGTTTTCTCAGGGTAATCCCACTAGTGGGATTGCTGGGTCATATGGTAGTTCTATTTGTAGTTTTTTAAGGAACCTCCATACTGTTCTCCATAGCCGGCTTTCTTTTAATTTATGTTTGCATATTATATCTTTTTCTGTTCTTTTACCTTTAACCTACTAATGTTTTTATATTTATAGTGACTTTTTTTGGTAGGCGGTCTTTATTTGGGTCTTGCTTTTGCATCCAAGTTGGCAGTCTATTTATATTAATTGTGCGTTTATGCCATTTACATTTATTGATCTGATTAGATTAGAATCTGTCTTTTTACAAACTATTTTCTATTAGTTCCAACTGTTGTTTCTTTTTTATTCCTTATTGTCTTCTTCTGGATCAATTGAGTATTTGTAAATAATTTTATGTTCTCCTATGTCTTCATTATTTCTACCTCTTATCAAAATCTTTTTTAGTGATGCCTGAGTTTTTATAGTATACATTTTTAATTAGTCTTGGTCTATGTCCAAATTATAATATTCCTATTCATGTGTACTGTAAGGACCTCCCAAAAGATTACTCCCATTTTCTTCCCCAATTCTTTGTGCTATTTTTGTTAGGTATTTTATTTTTACATACACTAGAAATACACAATGCATTGCAATTACTTTTGCTTCAGACAGTTGTCTCTTATAAAAATTAAAAATAGAGAGAAATGAATTTTATAATGGACTTCATTAAAGCCATTTCAGCACTTTTCATTTTCTTGTTTAGACCCATGTTTCTGTCTCATAATTGTTTTGCCAAAAGAATTTTGTTAAATATTTCTTTTAGTACAAGTCTGCTGGTAACCAGTCCTTTAGTTTTTCATTTTTATTTATTTATTTTTTATTATTTTTTTTTGCCGTACGCAGGCCTCTCACTGTTGTGGCCACTCCCGTTGCGGAGCACAGGCTCCGGATGCGCAGGCTCAGTGGCCATGGGTCATGGGCCCAGCCGTTCCGCGGCATGTGGGATCTTCCCAGACTGGGGCACAAACCCGTGTCCCCTGCATCGGCAGGCGGACTCTAAACCACTGTGCCACCAGGGAAGCCCTAGTTTTTCATTTTTGAAAGATATTTTTACTGGGTATAAAATTCTGAGTTCAGTTTTTTTTTTTTTCTTTCCGTATTTTAAACACATCACTTTGATGTATTCTGGCTTGCAGAGCTTTTGATGAGATGTCTGTTATAATTCTTGTTCTGTTTTTAAAGTTTTTTTTCTCTTTCTGCCTTCAAGATTTTTTTCCTTATTTCTGATTTTGGGCATTTTGATTATGATGTGCATGTTTGTGTATTCATTTGTGTGTGTTTTGGTGTGTATCTTTAGTGTTCTCTAATTTTCTTGGATTTGTCATTTGGAGTATTTAGTTAATTTTGGAAAATTCTCACTCATTATCTGTTCAGGTAATCCTTCTGCCACTTCTTTTTTTTTTTCTGGAATTCCTGTTATATGTGTGTCAGACTGCTTGATATTGTCCTTCAGCTCTTAGATGCTCTGTTCTTGTTTTGTCCACTCTTTTTTAATCCTTGCGTTTCAGTTTGTATAGTTTCTATCTTCAAGTTCACCCTCAGCTGTATTGAGTGTATTGATGAGCTTGTCCAAGGTATTCTTCATGTCTATTACCATGGTTTTCATTTCTACCATAGTCATTTGGTTATTTTCTATAGCTTACTTATATGCTGAGAGTCCTCTTCATTCATGATATCTACCTTTTTGACTGGAGTCTTGAACATATTAATCATAGTTATTTTAAATTTCTTATTTAAAATAAGAGTGCTAGATACCTCAAAACTCAAGCTGTATTATTGCTCAGTATTCTTTGTTGACAGAAGTGTCTTAGAGGCATATTTGTAGGAAAAAAAATATGTTCTTAAGTTTTCTCTTTGATAAGAGCCTTGTGTAATATGATGAAAACAGTTTAATTGTGACCTAGAGTCTAACCAATGTTGACTTCTATTTTGCTTTAAATTAATTAGTTTTGCTGTTCAAAGGTAATTTGAAAATGGTTGGCTATTGGCTGAGTTTAGCTGTTTAATGCTTTCTAAATTGAATGGCAATTCAACTTTGAGATTTTAGTTGTCACTCAAGAAAATCTTCGACTAATCAAGTAAAAGTTTTAGTAAATTTTGGTCCTTATTTTCTTATTAGCTGCAAAATACTGTTCTGTCTATTGTATCCTCCCTGACTTTTTCTAAAAGGAAGTATTTTAAAGAACCTAAATTATTACAAATGAAAAAAATTATAATCTTCTCATATAAGAAAGACTGAGCATTTGGGATTAATTTAATGTAGATAGTGGTATTCCATTGATTGATGATTAGCTTTCTTGGACAAGATGGAATTAAAATAATATCCTAGAGATAGTTTTATCACATGGTTAAAAACATCAGGATACACAGACAGGTCTCAGCATTTCTGTTACTAGCTCTGTTTTTGGATCATTTAACCTCTCTAAATCTGTTTATTCATCAGTAAAATGGAGTCAATATTAGTGTCTACCTCATGGGGGTAATGTAAGCATTAAATGGGTAATGCATGTGTTTGCCATAGTTCCTGGCATGTAATGTTGAACAAATGTTAGCTGATATTGCAAAATAGGGAGTCAGTTAAGTATAGAAGATCCAAAGCTTGAACCCAGGTTGTGGACTAGGTTTAAAATTGTCCAAGTTTAAAATTTCATTACATACAAACTTTTTATTATGCCCCCAGCTTTTAGCAGAACACAGATGGAAAGCAGACAAAGTCTAGGGTCCCTTCCATCCTAGTTCTATGCATTTTAGTTTAGGCTAGTGAGTGTTCTTAATAGATTTTATATCACAGACTCCACTGTGAACCTGAAATTTGTGACTCCTCTTCCTAAAAAGATACAGACATGCAAAATATTATGCACAATTTGGGTGGGTTTGTGGTGCTGCCTTTTAAAGCCTACTTATGGAACCCTGTTCTTGGAGAAAGAATTGATTTTGGCACAAAAGCATTAGGGGGAGAATGAGGTTGGTTTAGATAGCCTTACACCTCAAAGTGACTAAGACAAGGAAAGCAGCTGTATTTCTTAGGTTCCTTTTTATTCTATTGCCTTTACATCATCTTCATCATCAGGAATTTCATGTATTACTTGATTCTGGTAGTAATGAAGTTACCAACCATGTCCCAGAAATTTTCAAGATTTTATCAGAAGCTAAATGTCACTTCTGTAAGCAGAATATTACTTCTGTGAGCAAAATTGTTTGCAGTGCAGTACTGTACTGGTGTAAGAGAGGTACCAACAAGTAACATTTATTGATTGTTTCCTATGTGCCTGTACATCCCCCGCTAAGCACTTTACATGTATTATTTCATCCATATAAAGGTAGATTCCACTGTTGTTCTTATTTTGCAAATAGAAAATCTCAGATTTAGGCCTAAATTTTCTTTGAAGTTACACAACTTTAACTGGAAGAGTCTGGATTCAAACTCAAATCTTTCTCTAAAGCTACATGCTGTTAACTACTATGCTGAGTTACCAAAGGTAAAATGTTTAGTACTTTAGTTAAGTTGTACCCATTTATTGTGGTTAAATGTAAAATTTCTGTTCTCCCTTTTTAAATAATGAAATACTTTGTCTTCCCTGATTCCTCAAACTGTAGTTGTGATTAATCTCTGTTATTGATATGTAATGTGAAGTAAAAGATTTATGTGATCTTAATAGTTTTTCTGAGATTTTTAATAATAATTTAGGGAAGGACATTTTTATGAAAGGTGTACTATAACTTGTCAGTATGTTATTTGAAGACAATTAAACCAAAAACAACTGGCTTATTTGAGATTAAGTTTTCCAATAGGCTTTGATCTGGAAGAGCCAGGATGGCAAGCAATAGGAAGATTTTATTATTTAGTTATCTATTCTGATGAAGAAATTGGTTACATAGTTGGATCTATTATGAATAAATATTCAAAATACCACAAGTACTTCACTGTAAACTGAGGCGGATTACAAGTTAAAACTATTTAGCTTAAATCAATTGATAGTGTTTTTCTAACTGTAGTTCTACTCTTTCTTCTTTGGGTTAAAATGGCTCTGTACAAGCTGGGTTGTTTCAACAGTCGGCTTCGTAACCTCTTTCTGTATACAAGACCCATCGCCTTTGCTTTGGGATGCCAATAGACATTGTCTACACCCGCAGTGATGTTTTTTCTTCTGGACCTTTTCTGATTCTGGCTCTGGTACAGCCCTCCACTTGAGGGGTGGGGAGTGGTTATCTGGCCCTGTAAGAGCTTCGCAGCCTTACCTGGCTCTTAAAGCAACTCAAATGAACTTGAAATTCATGTGATGATTGTATTGTTTAAGTTTACACTTTACAGAGTTTTCTACTATTTAGTATACGGGAAGTTAGTTATACTTAATGTGCTTTCTAGCACTACGACTACCTCAGTTTTTTGCATGTCTTTAATAAATTTTAGGCTTTCGGCAGGGAATTGCAACCTGGTATTGTAAAATCGTTTTCACAGGGGAGTCAGATTCACTTTTTTATATTGTTTTGATGTGAAGAACTATATTTTCGGTGACTGCTTGTATAGTTAAAGTATCTTTTAAAAATTTGAATTTGATTTTACATTTGTAATAATTTGGACAGATTAGATAGAGGAAGATTTGTGCACTCTTGTAAGAGTCCAGATAGTCGAGTAAGTGCTGGCACATGGAGTTTAAATCTCAGAGAAAGTTGAAATATTTTTAAAATAATCATTTATATTAGCATGGTAAATGTACACAAAATGAATTTTACTGTCTCCTTGTCCAGAAACAGAAAAGTTGGTTGATAAAATGAGGCAAACACAGTCTATCGAGAAAGATATTTAGCCTCCTTCAATAGTAAAAGTAGAAAAAATGAGTTTTAAGGACTCCGAGGTTTCCATTTCATCAACTTAGTATGCTAGCTGTGCTTTTATAGGTACTAACTGTACCTATAAAAGAGGAAGGCGAACCAATTTTTACATTCCTCCATTTGTATTTGAGAGCAATGTTTTAGAGGTAGTTCCTTTTTAGTAGGATAGCTTAAGTTTTAAAACATATTCTGTACCTTGTAATAGATTTCTTAGAGGTTGTTATTAGGCAGTTTCAGCTTCTAGACTATATCTGTGAGCTTGGAACTAAGTAGAAAGATCCTTCTTCGGTAACTGAAATAGCTGTTATGAAGCCTTTAGAATTAGTCTATTTATGAAGCCCTTATTCAGAGAATATATTACATATATAATTTTAACCATTCTAATATTCTGGTTTCTTGGTACATAGATAATAAAGCAAGATAATAATCAACAAGAAAAAAGAAAATATCTATGAGCCATGCTCACATAAACAAATGATAGATAAATGAAGTGGAAGGGACAAATCTTCTCTAATGAAGACTTCCAAAAATGTGTTTTGGGGTTGGAATAGTCACTGGGATGAACAGGAATGGAGTAAACTTAGGACATTTGAAAATCTTGCCAAACAAATCAAATTCAACAGTATGTTTAAAGATACTGTGTCATGATCAAGTGGGTGCAGCTTATTCTTGGAATTCAAGGTTGGTTTAATATTAGAAAATTAGTTATTGTAATTCACCATATTACAAACTAAAATAGAAAAACCATATGATCATCTTAGTTGATGCAGAAAAAGCATCTGACAAAATCTAACAACAATCACTTTCATGATAAAAACACTCAATAAACTGGGAATAAAAGGTAACTTTCTCAACTTGATGAAGGGTATCTATGAAAAACTGTAACAGCTAACATCATACTTAATGAAAGACTGAAAGGGGTTTCTGCTTAAGATCAAGGACAAGATAAGGATGTTCATTCTCACCACTTATATTCAAATTGAAATGGAAGTTCTAGCCAGTATAAACAGGCTGGAAAACCAAGTAAGAGGCATCAAATTAGAAAGGAAAAAGTAAAACTGTCTTTATTCACAGATTACATAATCATCTATGCAGAAAATATAAATGGAGAGATATACCTTGTTAATGGATTGGAAGACTCAACATTATGATGATGTGAATTCTCTCAAAATGGATCTATAGATGCAATGCAATCCCAATAAAAATCCCTGCATGTTGTTTTATAGAAATGAACAAGGTGATTCTAAAATGTGTATAGAAATGTAATAGTCTAGAATAGCCAAAACAACTTCGAAAAAGGACAAAAAGTTGGAAGATTAACACTACAAATTTGAAGACTTATTAGAAAACCCAGGTAATCGTATTGACATAAACGTTGACATATAGAACAATGAGACAGAATAGAGTGTCCAGAAATAAATGCACCCATATATAGATTACTGATTTTTTAGAAAGTACAAAGGTAATGCAGTATAGAAGGGACAGTCTTTTTAAGAAATTATGCTGGAATAATGGCGTATCTGTATGCAAAAAAGAACTTTAATCCATACCTCATACTATATTTTAAAAATTAACTAAAAAAGGGACATAGACTTAAATGTAAAACCAAAAAAATATAAAACTTCTGGAGAAAGACAAGAAAAAAAACTGTGTCCTTGTCTTTGGCACAGATTTCTTAGATACAGCAATAAAATCAAGATCCATAAAAGAACAAATTGATAAGTTTTGTCTTTTTATGAACTCCAATTTTTCTTCTTTAAAAGACACTCTTGGGATTTCCCTGGTGGTGCAGTGGTTAAGAATCTGCCTGCCAATGAAGGGGACACGGGTTTGAGCCCTGGTCTGGGAAGATCCCACATGCTGCGGAGCAACTAAGCCCCACGCACCACAACTACTGAGCCTGCGCTCTAGAGCCTGCGTGCCACAACTACTGAAGCCCATGCGCCTAGAGTCCACGCTCCACAACGAGAGAAGCCACTGCAATGAGAAGCCCGTGCACTGCAACGAAGAGTAGCCCCCACTCGCCGCAACTAGAGAAAGCCTGCACGCAGCAATGAAGACCCAACACAGCCAAAAATAAAATTAATTCATTAAAAAAAATGTTAAACTTATATCTGTGTGTTCTAGCCATTCCACTTCTAGGTAGTTACCCAGGAGAAAAAGAAATACATGTTCATATGTAGACATATGCATGAATGTCCATGGCAGCTTTATTTATAGAAGTAAAAAACTAGAAACAATCTGACTGATCATCAACAGGTGAATGAATAAACAAACTGTGGTGGTACTATACAATGGAATACTACTCAGCAATGAAAAAGAATGGACTTTTGTTACATGCAGCAACATGAGTGAATCTGAAAACGTGCTGAATGAAAGAAGGCAGACAAGAAGAAAGTGTAGACTGTATGATCCCATTTAAATAAAACTCTGAAATACGAAACTATAGTGACTGAAAGCAGTGGGTGGGGAGGGAGGGATTAACCAGGAACACAAGGAAAAATTTGGAATATGTTCACTATTTTGTTTAGAGAAGGTTCATAGTCATATACTTATGTCAAACCTTACCGAATTGTATATTTTAAATACTTGCAGTTTATTGTATGTTAATTATAATTCAGTGAAGCTATTTGATAAAAAATGAAAACGAAATAATTTTTCTTTTGCCAAGATGTTTTGTGGTGCAGTTGGAAATTGAAAGGACAAAGTGAGGCTGGAATAATAATAACATCGTCTAGTATTTGGATAAACGGTTCACATACATTGTTATTATTTTAATTTCAAGTCTCAGGTAGTTGCCACTGGTTTTTAAAAATATTTTTTAATGTTTGAATGTCAGTCTACAAGTGAATGTAAAGGCATTGAGAACAATGACATTTTCCCCTTTCTTTTTCTCCCTACTCTCTTTCTTTTTAAAAACAGGAGTGACAGTTCATTCAGATTCTTTGTATTCTTTTTCGTCTATATTTGTCAGTTTGCTGTACATGTACTCCAGGCTGCAGGATTTCATAATTGGGGTAACTGGTAAGTCATTTACTTTAATTACTCTAGTTATAATCTGTTCATCTAGTATCTTAATATAATTTTTGGATTCCTAAAAATATTTGACGTAGAAAAACCAGATTAGCAAAAGTATACAAATAATAAAAAATGCAATTTAAAAGTTTCCTAAGGAATAACCTTTGAAGGAATTTAAGAGAAGGCTACCTCTTATGTGTAAAGCGCTATTTTAGGTATGCAAACATATATTTTCATACACACACAAATGCATGTGTGCCCACATACACACACGTCTTTGAAAAGTGGAGTCACTGCATGCACATATATGGATATATCTTTAAACAAATAGAATCGTTCTTAGTCTGGCAAAATGCTCACTCAGTGGGGGACCGTCAGAAACTGAGACTATTTGGACACAGGTTAGAAGGTCATAGATTTATATCTCTCTTCAGACACTCTGGAGCAAACATTTCCTTGAGTGAAGTGGTGCATAGAAGAGTACCTATGTATAAAATCATCCCTCCCTCTCTTCTTTCTCTTACAACCATTGCGTACAGTTGAATTTTTATAAGCTAAAAGCATGTGCGAGGCAACTTTGCTGCGCTACGTACATAAACTGAAACGATCATGTAACTAGAGTGTATTTGAAGACTTACATTTAGTATGCCACTACTGAATTAGAGTAGTCACTGAAAGTCAGACAACTGTTGATAGCTTTGCAGATCTAACGGGCATATATACATGCAGAGAATTTATTTGGGTATTTTAAATCAGTTCTAGGAAAGAGTAGCATTCATTATGATTTTAAAAAGTGTTTACTCTTTAGCATTTGAGAGAAAGGAAATGTTTTAAATGTTTAATTTAAAAAATACACTGCTTATGTTAACAGCATTTTTGTATTCTAATGAAACCTAAATAATTTCTTTTGCTTTTTTTTTTTTAAAAAATAAATTTATTTATTTTTGGCTGCATTGGGTCTTCATTGCTGTGCACAGGCTTTCTCTAGTTGCGGTGAGCGAGGTCTGCTCTTCATTCCGGTGCATGGGCTTCTCATTGCGGTGGCTTCTCTTGTTCTGGAGCACGGGCTCTAGGCACGTGGGCTTCAGTAGTTGTAGCCCGTGGGCTCAGTAGTTGTGGCTTGCAGGCTCTAGAGCGCAGGCTCAGTATTTGTGGCGCACAGGCTTAGTTGCTCCGCGGCATGTGGGATCTTCCCAGACCAGGGCTCAAACCCGTGTCCCCTGCATTGGCAGGTGGATTCTGAACCACTGCGCCACCAGGGAAGCCCTTCTTTTGCTTTTTAGAACAGACTTAGAAAAAAGTGTTAAAACTGAGCACAGCAGCCTGTGAGGTGACTAAATAGCACAGGAATCTGCTAGTGAGGGTGCATACAAGGTGACCTGTTGTAAGATAGACCTCAGGTACTTTAGCAGACTTTAAAAAATTAGACTCTTTATTTTGAGATAACTGTAGAGTCACAGACAGTTATAAGAAATAATGCAGAGAGATCCCAAGCATCCTTTATCCAGTTTTCCCCAGTGGTAACATATTGTAAAGCTATGGAATAATACCAAAATCAGGATCTTGACATTGATTCAGTGAAGACACAGGACATTCCCATCACCAAAGGATCCTTTATGCTGCCCGTTACAGCCACACTCATTTCCCTCCTTAACCCCAGCAATCACTAATCTGCTTGTCATTTCGAGAATGTTATATAAATGGAATCATGCAGTTTGTACCCTTTAGCTTTTTTCACTAAGCATAATGCTCTGGAGATTTATCCAGGTTGTTGTGTCTCAGTCGTTCATCCCTTTTTATTCCTGAGCAGCATCCATGGTGTGGATGGACCACAGTTTGTTTAACCATTCACCAGTCCAAGGGACCTTGGATTGTTCCTGGTTTGGGGCTATTCTGCTAAAAACATTCGTGAACAAGTTTTTATGTGAACATAAGTTTTCATTTCTCTGTGATAAATACCCAAGAGAAGAGTGTAATTGTTGGTTCATATGGAAGTTGCATGTTTAGTGTTGTAAAATTTCTATTTGTTTATTTTTAGATGATTTATTTATTTATTTTTGGCTGCATGCCACAACTTGTGGGATCTTAGTTCCTTGACCAGGGATTGAACCCGGGCCCTTGGCAATGAGAGCCAAGGGAGTCCTAACCACTGGACCTGCTAGGGAATTCCCTGTTCAGTGTTTTTAAAAAACTGACAGTATTTTCCAGAATGGCTGTAACATTTTACAGTCCCAACTACAACATATGGGTGATTCAGCCTCCACATCCTCACCAGCCTCTGGTGTTGTCACTACTTTTTTTTTTTTAAGCTGTTCTGATAGGTGTGTAATGATATCTCACTGTGGTTTTAATATGTATTTCCTTAATGACTCATGATGTTTTATCTTTTCATGTGCTTATTTGTCATCTATATATCCTCTTGGTGAAATGTCTCTTCATGTCTTTGCCCATTTTCTTTTTTTTTTTTGGTTGCGCTGGTCTTCATTGCTGCGTGTGGGCTTTTCTCTGTTGCAGCGAGTGGGGGCTACTCTTCGTTGCAGTGCGCGGGCTTCTCATTGTGGTGGTGCCTTCTCTTGTTGTGGAGCACGGGCTCTAGGTGCGCGGGCTTCAGTAGTTGCAGCACTCAGGCTCAGTAGTTGCGACACGTGGGCCCCAGAGTGCATGGGCTTCAGTAGTTGTGGTGTGCGGGCTCTAGAGTGCATGGGCTTCAGTAGTTGTGGCATGTAGGTTCAGTCATTGTGGTTCAGGGCTTAGTTGCCCTGTGGCATGTGGACTCTTCCCGGACCAGGGATCGAACCTGTGTCCCTTGCATTGGCAGGTGGATTCTTAACCACTGACCACCAGTGAAGTCCTTTGCCCATTTTCTAATTGAAACTTTTTAATTTTAAGAATTTATTTTTACTGTTGAGCTTTGAAGTTTCTTTATATATTTTGGATACTAGCCCTTTGTTGAATATGTGGTTCTCAAAGATTTTTTTACATAATTAAAATGAACTTTAAAAAATAATAATGAAATCATAGGCTTAAAAAATGTAAAATCTCATGGTATACATTTAAGGCTCTGGATTTTGGTGTTTAGGTTTGAATTCAGACTGTGCTGTTTTTATTAGCTGTGTGACCTTGGGCAAGTTGCTGAATAATCTTGGTGACTCAGTTTCTTATCTGTAAAATAGGGATTAAAAATAGCATATATCGTAGTGGGTTGTTGTGAGAATTAAATGAGTTAATACATGTAAAGAACTTGGATGTTGCCTGGATTGTAAGTGCTGAAAATGTGTTAGTTATTATGCTGTTTTTAAAAATTGTGCATTAACTTATTTGCCTAATTTTAGTTTTCTTCTTTTAATTTCATAGTGGTTGGATTTCATCCCTTACTGGTCTCAACAAAAGTATTCCTGTTGGAATCATGATGATAATCATAGCAGCACTTTTCACAGCATCAGCAGTCATCTCACTAGTTATGTTTAAAAAGGTAAGTGAAATTTTATGTCTGTAAATTTTTTTAGTGAACCTGAGATTCAGTTCTCATTTTCCCATTTTGCTCTTTATTTAGTGTAACCTCAAGCCATTTGGTTGTTGTTCTTATGCAAGTTTGCTCTCTGAGGATTACTTTTTACAATTAAAAGTTATGCATAGATAAATTTTAGAAAATTGCATCACATTTAATGTTTCCTGTAGATAGAGAATATTTTTAAATTCTGTTAACCGAGGGCTTCTTTTATCAATTGAAGAGTCAATCTCATTTTTAAAATTTGTATCTTTTTATATATTCTGATTTCTTTTTTTGAATATGAAACATAGTAGACCGCTTAATAAATAGAAGTAAAACTCTTGTGTGATATGTGCATTTTATTTGTATTTTATCTAAGAGTATAAAGTGAGCTGGTAACAGATTCAGGCTGGATTATGGACTGAATTTTATTTTTAGTAACTGCCCAATTATCTTAGCTATACAGTTGGCAATCTATATCCACATGTTCCACATCCTCTAATTTGAGCAACTGTGGATTGAAAACATTAGGGAAAAAAAAATTCCAGGAAGTTCCAAAAAGCAAAACTTGAATTTGCCACACAATGGCAACTATTTACATAGTATTTACATTGTTTTTACAACCATTTATATAACATTTACATTATATTAGGTTTTATAAGTAATCTATAGATGATTTCAAGTATACATATCGGACAGATGTGGGGAGGATGTGCGTAGGTTACTTGCAAATACTACGCCACTTTGTATAAGGGACTTGAACACCCTCAGATTGTGGTACCCATGGGCGTGGGGATGAGGGTATCATGGAACCAGTACCCACAGATACTGAGGGATGACTGCGCCTCCTCCTGTCAAATTCCCATGGCTGTTTTCACTGCCTTAAAGAAAATCATTCCATACGGTAGGAGAAAGGTCAGGTTTTTTTATGTATAAAGTTATATCGTGCCTTGGGTATGTATTTTTGATATTCTACACATGTTCCAACATAATATAGAGACCCTGTGAATTACACCTATGTTTTAAAATAATACTTTTTGGTGGGTCTCACATTAAGGAAAATAAGTCCTTAAAACATTTTTTCTTTGTTTTTTTTTTACTCTGTGGCAACTTGGGAATATGTACAAGGATTGCACAGAAATAACTGTACCTTATATTTAAGAAAACTGCATTCTTGAAATATTTTGCTTGTACATTTGTCTTTAATCCTTCTCAAAACTCTGTGAAACCTAGGCTATGTTCTTTCTGTCCATATTTTGCTACTCATTTCCCCTCTTAAAAGCTTTTACTTCTTTTTAGAAATACACATACATAACTATTGAAACTCCGCTTTCTAAAGTTACTAGATCCTATACCAGCCTTTTTTTCCGTTTTCCTCCTCCTTGGACACTGAAGCCTTCTATTCTACAGGTGGCCCCTCTTCCTCAGCCTTTATGGTTATGTTCTGATTCTTCTGCCTCTGAGGCTAGTCTTTCTCCTTCATTTCTTCGTTCAGCTCATAACTAAAGGTCTTCTTAAATGCAGTCAGGTCTCTGCTCTTTGTGCTTGCTCTACAGTAGTTTTTCCTTTGGGAATTTCAACCTCCCTCATTGTTTCAGTTTCTTCCTTACCTGCATGAACTAGAATGTTGGAGTTGAAAGACAATGCTTTACACAGACATTTAGTTGCATCTTCAGGTGACTGTTTCTATCTCCAGTTGATTGGTATCATCATCTCACAGTAATGCATACACTCATTCTTTTCTCAGAACCAGCACTCCTTCCAGAAGTTCTGATTCATATTCAAGAAACGTTTATTAACACCACATAGTGTATGATTCCACTTATATGAAATGTCCAAAATAGGTAAATCCATAGAGACAGAAAGTAGATTCGTGGTTGCCTATAACCAGGGGTGGGGTGGAGGGTGACTACAAATGGTTATAGAATTTCTTTTTTGGGGTGATGGTGAAAAAGGTCTATGAATATACTAAAAACCATTGAATTGTATACTTTACAAGGGTAAATTGTATAGTGTACAACATTTATCTCAATGAAGCTGTGTTTTAAAAAGGAAATTTATTAAGTAGCTATTATACATGAGTGGTTGTAAGTACTTTTTCATGTGATTCCATTTAAAACTTACATCATTACTTTGTCAGTGCTTCCATTACTTTTTTTTTTTTAACATCTTTATTGGGGTATAATTGCTTTACAATGGTGTGTTAGTTTCTGCTTTATAACAAAGTGAATCAGTTATATATATACATATGTTCCCATATGTCTTCCCTCTTGCGTCTCCCTCCCTCCCTATCCCACCCCTCCAGGCTGTCACAAAACACCGAGCCAATATCCCTGTGCCATGCGGCTGCTTCCCACTAGCTATCTACCTTGGACGTTTTTTAGTGTGTATACTCACTTTCCTAGACACTTTCTTAGTGTCTGTTCCATCTTTCTCTTCCTTTCCATTTCCAACCTCAGCTAACCCAGAGATTTTTTTACAGGTTGCTCATACCCCATTCCCACTTCCTTCAGTTCACTTTATGTATAGTTACTATTTTAATCTAAAAAAATCCCAAATAAACCCAGCACTCTGAAGATTTTTGAAGTGGACCTCAGGTTGGGGAATGGGATTGTGGTGGTAGTGGTAGTAGGGCTGGTGGTGACCTTTCACAACTCCTGGATCCAGACTTTATACTCTATTCAAAGTTACTTCTTGGTTTCTTTTAAATACATCACGTACATTGCTTTGTCTCAGTTTTTGTTCATGGTATGCTTCTTGACCTCTGGGTTGCTTTATCTTCTCTACCAGTTGAAGACTTACAAGTGCTCTTTCAAGACCTGGTTCCAGTCTCATATTCTTCGTCTGTGAAATAAGGAATTTAGATGAGATGATTTTATGAAGTACAATAAATGGAGATAATATAAGCTAAAATATAGTTTGAGCCAGCTTTCATATTTGTAACGGCAAGGATTTCTTTTAATTTGATAGAAATTGAGATCCAATGAAAACACCTGATTTTTCTTTTTATTTTCTTTTACATACTTGCTCAAAACTTGCTGTTTTTTCTTCCAACTTCATTGAGATATAATTGACATACAGCACTATATAAGTTTAAGGTGTACAGCATAATGATTTGACTTACGTCATGAAATGATTTTTAATAAGTATAGCAAACATTCATCATCTCATAGATACAAAATAAAAATTTTAAAAATGTTTTTCCTTGTGATGAGAACTCTTAGGATTTACTCTCTTAACAATTTTCATATATAACATACAGCACTGCTAATTATATTTATCATGTTGTGCATTACATCTCTATTACTTATTTATCTTGTAACTGGAAGTTTGTACCTTTTTAACTATCTTTATCCAATTCCCCTTCTCCCACCCGCCGCCTCTCATAACTACAAATCTGATCTCTTCTTCTATGAGTTTGTTTGTTTTTGAAGTATAATTGACCTACAACACTGTGTTAGTTTCTGGTACACAACGTAGTGATCTGATATTTCTGTATGTTTCAAAATGATCATCACAGCAAGTCTAGTTACCATCTGTCATCATATAATGGTATTCTATTATTGACTATATTCCCCACACTGTACATTTTAAAAGAAAAAAGTCCTTTGGGGCTATGTAGCCATAGTTTATAACCGCTAGGAGTCAGGCTTTCCATAAGCAGTTAATGCCCTCTAAAAGTTACCTGTGCACACTGTTTTGGCTCTAGAATAGTTGCTTTTTATTAGGCTATTCTGCGTCTCCAGTACCAGCTAAATGGTGCTCTGTGGTATATATTTATTTCAATGGCAGTGAATACAATTTTGAGAATTTTGTGGACATTCTGAAGTCCTGCATAATTTGGAGTTAGCTAATCATTGGTGTCTAAAGTGCCCAGTATGGGCACTATGGTATCTTTGTTTTCCCCATAGTGTCATCTTATAATCCAAATTTAAAATAATTGAAATGCAAGAATATCTGTCTCTTGTACCTATTCATAGATAAGGGAATAGTTTAATCCTTACCTTTCACAGATAGATTTTTAAAATTTTCTTTTAGATTATTCCCAAACAATATTTTTTTTTACAGGCCCATCTTTTTGTAGTAAGCTATTAGAAAGAATTACATAATAGTTTTGGGCTAAGGGAGAGGTATTATAAATGGGTCAAATAATAAATGAATGAGTCATAGGAGATTATATATCAGGGGAATACAAAGTTTCCCCCATCCTTTAATTGATATAAGAGCTAGAATAACTTAGTACGCTAGAGATAAATAGATAATACGTAATTTGTATTTCCTTTGGGACCTAGTTTTGAATGGTTATTTTTCTATGAAATTTAAAAAATTGTTAATAGACTTTGTCCACATTAATAAAATAATTGTTAGTAGTGATTTTTTTGCACTTCAGAAGAATTTTTAAAAAAGTTATTTCACTTCTTTAAAAAACAAGTTTTTAACGTACTTAAAAATCTTTGTCTATACCAAAATATCTGTTTTGCAAATAATCTTTTATCTTGTGTGAGAGTATAGAATTGGGGTATATGATCCACAATAATGAAAAGTCTCATTTATTAGTTAAACTGGTGTTGTACAGTAAATGCTTTGTGAAGCTATCCTACTGTATATAAAGTGATAGTCCTCTTAGATTAAAAGTGAATTTCACTTTCTTTAAAAGCATTGTAGTTGTTCACTACGCTCCCCTCCCCTTTTATTTCTGATTTATTTTGGATCTAGGATAGAATGCTGATAATTTTACTGTAATATCTTTCTGTACTATCACAGACAGGCATGCTGCTTCTCTCTCTTCCTCTCTCTGAATCATCCAACACTAAGGTCTTTTCTGATTAGGTATCAATGTCAGATGATTCACATTGCCTATTAAAATGCTAGTCCAGGGCTTCCCTGGTGGCGCAGTGGTTGAGAGTCCGCCTGCCGATGCAGGGGACACGGGTTTGTGCCCTGGTCCGGGAAGATCCCACGTGCCGCGGAGCGGCTGGGCCTATGAGCCATGGCCGCTGAGCCTGCGTGTCCGGAGCCTGTGCTCCGCGACGGTAGAGGCCACAACAGTGAGAGGCCCGCGTACTGCAAGAAAAATAAAAATAAAATAAAATGCTAGTCCACATGCTGCTTATTTTCATCCAGGGGACACAGAGTAGGTGCAGTAATACTTTTGAATCCCTAGAAAAATTGGCACTCTGAGCAGGTTGTTTATATCTGTCATCAGTTGGTATCCTTAGTATGTTCACTTTTTTTTTGATTGCCCAAATCTTAATTTTGTTATCCTTTTCTATAAGTACTAGGCTAGTTACTTATTAGATTCCAAACCCCAGTTAATATAACTAAATTATTGTGAATTATCTTTACCTAGGCATTTTCAAATTTGGTGGATCTGCTAGTTTATGATGCTGTACATATGATATTTTCATCCAAACAATCTTTATATGCATATTTTAATGGCTTTATTACTGAGATGTAACTCACATGTCATGCAGTTTACCCATTTAAATTGTATAATTCAATGCTTTTTGGTATATTACATTATTAATTTTTAAAAATTGTGGCTCTACATAAAACATAAAATTTGCTATTTTAATAATTTTTAAGTGTACGATTTAGTAGCGTTAATTACATTCACAATGTTGTGTAACCACTACCACTATTTCCATTTTTCATCACCCCAACAGGAATTCTGTGATATCTTTTTTTGTGATATCTTTGTCTGGTTTTGGTATCAGGGTGATGCTGGCCTCATAGAATGAGTTCAGAAACATTTTTTCTCTGCAGTTTTTTGGAATAACTGAGAGGGATTGGTGTTAACTCTTCTTTAAATGTTGGTAGAATTCACCTGTGCAGCCATCTGGTCCTGGACTTTTGTTTGCTGTGAGATTTTTTTAAATTACTGATTTAATTTAATTCTTGGTAGTTGGTCTGTTCCTAATTTCTATTTCTTCCTGATTTAGTCTTTGGAGATTGTACATATCTAGGAACTTATTTGTTTCTTCTGGGTTGTCCATTTTATTGGCATATAATTGTTCATAGCAATCTATTATGATCCATTATATATCTGTGGTGTCAGTTATCAGTTCTTTTTCATTTCTGATTTTACTGATTTGGACGCTCTCTCTTTTTTTCTTGATGAGTCTGGCTAATGGCTTATCAATTTTGTTTACCTTTTCAAAGAACCAACTCTTAGTTTCATTGAACTTTTCTAATTTTTAGTCTCTATTTCATTTATATCTACTCTGGTCTTTATGATTTCTGTTAACTTTGGGTCTTGTTTGTTCTTTTTCCAGTTACTTTAGTTGTAAGGTTAGGTTGTTTATTTGAGATTTTTCATTTCCTGAGGTTGACTTGTATCACTATAAACTTCACTCTTAGAAACTGCTTTTGCTGCTTCCCATGGATTTTGGATCACTGTGTTTTTGTTTTCCTTTTTCTCCAAGTATTTTTTAAATTTCCTCTTTGATTTCTTCAGTGGCCCATTGTTTGTTTAGTAAGCATATTGTTTAGTCTCCATGTGTTTGTGTTTCTTACATTTTTTTTCTTGTAGTTGATGTCTAGTCTTACAGCATTGTGGTCAGAAAAGATGCTTGATATGATTCCAGTTCTCTTAGGTTTACTGTGACTTGTTTTGTGGCCTGCCATGTGATCTATCATGGAGAATGTTCCTAGTGCACTTGGAAAGAACATGATTCTGCTACTTTTGGATGAAATGCTCTCTATTTATCTATTAACTTCGTTTGGTCTATTGTGTCATTTAAGGCCAGTGTTACCTTATTGATTTTCTGTCTGAATGATCTGTCCATTGATGTAAGTAGGGTGTTAAAGTTTGCTAGTATTATTGAGTTTCTCTCAGTTTCTCCTTTTATGTGTGTTAGTATAGTAATTCCCCTACATACCAACGAGTTCCATTGCAAGAGCGTGTTTGTAAGTCCAGTTTGTTCGTAAGTGCAACAAAGTTAGCCTAGGTACCCAACTGACACAATCAGCTGTATAGTACTGTACTGTAATAGGTTTATAATACTTTTCACACAAATAATACATAAAAAAAAATGCAAAAAATAAAGAAAACTTTTTTTTTTTTTTTTTGCGGTACGCGGGCCTCTCACTGTTGTGGCCTCTCCCATTGTGGAGCACAGACTCCGAATGTGCAGGCTCAGCGGCCATGGCTCACGGGCCTAGCTGCTCCACGGCATGTGGGATCTTTCCGGACCGGGGCACGAACCTGTGTCCCCTGCATCGGCAGGTGGACTCTCAACCACTGCACCACCAGGAAAGCCCAAGAAAACATTTTTAATCTTACAGTACAGTACCTTGGAAAGTACAGCAGTACAGTACAATAGCTGGCATACAGAGGTTGGCATTAAGTGAACAGGCAAGAAGAGTTACTGACTAGAGGAGGGAGAAGGGGTGGGAGATGGTAGAGCTAAAGGATCGTCAGCAATAGGAGATGGAGGGTAAGCTGCAGTTTCACTCACGCCTGACATTGATGGAACGAATCTTTGAAAGTTCACAACTTGAAGGTTCGTATGTAGGGGACTTACTGTATGTAGTCTGTATATTTAGGTGCTCCTATGTTGGGTGCGTATATATTTACAACCTTATACCTTTTTCTGGATTGATCCCTTGATCATTATTTAATGGCCTTCTTTGTCTCTTGTTACTGTTTGTTTTAACGTCTATTCGTCTGGTATAGGTATTGCTACTCCAGCTTTCTTTTCTGTTTCTGTTTGCATGGAATACCTTTTTCCATCCCCTCACTTTCAGTCCGTGTGTGTTACTTCAGGTCTAAAGTGAGCACATATATATGAATGTTTTTGTATTCATTTAGCCACTCTGTGGCTAAATGAATTGGAGCATTTAGTCCATTTACATTTAAAGTAATGACTGTTAGGTTATGTATTTATTGGCATTTTGTTAATTGTTTTTTGGGTTATTTTTTGTAGTTCTTTTTTCTTTCTTTTTCTCTCTCCCTTGTGATTTGATGACTATCTTTACTGTTATGTTTGGATTCCTTTCTTTTGTGTGTGTATCAATTATAGACTTCTGGTTTGTTGTTACCATAAGGTTTATATATAGCAGTCTGTGTGTGTGTGTGTGTGTGTGTGTGTGTGTGTGTGTGTGTATGATTATTTTAAGTTGCTGATCTCTTAAGTTTGAACACATTTTTAACAACCCTGCATTTTTACTCCACCCTGCCACATTTACAGTTTTTGACATCATATTTTACATCTTATTTTGAGTATCCCTTAGCTACTTATTGTGGATATAGATAATTTTTCTACCTTTTATTATTATTAGTTTTAAAATATTTATTTGGTTGCACCAGGTCTTAGTTGCGGCAGGCAGGCTCCCTAGTTGTGGCTTGCGGGCTGCCTAGTTGCGGCTCACTGGCTCCTTTTAGTTGTGGCATGTGGGCTCCTTAGTTCAGTAGGCAGGCTCCCCAGTTGCAGCTTGCCAGCTCCTTAGTTGTGGCTCACTGGCTCCTTAGTTGTGGCATGCATGTGGGATCTAGTTCCCCAACTAGGGATTGAACCCAGGCCCCCTGCCTTGGGAGCACAGAGTCCCAACTACTGCACCACCAGGGAAGTCCAAATTTTTCTACTTCTGTCTTTTAAGCTTTCTACTAGCTTTATAAGTGGTTAATTTACTACCTTTACTGTTTGTTTGCCTTTGCCAATGAGATTTTTCCTTTTGTAATTTTCATATTTCTAGTAGTAGCCTTTTCTGCTTTGAGAAGTCTCTTTAACATTTCTTATAAATCTGGTTTTGTGGTGCTGAACTCTCTTAGCTTTTGCATGTCTGTAAAACTTTTGATCTTTCCTTCAAACTGGAAGGAAAGCTTTGCTGAGTAGTCTTCTTGGTTGTAGGATTTTTTTCCATTCATCACTTTAAATATATTGTGCCACTCCCTCTGGCCTGCAGAGTTTCTCCTGAAAAGTCAGGTAATAGCCTTATGGGAGTTTCCTGGTATGTAACTTGTTTCTTTTCCCTTGCTGCTTTTAATATTCTCTCTTTATCTTTAACTTTTGCTATTTTAATTACAGTGTGTCTTAATGTGGTCCTCTTTGGGTTGATCCTGTTTGGAGCTTTCTGTACTTCCTTGACCTGGATGTCTATTTCCTTTCCCAGGTTAGGGAAGTTTTCAGCTATTATGTCTTCAAATATGTTCTCTGTCCCTTTTTCTCTCTTCTGGGACCTCTATAAAGTGAATGTTAGTACACTTGATGTTGTTTTGGAGGTCTCTTAAACTGTCCTTATTTTTAAAAATTCTTTTTTCTGTTCAGTTTGAGTGATTCCACTGCTCTCTCTTCCTGTTCTCTGATTTGTTCCTCTGTATCATCTAGCCTACTGTTGATTCCTTCTAGTGTGGTTTTAATTTCAGTTACTGTATTCTTCAACTCTGTTTGATTCTTCTTTGTATTTTCTAACTCTTCGGTAATCTTCTCACTATGTTCATCCATTTCTTCTCCTGAGTTCTTTAAGCATCGTTATGATCATTACCTTAAATTCTTTATTGTGTACATTGCCTACTTCCACTTCACTTAGTTCTTCCTTTGGGGTTTTATCTTGTTCCTTTGTTTGGAACATATTCCTCTGTCACCTCATTTTGGTTAATTCACTGTTTTCATTTTTCTGTATTTGGTAGTCTTGTTATATTTCCTGATCTTGGAGAAGTGGCCTTATGTAGGAAATGTCCTGTGTGTCCCAGTAGTGTGCTTCCCTCTGGTCACCAGAGCTATATGCTCTGGGATTGCCCCATAGGTAGGTTGCATGGGCCCTTTCGTTGTGGTATGCTGACTACTGTGGGCAATCTGGTAGGCATGGCTAGCCCCCGGTCTGGTTGGTTGCTATGCCCTGCCTTGTGCAGAGGCTGCCGGCCACTGATGGGCCAGGCCGTGTCACGAGGTGGCTGGTTACAGAGCCCCAGGGGGTCCCAGGGCTAGTTCTGGCCCACTGCTGTGTGGAGCTGGGTCTTAAGTTGGCTGGTTTTTATGCTAGGTGTCCCAGATCCCATGTTGGCCTGCTGGTGGGTGGGGCCAGTTCCTGACATAACTGTCTGCCATGTCCATGGTGTCTTGAAGCTGGCGTTGGCTTTCTTTTGGGTGTGATTGGGGCCCAAGGGGTCCCAGGGCTGGTGACTGCCCACTGGTGCATGAGGCTGAGTCATGGGGCTGGTGTGGCCCACTGGTGAATATAGGCAGGTCCTGCAGTCTCTGGTTGCAGAACCAGGGCATCCTGAAGCTAGGGTCAGCCTGTTTGTGGATGGGGATGGGACATAGGGGGCTCCTAGGGCTAGTGCTGGCTCACTGGTGGGTGGACCCAGGTTCTGGGGTCTCTGGCTGCATGGCCCTGGAGATCTGGGGATTGATGTTGGCCAGTGGTTTGTGGGGCTGGGTCTTGGGTTAGCTGGGGACTCTGGGGATCCTGAGGCTGCTGGTCTGCTGGTGGGTCAGGCCGTGTCCACCTGTTAGTAGCTTTGCCTGAGGTGTCCCAGTTCTGGTGCTGACAGGTTGGTGGGTGGGACCAGGCCCGGCCCTGGTAAGAAGGAGGATTCCCAAATGGCACTTTCTATCACCAGTGCCCTTGTGGTGGCCTGAGCTCCCCAGATTGGCTGCCACCAGCATCTGTGTCCCCATGGTGAGTTCCAGCTGCCTCCTGGGTCTGCAGGAGGCTGTTCAAGCGGGTCTGACCCAGGCTCCTTTCAAATGACTGCTTCTGCCCTGTGTCTCAGGGCAGGCGGCATTTCGTGCATGCCCTTTCAAAGCGAAGTCTCTGTTTCCTACAGCCCTCTGGCGCTCCTGGAAGCAAGCCTTGCTGGTCTTCAAAGCCAGACGTTCTGGGGGCTCACCTTCCCAGTGGAGGAGCCCATGTGGGGCTTGAACACCTCACTTCTCAGGGAGAATCTCTGTGATTCTAATTATCCTTCCGTTTGTGGATCGCCCACCCCAGGAGTTTAGGCCTTGACCGTCCCGCATCTCTGCCCCTACTACCTGTCTTATTGTGCTTCCTTCTGTATAACTTTAGTTTTAGTAGATCTTTTCTGCTAGTCTTCAGGTATTTCTCATCAATAGTTGCTCTGTAAATAGCTGTAAGTTTGGGTGCCTGTGGGAGGAGGTGAGCTCAGGGTCTTCCTACTCTGCCATCCAAAATCATGATTTCTCGATATGGTGTTCTGGAAGCATTAATGGAAACGATACATTTGGATTATTTTGTTTAAATAAAGTACCATGGTTTTTAATTTCCATAATATTTTGTGTGTCATTCAACCACCTTGTACACTAAGATATTTTTGAAGATACGTTAAGGAAGCAGGATTCTTTTCTGGAGTTGTGTCTTGGCTGTGACACTTTTGCAGATATTTTAAAGTTAATTTTAATTTTTATTAGTCTAACACATTTACATAATTCTCATTTGATCCTCAGGAAAACTCTGAGAGACAAACAGGACAAGAAATATTCTTGTTGTATGAGAAGTAAACTCGAGGTTTTGAGTGGTGTCCAGCCCTGCAGAAAGTAGTGGAATCACTAGGTACCAAATCTAGTGTCCTTTCTGTGGTACTCCTAGGACTAAATATGTAGGTTAGTGCAATTCTCAGAAGTAGAAGAGATAGCAAGTGTTTAAGTTGTTTAGTTTTTGCTTTTTAATGACACTGTTTTACCTTAAAACTATCTCCCTGATTTCTTAAGGAGTGTGTTATCAATAGATATCAGTAGATATCACTGAACCATAACAGGGAAATGGTAAGCTTTTTGAGATGTTGATCCTTGTAAGTAGCCCGTCATCTTGCTGGGACACTGAAATGAAGAATCACCCCTTTCACGTGGATAGCGTGGATCTAATGCAGTATTTGAGCATTGTGCACTGAATACATATGCAGTCTTTTCCCTCTAGGTGGCTCTCTGGGTTTATATAGATATAGACTATTGAGAAATGTATTATTCCTACCTTTATTTTACCTCTCTGCTCTGTGGGGCTATGAATTACATTTTAAGTAATTAAACCATGAAGTTCATGAATACATAACATCAGCCACTCAATTTAATACAAATTTGAAAGAAGGAATAAATTAGAACAGATGTTTGTTAATTGCATGCCCATAAATTGGGGTGGGGGAAGGGGGAGAGACAGACAAGTTAACCTGTAATTACTTTGCACTGTGACTAGGTCTGGTAAGTAAAGAAGGTTAATTAGATTTCTATAATACACAATTTGTAGGATCTAATCATATATACTCATTGTGAGATAAATTTCTTAAACATAGGCGTAGTAATTTATCTGTATCTTTAATTTTAAAAACTTGGTTTGGAAAGGGAATAAAAATATAGTTATGGTAGTGCTGTGGTACTAAAAGAATTTTAAAGTTCACCAGTATATGTACTTGTCAATGCTCTCTTTTTCTCCCTGACCCTTTTTTTCTCTTTTTTTTTTAATTTGCACTTTATTTATTTTTTATTTTTGGCTGTGTTGGGTCTTCACTGCTGCGTGTGGGCTTTCTCTAGTTGTGGTGAGCAGGGACTATTCGTTGCAGTGCGTGGGCATCTCATTGCGGTGTCTTCTCTTTGTTGTGGAGCACAGGCTCTAGGTGCACGGGCTTTAGTAGTTGTGGCACACGGGCTCAGTAGTTGTGGTTCGCAGGCTCTAGAGCGCAGCAGGTGCAGTAGTTGCGGCGCATGGGCCTAGCTGCTCCATGGCATGTGGAATCTTCCTGGACCAGGGCTTGAACCCATGTCCCCTGCATTGGCAGGCAGATTCTTAACCACTGCGCCACCAGGGAAGTCCCTCTCCCTGACCCTTTTAAAAAAAAAAAAAAAATTTATTTGGTTGCACTGGGTCTTAGTTGCAGCACGCAAGATCTTTAGTTGTGGCATGTGGGATCTTTTAGTTGCAGCATGCAGGATCTTTTAGTTGCAGCATGTGGGATCTTTAGTTGTGGCATGCGGGATCTAATTCCCTGACCAGGGATTGAACCCTGGACCCCTGAATTGGGAGTGCGGAGTCTTAACCATTGGACCACCAGGGAAGTCCCTCTCCCTGACTCTTTAATACTTTGATCCATAGTAATATGGCATTTGCTTTCGCTAGTGTGTATCAGAAGAACTTGGGACTTTGACCCCTTATTTTCCCCGACAGCTCTTCATTCCTTAACTGCTTTCTTCCCTTGGCATCTGTGAAAAGGTCCCTGGTTTTACTCATTCCTCTCTTAATCATTTCTTGTTGTTATGGGTACCTCTTAAATATTGGTGTCGTCTAAACAGGCTTCAGTACTTGATTTTCTTTTCTTTCTACTTTATGTGTTATCTCTCCGTGGACAATTTCATTACGTCAGAGTTGTAGCTACCATTATGTGCCATTGGTTTCCAAGTCCATGTCTCTCGCCCATTCCTTTCTACCTCCAAACCAAATTTTCACCTGTCTGCTGGGGCAGGCTTAGAGTAGGTATTCAATAAACATTTGTGCAATGGATGAATGTTTAGAACTTAGTGTCTACTCTCCCCCCAAACCAACGTATCCTCTGTATTCTGTCTTTGTGAAACAACTTCCCAGTATCTAAACTTGACTTGAAAGTACTTGACTCCTACTTTTCCTCACTCCACACTTAACTCCACAATTAACCAGTTCCTATGTATTTAGGTTTGGGAAAAGGGCTGACTTGGGTGTACTGCCCCCATCCTCCAAACCTGCTTTGATGACATTCTAGTCAGGCTTCTAATTTAGACCTATCACAATGCAGTGTAATTACAAGTTCACTTTTCTGTCTCATCTTTCCTCCTCATCTTTCATACCCCCAAGTTTGTAGGTATGTAATAAATATCAATATTTGTCCTAGTGTGCCTTGTTATTTCCTTTCTCAAATTTGTATTAGATGGAGTGGCTGATGTTATGGATTGATGTGCTTCATAGTTTATGCATCTTCAAGAGAGATGCTAACAGAAAGAGTATTTTTGAACCCTGCTCGTAAAAATCTAAGATTTGTGTGATGAATCAGTATGGACAGATAGCGCTCAGAAGTGTTTCTTCTTAAATCCTTTAGGACTTGACCATACACAAAAACTTAAATAGTATTCAGAGTGAATTATCTTTAAGGACACACATATTGCTCGCTACATTAAATGATAAAACGATACCATTTGATACAATAGGGGCAGGGGTGTATATGTAGCCAACGTAGAAATAGGTAAGGTATTATTTTTTTGGAATTGTCTAGGGTAGTAAATTAATGTATTTAAGTCAGAATGTCTCCTGTTGTGTTTAAACCATTCTTTTGTAAGGCTGTAATGTCTTAATTAGGTACAGTGGAAAACATAGCTCTTTGCATTTGGTTAAGAAGTCGCTTTTTATATTATTTTTGGTTTGGCATAGGTATAATCATCTCTTCTGCATTGGAGATAAAAGGGAAAAATCTATTTTAAGAAAATATTTACATACAAGGTTGTGTGCCACTGTGGCGGCTGATGTTCTTGACCTTAGGAATCCTGCCTAGAATCTAGTCTTTTTATCTCTGAGTCATGTTGGGATTAATTGAAGAGCTATTGATAATGAACGCATAGATTACCACTCATCTTCTCCCACTTTTCTGTGCCTCCGTAGGTACATGGACTGTATCGCACAACAGGTGCTAGTTTTGAGAAGGCCCAACAAGAGTTTGCAACAGGTGTGATGTCCAACAAAACTGTCCAGACTGCAGCTGCAAATGCAGCTTCAACCGCAGCAACTAGTGCAGCTCAGAATGCTTTCAAGGGTAACCAAATTTAGAGTCTTCAAACAATACATTGTTACCTTCTGACTGTACTTTTTTCTCCAGTTACTGTATTCTATAAATATTTTTTTTGTTCAAAACACAGTACACACAGCACGTATATTTCCTAATCACTTGTGCATGGGCTAAAACCAGAAAAACTTCCTTGTCTTATTATTTACCTGATAGTTTCTTAATATTTCAGTGCCCCTTGCAAAAAAAAAAAAAATTACATGTGAAATAAATATTCTCCATATTTTTTGGGGGATGAACGTTCAGCGAATTATTTCAGTGGTGCCACGCTGAAATTAACATGGCACTTATGATTAAAAATGCACTTAGTACTTGCTGCAGTCATTCTTTCAGGAGTCAAACGTAAGGATTACACATTGGAGCAGTAAAGCAATGCTTCATTCCTTTTCCTTATTTATATTGAAAGAAATAGGACATCAGAGACTTAGGGATTTTTAAATTGGCTTGCTTTTTAGCAGTTTCAGTCACCAGTGAAGAGCCTGTGTACACTTCATGGTAGATAATGTAAATTTTATCTTTTTATTTTCTTAGAGTAGTTGATATTTTGATAACCAAGCTCTGCTCTTGCATGGTCACCATGTTTCTTAAAAGAATTAGTATTTTGGGTTATGCACTGCTTATGGTTGCAGGTTTGGGGAGTTGTTTATAGAATCATAGAAATGATTTTCTGTAATACTTTCTTCTACATAAAAATTCACTGGGGTGCAATACGAGGATGTAATATAATATGCAGTGCATTATCCGAAAGAAAAGGTAGATACGTGATGGAATAGAATGTAGTGATGATAATACCTTTTTGTTTTTAATTTTCAGTATTCATATCATAGTAAAATATTACTGTATGGAAACTTTGGTATATTCTTGTGGCTACTCTTTTTAATTGAACGGAGATTGTGTCTGGCAGCTCTTTTCTGGGGTATGTGTGTGTCATTTTTAACAGAGGTATTAAAATCTAGGCTAACTCCATGTCCAAAAAGAACATAACAGTATTTGAGAAGTTTTTCTTTTCTCATGTCTAGTTGGCATTAAAAGTATAAAGACCCTGGCACTTCACATATACTTGAATCCCTAACGCACCTCAGTCTTTGAATTTTTGAGACAGACTGAATACATTAAAATTTGTAGCAACAGAAAAAATAAAACATTTAACTTGCATCAAGCAAGAAAATACAGATACAGTTGAATGAATTAATTATGGATAGAATCATGTTAAAATTATTACTATGCAGCACAGAACTTCATTCTTATAGTATACTTGGGTTGAAACTTTGAGTCATTTTTAATAACTGATTAAATGACTTAAAGACATTTGTAAAGTCACGATACTGTTGTTTTGGAAGTCATTAGCTAACCTAAAAGATTGCAGAATAATAAGTATTCAACTTGATTTTGAAAAGTAAGGGTACTCTATTAGATTATATTATTTGAGACTAAAAAATTGGCTGGGTGTAAATGGTTAAATCACTTTTATTCTTCCCCCCAAATCTGGAGTTAAAATGAGTTTCATGCTGGGGGTGGGATGGTGAGTTCTCACTATTTATGAAAGAAGCTTTGTGTGATACTAGATATAACACAGATCCATCCAGATGGTGTTTACATTTGATTTATTTGGGACTTTGTTGAAGTAATATACTTGGAAGATATTTCTTTTATTCTGATGAAAGTAGGATTCAGAGTATGAATTTAAAGCTGTTTTTATGAATATTTCTGATCAGTGATAATCTCTACTTACTTTCTCAACCAAATAAGCCAGTTCAAGATCTTTAGAGTCTATAATCTTACTGAAAATCTGTCTCATCAGTATGCTTTGTTGAGTGTGGATTTTACAAACATTCAAAACATTAACCACAAAATACAGCAAAAGTAGGTATGTCTGTCATTAACTCACCTCTCAAGTTCCTTTTGTTTTTCTTTAAACTGCAAAATGAAAACTTTATCATACAGACTTTTGAAAAATACTGAGATACTTTCCTTCAAGAATTAGGAATGCTTCTCCCTATTCTGTAGAAATCCTCTATTGCTAAATAGCAAAGAATAATTACAACCAACTGAACCTTTTTTTGTTTCGATGGGGGAAATGTTGTTTTAAATTCCAGTTATTTGGGTTAATACAAACTGATAAGAGAAAAATGTTTTTTTAAAAACATAAACGTGCATTAAAATGATGGCGCTGCTTAACAGTTTAATAAGGTAGAGGGGTTTTTAATTCTTATAATCTCTATTCTCTTAACGATAATTATTAGTAAATAGTCACATTTGCACTCAGTAGAAGATTGGCACTTGTTAGTGTTTTATATTTAATATTAGCATTACCCAGTATTGCAATCATGAAATGGTCTTCACATTGTAAGGATCCATGTCACTTTTCAGTTGGTAATATTAAGTTTTGGCTATTTTATTTCAAACTAAAGTTTGAACACTGGAAAATCATTGCTCAGTGGTTTTTAATTCGGGACTTGGATTATTTATCTAGGGATGTTTGTATATTTTGTCAACGAGTAATATTGCGCTGCCATTACGGTGACTGTCATGGTTCTGTATAAATGCCCTCCATCTGTCCCTCTAATGTTGCATGTTTTCAGTGGTTTGGAAGTTTTGTATATTTATTGTATTAACACAGAATGTAATAAAATAAAATGCTGTTTACTGGATGTTTGTATAGTTTTAAATACTGTATTAGCACTTCAGAGGCAGAAATTATGCTGAGGGCCTAAGGTATATAGAAATAACCACATTTAATTTTTAAAAAGTAATTTGTGTATAATTCTATCATGTGCTACTAAACAAAATAAGTAATATAAAAGACTTAGTTAAAAACTCAGCAACATAAAATGACAATTTTTCTGTTGCTTTCACCTTTGTAGGTAGTAGAACATGAGGTTCACTCATTAAATATTTTGACCACTTTAAGGTCAAAATACACAGACTGTCTAGCAGTTAGTGAGATTCAAAATAGAAAACCTGTTTTGTGGCCCAGATTTTTTCCTTGTAGGTTAACATGGATGCCTCTGTACTTGTATTGTATTGATTTGATTGAACTTGTGTTCTGTTTTCTAGCCTCACTACCTGTTGTTGTTTTATGTTCTGATGAAAGTACAAATTTGTGTATTGTTGGATTTTTCACTTGGCTATCTAAAGAGGATATAAAAATATAGTCTAAACTAATGTTCATGGTGAATCTTATTTGAGAAATACATGTTAAATTAAAATAGGAACAGCATTTTCAGTTTTCTGGGTGTTACCTAAAAGTGAGTTTGGATTTTCATTGGAAACAGTCCTTCTATAAATCATGCTGAGATAATGTATGGTTTGCATTTTAGAGGGGGTTTATGTTTAATTAAGTTTCTTAGTTTCTGTAAATCATTTGTAGTACTATAATGCTTATACAGTTATTACTTTATCTTTTTCTGAAAACACTGACATTAGCATCTAATTTTATATCTTTATTGGTAAAAATCTACGTTTAGACTGTTTATATACAGAATTTGTTACATTTTTTTGTGCAACTTTCCCTTATTAGAATGACAGTGGCCATCACACATCATTTCACTGTATCTCCTACCATTTTATCCTTAAGGTAGATGTTTAGTGGAATTTGTTGATTCCATGTGGTTAAGAACTTTAGAGGGGAAATGAAAGCGGTTAATGTAAAAATAATTGAGGATGGTTAAGATGTACACTTCGATAGATTTTCAAGTACCATAGTATAAATTTATTTAGAGTAGAATAATATGTTTTAAAACACTAGAGTTGTTTTTAATACTTGTTTGTTAAACTAAAAGATTGTATCTCAATGGTTAAATATTATGGAAAGTGAAGTATTTCTACTAGAATTTTAGGGTACATTATACAAAACAGCATGCTTTCTGTAAGGATGGGTGTTTTTAAACCTTATTTTAAGGTTCTGTCACAGTCTACAGAAAGATAGGAAGGAATCTGCAGAACATTTCTAAGCCAGCCAGGCGTTGCCACTAATCTATCCTAGATATATAGGTATCTTTAATTTGAAGATTCCAGGAAAATAGGGAAAGGCTCCCCTCTAGTGTTCTTACCCTTCCTGTAGGTTTCATGTTTACAATTTAACTTTGTGGTTTTGGTAAGACAAAGCCTTCAACTTGGAGAATTTTCATTGGCACTGTTCATGTTTTCAAATGGCAAGGGACATGGGAGCCGGTATATAACAATGCAGCAAGTGTTAAATTTTAAGTTTATCCAAATCTTGATTTATTTTTCATCTTATAACTTTCTGGGCTTGGCATGGCTGATGGTGTAGTTAAAGTCCTTCTGCCACTAAAACCCATTTTATCTTTTCTCTACTGGGGACAGAAAGTCGTTAATCCTCTTGTGCCTAGTAGTGTTTCATATACTTGTATAAGATTACTCTGAATATTATCCTGTCTACATTTAAACAGTTGAATCTGTAGAATCATAACCCGCAAATTTTATTTTTTAACTCTTGTTTTTAGCACTTAGCTGTAATCCTAGAGTTCCTCCAGAACTCTTTAAAAATTTTGTGGGCCAGTGATTCTCAAGATAAATCATGGTTGTGTGTAGTTGTTACTATTGGCAATTTATAGTATTCTTCAGGTGCTTGGGGGTGAGGAAAAGAGATGCCCCGAATAACTTTTTTATCTGGCAGTGACAGTGGTTCCTACAATATTATAGTCTCCTATACAGAAACTGAGCCCACTGGGCATACATATCCCTCCGAGTAATTTTTTTTTCCAGTAGGAAAAATATCTGTTGTAGAAATATTGAAGAGTATGGAAAATGATAAATCAGAAAATAAAGACAGTATGTAATTTTATCATCTAGAGATACCACTGCTAATGTTTATTGTATTTTTTCCATTTTTTTCTATACATACGTTTTATACAGTTAAGGGATATAAACAATGTGAACTTTTATCCTGTTTTTCCCTCACTTAGCAATATATCATAATGACCTGATAGTTTAGCTTTTAAAATTAACTTATTTAGTTTATAAAATTACATTTCACATAAATTATTAAAAAATATCTACAGCAAAAGGAGGTAAAGTTGCTTATAATTTTACACCCATAAATAACTACTGTTAAGATTTGGTTCATATATTTCTATTAATTTCCTAGGAAGACAATTTTTTTCTAATATTAAGAAATAAGATTTCCTTCTACATCCTTGTAATAGATCCTCTGGGGATGGCTTATCCAGCTCTCACAAGCCCCATTTCTTTGGGCCCCTGAAGACCACGTTGGTACTGGATGTCACCTAGCTATAATGGAGTCACGTGTGGCTCATTAAATTTTTACTCTGAATGTAGATTTGTCTGGAATTACACTGTTCCAGAATTGGGACATGTGGATAGCCATATTCTGCCAAGTCTTCAGAAGAGTTACTAGAAAGCTGATCTGTAATGAAAGTGAAGAATGAAGCAGACATGCAAAAACAAGTAGGATGAAGGACATAGAAGATCTTAACAGCTTTCTATTTCCTGTATGAGGCCTGACTGTTCACCCATATTTCATTATTTGGATATTACATTCTCCAGGTAAAATTCTTACTCTTTTCTCTTTGAGCTATCTTGAGTTGGTTTCCTATTACTTTTTACTAGAGAATTTTAACTAACACAATGGTTTGTAATCTTTTTTTCAATGATGATATAAATATGTGGAACTTTTCACATTGATGAATTATTTCTGTAACATTAGTAGCTGTACAGCTACCTTTATATACATGTATCATATATTATTTTTCAAAGTCCTGTTATTCCTTTAGGTTCTGAATTTCAGTTTTTTATTATAAATAATATAATTAATATAATTAATAATTAATATAATATAATCAAGGGATATATTGTTGCTAAATTTGGGGCCCAAGCTTGTGTTCTTTCCTTGGACAAGTTGTTGGGTCAAAGCGTAAGTGTATATTTTAAGATCTTTAATGTGCATTGCCAGATGGCTCTCCAGAAAATTGTACCAATTTGTGCCTCCATTTGCAGGAGCAGGACCTCTTTATTTACACTCTACCAGGATTGGATGTTCCTTTTCTAAAAAGGCTTTGCCATCAACAAGTTTGACAAATAATCAGGAGGTTTTCTGAGCACTCTGGTTTCCCAGAGATGATGGGATCACCTGACACTACATTTTTATTTTTTAGTTTGGCTAAATAGGAGTGACCATGTATCTTGTATCCACAGAGAAATCTTCCACTTCCTGAAAGCACTAAGCTAAAGATGATTAGTACAGGATGGAAAAAATTGGTGCCCTCAGGTAGCCAATCCATTGAGCCTCTCTAGGAAAAAACTAGACTGTGTTTTTTTTGTTTTTTGTTTTGGCTGTGCTGGGTCATTGTTGTGGCGCATGGGCTTCTCTAGTTGTGGCATGTGAGCTCTCTAGTTGTGGCACGCAGGCTCAGTAGTTGCAGTGTGCGAGCTTAGTTGCCCCACAGCATGTGGGATCTTAGTTCCCTGACCAGGGATCGAACCCACATCCCCTGCATTTGAAGGCAGTTTCTTAACAACTGGACTGCCAGAGAAGTCCCAAAACTAGATTGGTTTTAACAACAGGTTATGTTATTTTTCACAATTTTTAGAACAACTCTTTAATTTTTAAGATCAACTCCAAGTGGTATCAGTCTGGACAGAAGATTCTTTTAATTTTCTTCTAATAATAACATACTTATTGGGGACTTACTGTATATCAGAGGCTATACTAAATGCTTCACATACATCACTTACTTAATCCTCACACCAAACCTATGGTGGTATTTCTATTCTTGGCCCCATTTTTATAGAGGAATCGGAAATTATCCCAGTCACTTAGTGAGTGGTGGTGCTGGGCTAGGGAGAGGCAGCTGGACCAGTGTCCCATGACTCTTGCCAAGCATGGGGTTGCTTCTGCCACGTGGTGCCACCTCGCTCCAATTCTCTATTTCTTTTTCATCCTTCCACATTTCCAGTAATTCATATCCATCCTTTAGGGACAGTGGACCCTAGAAAAATATACAGTAATCAAGAAAAAAATTACGACGTTTATTTTTGAAATCTCCAGACCAAGGCCTAGCTCCACACGTGTGGGTAAGTACCTGCTGCCTGCTCTTCACAGCAGTGCTAACTTACTAAATGGTCTTTGGCATTTGTGTGTGTGTTTGGAGAAACTTTAGTTGAAAACAAATCCTTATTTAATTATTAGATTGGCTATGAAGAAAATAGGCCTCTTATGTAATCATAATAGCTGCTTATCCTGGATGAGAGATTATTAATTTATTTTATAATTTATTTTTTTATTTAAGTATAGTTGATTTACAATGTGTTAATTTCTGCTGTGCAGCAGTGACTCAGTTATACACACATACACATTTTTTTTTTTTGCGGTACGCGGGCCTCTCACTGTCGTGGCCTCTCCCGTTGCGGAGCACAGGCTCCGGACACGTAGGCTCAGCGGCCATGGCTCACGGGCCCAGCCGCTCCGCGGCATGTGGGATCTTCCCGGACTGGGGCACGAACCCATGTCCCCTGCATCGGCAGGCGGACTCTCAACCACTGCACCACCAGGGAAGCCCTCCATTCTTTTTTATCTTCTTTTCCATTATGGTTTATCCCAGGATATTAAATATAGTTCCCTGTGCTGTACAGTAGGACCTCGTTGTTAAGAGATTATTTATAATAAGAAAACAAAACTGTCATTTTTTTACCACTGTCATATACTTGATGAATTTTTAGTTTCTGTTTTCAGGATTGAGCAAATTGGTACGTATGTTGTCATCTTGAAAAGTATGAAAAATTACCAGGTTTTTCTCTGAAAGGGAGCAGTGCTTTCATCAGTTGTCATCTTACGGTGCGGTCTTTTTGGAGTTGAACTTGGAGGTTATTCTAAGAGTTTACTATGCAGAGATGTTGGTGTCCCCTGGGGGTTTGTGTTAATATTGCCTTCTCACCCGGTACATTCTTGGTAGAAAGAAACTACAGCTGTTTGAGAATGTAGACTTTGGTGTCAAACCTGTATTTGAGCTTTGGCTTACTAGCTTTTTAATGTGGGGCAGATTACTTCACCTCAGTTAAGTTGCTTGGGTGATAGTTAATGTATCTGTAAAATGAGGATAATAATCATTTCTACTCATAGGGTTTTGATGAATAAATGAATTAAAAGAAGTGCTTAGCCCAGTACCTGCCCATGAAAAGTGCATAATGGTTAAAAATTCTTATTTTCTGTCCATGTGTATTGAAGACTCCCAGATCTGTATCTCCAAGCTGGTCTTCTCTCCATGGTATATTTCTAGCTGCACACAGGACTTCGCCGCTGGCAGCCTGAGCTGAAGCTTAACACCTTCACTGTCTCTGTCCCCGATGGATTCCTGACGTAGGTGATGGCACCACTTTCTGCTTAGTGCCCAAACCACATGCCTGGGAGTCGCCCTAGACTCTTTCCCCTCCTCCCCCCACTGCTTCCAGTCAGTCCCCAAGCTGCCCCTTCTTTCTCCCTAACTCACTTCATCTCATTGTCTTCACTATCTCCTGCCTTAATTCAGGCTTCCTTCTCTTGAGAATAAATTTTAGTGGTTTCTCCCAAACACAGGCACTTGGTGGACTGCTTGCATAGGTATTAGGTTTTTCAGGATATTTGGCTATAAAAAGCCATAAGAGCTACTAAGAGCTACAAGTTATTTGATTGATTTTTCTTTTCCGTGTGGTTTTACTACTTCCTCTTATTCATTTATGCTTTTATTTACATCCTGTGTATCTAAGCAAAATGAGCTGTTCATGTCTTAAAGAGTTATCTTGCAGAGCTCTCCAGGGTGAGGAGGAAGCTGTAAGGAAGAAGATAGCAGGGGCAGCAGTGGATGGCCCCAGCCAAGTGACTAAGCAACCAGATGGGGCCCTGAAATCAAGACAGTTATTGGTTCTTGCTGCTTTGGAGAGTAGGCTGAAAGTTTGCTTTGATGCTCTTATCCTTTAGTGCTTGAGAGTCTAAAAAGGTACTGAATTATTGGAAGCTACCGAAATAACCCATTTAAAGGAAATGCCCAGAATAGTCAAGACTCTTACTATGTTAGGCAAAGACTTTAAGGTGAGCTAGGAGTAAGTTGAATGCAGTGTGTTCCAGGAAGATCAGTCATGGAAAGTTGATCCGGTAGCAAAACTGCTAATGATGAAACGGGAAGCACAGGTGAAGGTTACCCAGCCTGTGCCACAATTTAAAGCCAGGGTCCTTTCTCCTGTGGATTAACTTTTGAGGAAGATGTAACAAGAGCTGAAAAAGCAACTGAAAATGTCCAATTTTGCTTGGATTATTTAGATCATAATATGGAAGAATTTTGCTTTTATTGATTTGGGTAATTTTGTCAGTTTTAATTTTGATTCCTATTAGAAATCAGGCATGTGTCAGGTATGTTTAGAAGCCAAAGCTACAAGTAGTTTCAGCTGTCACAGGCCCTAGATCAGGAAAATAGCCATTTTTGTATATTCTATCACTAAGTGCTTCACGCGATACAGAGTAAGAGTTTATGAAAAGGGTTGTTAGTGTCTTCTCTGAGTTTCTAAATTAGAACTCTGCTTCTAGATGAGGTTTTTTTATGGGCAGGATTACGTTCAGGAAATGTGGATGTGAACTGCTCCATGACTGGCTTTTAACTTTGGTATTTTTGTTGGAAGGGGTGAACGTGTCCTTCTGTTGACTTTTCCCTTGTTATACACATTTCTTTACATTTATAAAGCTTTTTAAATACTTTGAAGCATTTCCATATTTCTTTACTTTAAAATTAAGATATCTGTATAGTATTTGAGAGGGTTTTATTCCTCCCTATTTATAATTACATCAGTGCTTCTCCAAGAAAGAAACATATACTTATCTTGAAGTTAAAGCTAACCTAAGGCAGGTGTATATATGTTACTAGTGAATGGCATAGTTAAAATACCTGAATATCTTCTTTCCTGTCATCACTATTACATATAAGTTAGTCTTTCAAATTTGATTGGTAGATATCTTCTTGATGAAATGATACACATCATATTGAAACCAATATACTGAGACTTGAATCAGAATGAGTTTGCAAAATCTGGTTTAATTCATATCTGGGGAGGGTAGGGGAGCATGTTGTGAAAATACATACGCACAGGAACCTAATCAATGCTAGACAAATAATGTATTAGTTTACAATATAATAGGATAAGCAGAAATTCAAAGGCTCACATGGAGTCCGTCAGCGGTAATACAATTTTATATTTGGCTCAAGTGGCTGTTGCATATCAAGTGGTGCTGAGTTCCTCCAAAGCACCTCATGACCCCCCAGTCTTGGAAGGAGTTTCACCACAGTCTCAGAAGAAATCCCAGTCGTGCTTTTATTTCTTTTGGCCCTTGGGAGTCACTGCTGCCCAAATACAAACGCAGGCCAGGGATTTCCAGTGGCCACATGTTATTGCACAGAGAGGTCTGTTCTAAGCAGACCCTTATGGCTAAGACGGTGTGAGATTAGCCCTTAAATAGTGGTCTAGCATTAACGTGGTCTATCAAAGCATGTTAAGAAATAGCTCCTTAGTGATTATGTACCAGCTACTAGTTATCACACAAACAGAAAAGGCAACGTGGCAGCTTCACATTTCACATGAAAGACTAGCATTAACTGGGCCTGTCTTGCTGGCTTAACTTTCACATAAATCTAGTGATTATTTTAATTTAGACCCAGGAAAAAAATGATTTCATACCAGTCTTTTCTTCACATAGGTTTGTGTAGCATTAAAATTGTTATGGGTTAATGACTAGGCCATGAAGGCAATATGTTTAACTCTCCTTTGCCAAAACAGAAACAATCTCTGTTCTGACTCCTGTCCAGTTTCCAAAAAACAAAACATACATACACCTTTGTTATTGCACATCTTTCACACAGACTTGTGTATGTATAATATACATATATATTTTTTAAATATGCTACACATAAAAAAGACAATGGCACTTTACAGAATACATGTTTAACAAAGATCATTACACCACAGATGTTTGATAACTATACAAAAACCCTTACACAATTAATGTAACATTGTTGAATCAGCACACAGGTTTAAAAAATCCACAGACTCCAAAGCACACATCTCTGCCTTCCTGGAGTTCATTGAGAAACCCAGCCCCATCACAAAACTTGAAGCACAAACGCAGGCAAAAAATAAATAAGACTTGCTGGTAGCAGTAATGGTCCAGGTATATTAGATTTTTAGACTGAGGCGCTTGATAGAAATTTAATAGAAAAATAGCTGCGGGTCAACGATTGTCTAATTATTTTTAATCTATTATTTCCTTCTAACACATTCCTCCTATGCAGTGGTTTTTAAACAGCCATGCAGTTTTTGTCTAGACTAGCCTGATTTTGATATTCCATTTATCCCAACTGAAGCCTGGCTAAATGGACTAAAGGTTTAGAAGGCCCACATTACCTTTCTCCTCTTTCTCTGCTAGAGAAATTTCATCTCTGCTCTGCTTAACAAATCAGTGTTTAAGCGGCTTTTAGTGGTTTGCGGTTTTGTGTGTGTGCATGTGCTGGTTTTTTTTTGGTCTTCTGTAGCATTCAGACTGATGAAGTAAACACTGTCAGGTGACTTTCTTCTGGCCAAGAGAGGTCACGTTTTCGCTCATGACTTCTGTTATCAGAGTGACCTAGGAATATCCCGCCCTCCACCGCCCCTCAGTGAAGGCGCAGTCAGGCAGTAAAGATGATGGACGTGCTTAGAGAATCCTCTAAGCTTATGACTTGTCTGCGAGGAGAGTGAGAGTGTAAAATTAGAGTTGTAACATGGGTTCTCTATCTTGTATAGAAGAAGAAGTACAGTGAATCTTGTGATGATAAATTTAAGGAAAAAAATTGGGTTTTAAATCATTTGCCTGATGGAGGGAGTTGCTTTTTTTTAAATGAAAATTATTGCCAAGGGTTAAAAAGCAATGACTGTGATGGCATCAGAACTTGGTTAGAGCATACAGATGCACAGTAAGGGACAGGAGTCCTGTCCAGTGGCTGCCATAACCTATCATTTCTGTGTGGGGTCAGACACAGTTATTGTTTGTGTCCTGAGCCCTTATGACAGGCTGCTATGAGGATACCTAAGGATACCCCTTGAAGGATACCCCTTGAAGGATACCCCTTGAAGTCACAGATGTACATCTTGTTTTTACTCTGAACTTTGGTCTAAGAATGGTGAGCTCATGAAGACCTGGTTGCATGCCCCCGCCTTCCTGCCCTTTAGCTCATTATCTGTGAGATAAAACGGTTTCTGGTACAGGCCGAAGGCTAGGATGGAATTAAACTGGAATGGAACAACTACAGCAATTACTTGTTCTGCAGCAAGGCATGGTTTTAGACTCACACAGCTTTAAGATGATTTTCTCAGGGCAGGGTTGTCAAATCTGAATCGGGGCTCTCTACCTGGTGGTGCTTAGCACACAGTACCTTGCCCGAACAAGGTTCATAGTTATTTGTTAAATTTTCAAAACAAAGCAAGCCCTCAAGTAAGCAGATTCATAAGCCTAAAGAGACCTGTCCTTTTAGTCCTTCCAGAAATTTGGCAGGTCCACTCCATTTGCTTAAATTGCAAAGAAGTGTTTCTATCGCATTCTGCAATTCTGAAGCTCAGGAGAATACCAGACTAGGTTCTTTCTGGTCACTTTGATCGGTTCCGAAGTAAGTCTGAAGTGATGGCTAATATCATTTTCCTGAATCAATTATGTTGGTGATTTATAGAAACTAGTTTAAAAGCCCCTGAATCCTTTTTAATAGTGGTGTTTCATTCATTCTGTAAACAGGTATAGGCAGGTGCTATGAGCTTGGTCTAGCTCTCATTCATTTTGCATTAACTTTCTATCTACTCTGTGCTTTCCTGAGAATGAAGCCTTTGATGTAACTCACCAGTTAGAGCAATTTAATGTTATTTCAGTCTGCTTTCAGGACCAACACCAGTAACTAGAAAAACTTAACTCCCATCTCTAGCTCCTTTTTCTGCACAGAATGCCATCCTGCTGCTGCTGGGGGGTAGGAATACAGCTGAATACAGCATGGTTACCACACAGTGGGAAAAGGTCTCCCTGCAAGTGCTGAGATTCTGGCAAGCTCTCCCAGTCACCAGATGAATGAGCCACAGCTGGCTCGGAGACCTCTGTCCCTGGAATCAGGAAACAGAGCGAGGTTTCCTTTGGCAGTCAAAGCGCAGTCCTAGCCCTAGAAGAACACCATGTGATCTCCAGTGGAAGAGGAGACTGGGCCAGTACTGGTGCTAGCCTGGCTGCTGGGGAGTGGAATGAATTTGTCTCCACTAGCAGGATTTTGTACTTTTATTCTCATGATTGGACAGGTTCTTATTCTTCCTTTACTCAAATTTCTAAACTCTTGGAGTGACAGCTCAATTGATCCACCTGACTCTGGAATTCAGCCTAGAATAAGTCCCACCACAGAATTCCACACTGTCCCTGCTGACCCCTTGGGTCAGCTAAGCAACCGACAGTGTCTTGCTCGGCCCTTTAGCACACATCCTCTCCCCGGTGGGTGTGCAGTCTTCATTGCAGTCTCCACCTGGGAGAGTTTGAAAGAACTAGGAGGAAACAAAAGCACCAACCCCCAAACCTCACTCTGAGGCAGAGATGCTCACAGGCATGCAACCTGTGCAGAAACGTCTCTCAACAGCCCGCAAATCTGGCCAATGGTCTCTTCTGTTACCAGAGAAACTGCTGCTTCAATGGTTTAGGTCATCATCCTTCCTTGAGCCTTGGGGGGAGATGGAGTCTGACAGAACTTAACTGCGTGTCAGGGTTTATGTACTGTTTTCACGTTCCATCTCTTACAGTTTGCACCGTGGCCCTCCTGTGCAGTCACTCTGTGCAGCTGGGTGTTGCCTGTCGTTGGTCCTGGCGAGGCTCAGGGCTGTGGAACGTGGCTTTGGTAGGTAAAGGCTAGTTCTTCACTCGATTCAAACGACAGAACCGGAAGTCAAGTGTTTCACAAGGTTACACGAGCAAGAAAACGGCATTGATGTCTCTTCCAAACTAAAGGAGGCAGATAAGGTTTTTCCCCTCTTCGATTTCTTCTTGGACTTTGTCACTGGAGGTGGCAATTTCTGCTTGTGCGGAGAAGACGGCACAGATGAAAGTGAGGACCGTGCCCCCGATGGCGGTATAGAAGGCCCAGCCCAACGAGCAGTCTCCGGGTTTGTAGGCCGATGCGTAGTGTCCGCAGTAGCCTATGGCCTTCTGGCAGCCCCAGCCAGCAGGGTAGAGTATCAAACCCAGGATAAGGAAGAGGCCTGCAGGGCAGAAGAAAAACAGGTGAAAGCCCCACGGCTCTCCAATGGCAAGTGAGTAACTGCGCCAGTCTGTGGAATGGCTACTCGATCTGCCTGCTCTGGGCAACGGCATCCGTTCTGCAATAGCAAGTGTTGGGGACCGTTTCTAGGCAGCTAATCTGGCCTGATCAAGACAATCAATCAATCACTTTAATGAAAATATTTTTAGCTGCTTTTGTACATGTTGGAATGTGAGCCCACTAATAATTCCTCTTCTAGAAAAGCAGGTAACCTTGTTACTACTTCTTCCCACAGGGCTCTTACTGCAGGGAGCAGTTAGTTCCCTTTTGGTCTGAGGCAGAGGTCGGCAGACTAAGGTCAAGTGGGGTCTTGTTTTTGTAAATGGAGCACAGCTATGCCTATTCGTTTATGGACTGCCCGTGGCTGCTTCTGTGCGGGGACAGCACAGGGAGAGTTGCTACAGACCCTATGGCCTGCGAAGTCTGAAATATCTACTCTCTGGCCTTTGGCAGGAGAAGTTTGCCCACCCCGGTGTGAGGGAATTCACGGAGAACCGTGGTTAAATGCGACAGACCACATCTTAAGCTGGGTGTCATGCTTTAAAGATAAACCCACGAGGAGTCTGTTTGCTGGCATCCACCAGCAACCAACCGCATACCTAGAGACCTTCTATGTTTACACATACATTGAGAGGCCACTTGCAAACTCCGTAAGAACCTTTGGTCCGAGTGCTTTCAAGTAAGCTCAGCTCTGAGGAGACGCTAAGAAGCTCTGTTTCCACTGTGCTGACGCCACCACAGCACTGCCATGCTAAAGGCCCATTTTTCTCTCCCTCCAGCTGCTCACTGTGAAATTGAGAGGCCTTTTTCCTGCCAGCCCTGGGGGTTAGGAGCTACTCCAGGGCAGGATTAGGCAAGGCAAGTGAGGCACAGACAGTCGTTCTCAGGTGCCCGCTCTGTGCCCGCGGCAGCCCGGGAGGGAGCGCCTCCCCGACGCACGGGAGACGCTGCCTACGAGGGCGTCCGCATCCCGGGACCACGAAGGGAACTGAGCGGCCTCAGGTCTTTCTTACCGACAAAACTTTCTTGGTAGAAAGGGTGCTGCGGGAAGAAGATGGCTTTATTCGACGTAGCAGGAAGAAAGAGTTTTCTTTGAAGAATGTCACCTACATCATCAAGATCGCTAATGCACAGTCAAAAAGACCTGTTTTTTAGATACACTGGACTAGCAGTTCTGTCCTCTTAATTTAAGCTTACTCTAAATTCTCTTTTCCTACCTTTACTGAAATCCTCTGGGGTTACCACACCAAAGCTTCCTAGGCATTTACAGCAACTTCCTGACAAAAAGAACACGACTGCATTTGTGCTAGTATTCGGTTTGAGGAAGGTTGTGTTTCAGACCACAGATCACAGCTGTCATGGAGAGCATCTTCTCCCCGCTCATGGCACTAGAGTGGGTTTTGGGGTCTGATTGTCCCTACTTCCCAAATTCATCCCCTTGTTCTCCTCTGAAGGCCTCGCGGGGCTTTCTAGCAGGGGTGGAACAGAGGGAATCCATTTACACGCTCACGGTCTGAAGAAGAGCGATTCACAAAAGTTTTTCTAACTGTGCAGCCCTTATTTCTCCGTAGGTCGGGGTGCTGGGAGCCAGGTGGCGGTGATCCGTAGCTAGGGAAATGCGATCCAGTGTTGGGAGGCGTAAGTGAAGGGAGCAGCGGCCCAGACACCTGGAGAGATGCTGTTAGAAATGACCGGGCGCATGGAGCAAATCCTGCCGAGGATCAGGCCGCCTGTGGAGAATGTGCTGGCGCGCTGGCATAGGCACAGTCCCGGACCAGCTGTCCTGGTCTGGATGTCTGGCTAGAAGTCACATAGCAGAAAGGCCCCTGTAGTCCCTGTGTGAGGCTAGGACACAAACCAGCAAGATGGTGGACCACAGCAACAACTCAGCAGGTGGTCGGTCACTTAGTAGTTAAGGTCTCTAGGTTTGGAGTAAGATAGAGGTCTGAATCCAAGCTCTGCCATCTACGAGCTGGGTGACCTTAGAGAAGTCTTTGAACCGAAGTATGATTACTCACCTGTAAAATGAGCTCATCCTTAACTCATAAGGTGGGTGTGAGTGTTACACAGTCTGTAAAGAGTACTTGCTGTGTCCCTAACAACAACTTGGAACACAGACTAGCGCTAGGTAACAGGTTAAAGCCCTTGGCAGGCCCCTTCCATGCAGAAGCAGAAGCAGTGTAAAGTTTACCAGTTATGAATAGACAGGCTGGCCTATTGGGGGGGGTGGGGGGGTGGATATTTTGAAAGGTGTCATAACTGGGGGAGAGGAGGCTACAATGAGTACCCTTGAAAGAAGAAACTATTCTCCATCTGAACAAATGTAACTCAGCTGGGGAGATCTACGATGACTGAGCTAATTCTTTTGTATTTCTAAGCCTGTGATAAATCCCGATTAATTCCCACCTTGTTCCCTAGGAAAGCTCACCCAAGGCACATGGAACCTTGGGAGCTTCCTCCCTCAGGTCCTAAGTTACTGCGCTGGAAACCAGAGGCACCATCGCTGGGACCTGTGTGAGGATTCAGAGGCACTTCGAGCACGCAGCCTGTAGGCAAGGCAGTATTAACGGCTCTCCCTTTTAAAAGGCCAGAGTGTTTATATTTGAATATTAATTGCACACATCGTTTGTATTATGTGGCTTAAACAAGTCCAACTAGTAAAATTTAATGCATTTTAATATGCATTATAACCCTTGAATTGTAAGGGTTTCTCTTTATGGCAAAATACTTTTCTTAACCACCCTTCTCTAGAGTGGCTGTTAGCAATTTACATTCCCACCATCATCACAGCAGGGTTCCCTTTTCTCCACGCCCTTTCCTGCACTGGATAGGGGCTAGGGACAGAAGACCGAAAGCACAGAGTCTGCTGTCACGTAGCAGCTCTGCCACCCTGTGCTGGGCTCTGGCTTGTAGGATGCACAAAATAATGTGGCTGTCTCAGATCCTTCTGGGAAGCCAGCAGTTTTAAAATAACTATTATTTTAATATCATCAGACCCCTTTTTTCAGAACACTCAGGAACATTCACCCCTGTACTTCTCCTTAGCTGTCCTCTTTGCTGGTAGCTCAGATAAGGTTCCTGAGGTGCTTCAGGCCTTCTTAAAATCTTGTGGCTGCTACTGGCCAATCGATCTGTGAATAAGGACAGCAGGGAGACATCATAAAAGGGCGCCATGCTTAAGAGTCTGTCAAAATCCTCAGCTTGACTATAAGCCCACAGGGCAGTCCCCCGGAAGGGTGACAGAAAGTGGCTCTGTTAGGCTGCGAGCCCCGGTGCATGTGATGTGCGCCCAAACGACAGGCTCCCAACCTGGGCAGCCTGGCTGGTGGGCCTCTCCTCCCAGCACTCACCAGAGCTGCCCCTAGCTTGGTTAATGCCGTGAAAACACAAGACAGTCGGAGAGAGAAAACAGCCGGCCTTCAGGTGAGCAAGGACAGAACAAGCATTTGTCATCTTTCTAGGTATTTAAAAAAGGCTCTTCTACCAGAGGAGTTCCAGAAATGTCCACGATTCAGGTGGCCACACGCGGCCCTCACCTCACCTCGCCTCCCGGGCCGGCGCAGCTTCCGAGCGGCCTGGGCGCCGGCTCCTGGGCCCTAACGAGCACTCCTTAGTCACAGCCGTCATCTCAACAGGTTCTTTCTGCTTCCAAGTAAGATTATCGAGAAGGCCAGAAAGGTTTCCCAGCTCTCAGAGTAAAATCCAGTTTTCCCTCCCTGGCCCTCGAGGTCCTCCGTGCCCCAGCTCCCCGCGCCTGCCTCTCTTGCCCTTTGCCCTCTGCTCCGGCCACACACCAGCCGTGCTCGGGCCTCTGCTCTTGTTACGCTCCTCTCACCTGCACTGCCCTTCTTGCAGACAGCTTTCCAGCCACCTTCAAGTGCCATCTCCTTGGTCTTCTGGTCCCATCTATTTACAATTCCAAACACCTACCTCTCCCTTAACCTGCTATCCCCCCCTTCCTTGCTTTATTATTTCTCCTTAGCATTTATTACTGACAAACAGAATAGATTACTTTGAGTCATACGAAACTGTCAATATTTGTCCATTTTTTACCTACAAAAATGGTCATTTCATGTGGTTCAACCTGATACTTCACTTAGTTATTCTGATTGTTAATCCACCTCCATTCTAAACTTCAAGCTCCACGAGGGCGGTGCTCAGAACAGTGCCTGGCACAGAGCAGACTCTTAATAAAACTTTATCAATGTCAGTGCAATTCGCTTTGCAATACAGTTTTTCTAAACCATAGTGCCCCTGGGGAGAAAGAGTAAAATAACTTTGGCAGATGCCAATCAACAAGAATGAAGTTATCCCAGCAGGAAGGGAGATGCACACTCTTGGTTGGCTGGCTTCTCCTGTCACACTGCCTGGTCCAGGCCTGTGAATCCCAGGGGCTAGAAGCAAACATCCGCCCCAGATTCCAAATAGGCTTGATGACACCTGCTACCGAGACAGAACTGAAGTCCACGACTTCTTAGATGGGCACATCAGACAGCAGGCAAGAGAACACAGTAAGACATACACCAAGTCTGCTGCAAATGTGGCGTGGCTTTTCTAGTCATCAATTTGGAGTGCACCAGGGACTGTCAGCTGAGGTGTGCTCTGGATTGAGTTTCACATAAGAGCCACACCAGACAATGGTCTGCTCTCCCCCGCAGCTCCTGAAGTGAGGCCAGCCTATCTCTGGGGCCTTTCCATCTCCTTGCCTTAATGCATCACCGTTTGGGCTGTGTGTGAATGTGTGTTGGGAGGGTGGCAGAGAAAATAAGGGACTAGGCCAGTGGGCATGTCATTTCCTTCTGACTGGCATCTCTTCCTGGTGCCTGGCTGAGCTGCGACAGGCCCAGCTGGGAGGGGGAGGAAAGGCAGGCAGGATGATACTGGCCAACTACCCAAGAAAACAGCCACCACTACAAGAAACCACAGGCAGTTCAGAGGGCCGGTAACTTCTGCAGTGGCTCGACTTGATGATACCCAAGAAGGTACCATTTTTTCCCAACCTTAAGAGATATCCTCTCCCTTGTATCCTGCCTTTTCTCTTGCTAACAGCCTCGCAGTTCATGGTACCAAGAGAACTAGAAGATGCCAGCATATGCTCACCATGGGGTCACTTGGGGGATGACTCAACCTTATCTGGGGAAGAAATTAATTAATTAAGAAAGAAATTAATGAAAGGGAACGGATGGTTAGTCACTTGGACTATTCCACAGATGCCACACCAGGCTGGAGACAGAGCCCTGACAATTTACCAAGGCTCACCATAGGGTGCTGGCTCTCTCATGGGCACCAGCTATCACACTGCAACACCCATCACGTCCCTCTGCCATTTTAGTAATATTTTCCCCTACCTGGAAGGAGCTTTCAGACTCAACCCTGGATTCCCAGCAGTTCTATCCTGCTACACAGGAATTTTTAGAGTCTATGGGTGACCTAAACACGTGGTTTGTGTTTAATTCAAATAATTAGACTCCATGAGCTCTGAAAGGGAGAGGGCAGGAGCTGTGTTTCATGGCTGAGTTTCTGGTGCCTTGAAAAAGAAGGTGCTAAAAAATAAAATGAATGAAACACCCTGGGAAAAGTAATGTCAGAGTCTTCCTGATCAACAGTCAGCACTGACTGTGATTAGACCGGCCACAAAATTATATATCTTAGGTAATTTTCTTGCTACTGCCTTGAAGTGAAACAGTATGGTATCAAATATAAGTTTTAATCAAATCCCTTAGGTGGGGGAAACAACCTCCATAATCTTGCCAAGACTCCAGTTTTGGAAAGACTACGAGTTGCTGAATGCAATAAATAATATGTTACTTGTCTGAAGGTGACCACCTCCAGCTTTAAGCGTCCGGGACGCTAGGAACGGGGAAGCCAAGTCTGAACCACTGCTCTTCAGCCTGTGAAGGAAGAGTGCGGAAGGCTCCGTGGCTACTTCACAGGCTCTCCCTGGCTGTGTCGGCCCCGACGCCCTCCCTGCCAGTCTGTCACCCAATCACCCCACACTTTTGCTACCTGCTGGCCAAGGGGACGGACTCCAGGTTTCTTGCCTTTTGTGTGTCACCCACTGTCTGTACAGAAGGAGGCCCTTTTTCCTGGCCTGACAAGTGAGAACTAGAGGCTGGCCCCTGTTGTACAGAAGAACAAGTGAGTCTTTGGACATCATACTCCCACCTCCCCTTCAGACAGGCTTCCAGACTAAATAGTAAAGACTGACTAGACCTCAGTTTCCAAAGGAAATTTTCTAAGGACGGGAAGAAAAGATGGCCGTCTGTTACTGCTACCAGCAGCCTGTGGAGAAGCCCCCAGTGAGGGACACACCCTCAGCCTCCACTAGGTCATAACAAGCTCATTCTGAAGCTCTGAAATACCCTAACATCTCTGGAGAGCGAGTGCACAGCAGACAGCGGACAGCAGGCTTAGCATCATTTGATACATTTGGGCTCCAACTAGGTCTAGCTGAGGACCTGAACAAGGGGTCTCACTCATGCTGACCCCCTGGGCACTCATCCACCTGGAAATACCCTCCCCCCATCCCAGCCCAAATGTCACCTCTGTGTGACATTTGTCACCACTTCCTGCCAGAATGTTACTCTCTGTGTGTTCCCACTGCCCTGTGCACATCCCTCTTCAGCTCTTTATCATGTTATTTTTGTATATTCAACTCAATTTACTGAGTTACCTACTAAGTGGCAGGCATTATTCTCGGCCCTGAGGATAGAGCAAGGCCCCAGCAGAACTCTGAACCCCTTGAGGGCAGAAAAGCTTTATCCTTCTTGATTTACATCACAATTTTATCTTTAGCATTTACCATAGGGTATGTCACACAGTTGGGTAACAGGTCAAGAGTTCAACTTATTTCTGGCTTTGAAACAGCCACTGACTCATCTAGGAACCCAGCAGGAAACCATCTAACTATCAGACATCCATTTCCCATTCAACATAGCTCTGGGGGGAAAAAAAAAATTCACCTGGTGGTGTTTATCCCTGTCAGGTCTACCCTGTGACTCAGACTGAGCTCCAGTCTCTGAGGTGCTCAGCTCAGCTGTGCCGGGAGGCTGCCCCTGTCACCGCACCCCCTGCCCCTCAACCTCTGGCCCAGGCGGCCATCCCTCTAACAAGAAGCAAGACAGATCAGATGGGAGAGTGACTGGCTTCCTGCATCCCACCCCTATTCTGGGACACAGCTCAGAGAGCGTTCCAGCCTTACTGGGGGTGACAGCTTCACTCAGCAAGTTCAGAAAGTACTGACAATACTGTGGTAAAGGAAAACTAAGGAGACAGGGCAGTGCCTCTTGCAGGATCATCTGCCAGTGTCCTGCCTCCACACGGGAAGCCATGTTGGTTGTCCCTTCGCGGTATCCCTGGCTGGTCTTCCTCACCTTTCCAATCTCTGAACACGGGAGGGCTCAGGGCCCAATCCTTTGTCCTCTTCTCCACATTCTCTTGATTGATCACACTCGGTCCCACAGTTTTAAATACTGCCTCTAGGCTGGCATCTCCTGAATTCTGATCTCCACCTTTAACTCCAGATTTGCATGTCCAACTGCCTACTTGACCTCCACTTGGATATCTAACAAGGTACTTGAAAACTATGTCCAAACCTAACTCTTGATTCCTACTCCCCACTTCAGAACCTGGCCTTTGCCCTGTGGACCTCATTTCAGCAAATGGGAGCCCAATTCTTAGACCTGCTCAGGTGAAAACCCTTAGAATCCTTCCTGACTCCTCTCTTAGGGCCCACATCCCTCTGCGGCAAAGCCTACTGGCCTTCATTCCAGCTGCTCCCTTGGCCGGAAGAGCTCTTCCTCCTGACTGTCCATAGGGCTAACTCCTGTATCTCCTTAAAGTCTTTGGCTGAATCTCTCCTCACCGAATCCTACCCTGACGACCCTATTTAACATTGCAGCTTCCCTCCTTATCACCCCAGCATACCCAACCTCTCTCACCCTGGCTACTCCTTTTGTTTTTTCCTTCCATAGCACCCATCACTTTTTAACATACTGTATACTTATTTGGTTTATTGTGTCTCCACCAGCTTGAATGTAAACCCCACGAGGATAGAGAACTTCGTGCAGTTTTTTCTTTATGTATCCCAATCGCCTAGAACAACGTCTGACGTGTAATAAGTGTTCAGTAAATATTTGTTGGATGAATGGAAAGATAGAGTGCTATGATGTGGATGGTTACATTTTAAAATGAAGCCATTTTAAGTGCTTGCCAAGTTTTTTAAATGGTTGGAGGAAAAGCTACATTCGATAACGGTGAATCCCAGGGGTCGGCAGTTTTGGCTAACAGCACACCAGCCACACTTACTAATGAAACACACAAAGGGACCAAACCATGGGACTGGCCTTCTACCTGACTGCAAGCACTGAATATCTCCTTTCTGGCTACAGAAAATAGATCTTTGTTGGGAGATGACGCAGAAAAAAGCAGTAAGTCAACTAAATGTAATAAGTTTTCAGTAATCTAGAGATCATCTTAGCCTCAAATCTCTGAAGTTGTTTCCAACTATGCTTGGCAGCGGTAACGACATCTATAAAGACATGCTGTGGCTGACTGTGGGAACTGCCCGGGACACCAGCTGGGAAGGGAGGCGCAGTGCAGGGCTAAACCTGGAGAAGTTCAGGAAAATGGCAGGTGGCAGAAGGGTACACCCGGGGGAATGAGGAGCGAGGTGGACCATGGCAGTATGCAGAAGTGGTAAGGGCGGTGTCTAGAAGCAGCATGAGCCTGGAGAATGGAGAGACTGACAGAAAGTGTCGGCACTGAAGGCAGGAATGTAGAACTGCTGACGGCCCAGGAAAATACCCACTCCCATCAGCAGCCCTGAGGACAGTGTCATAGATCAACCGCAGGTGCAGCGATGGGGGGGTGGTCAGGGGAGGGAGAGGAGGTGATTCCCTGCTTCCAAAAGGAATATGTTTAGTTATTTAACTCTAAGTCTGGGACCATCATGTGGTACAACAACTGATGTACAGAGTGATACACAACCACCCTAGGCCTGCTAGTTAACATTTATCTGTATGTTTACCTCTCTTTTCTGTCTAAATTTGAATTTTTTCCCAAGTCATCTTCCATGCTGACAGCTGGAAGTCATTTTGGCAGTCCCTAATAGCTATTTGAAAGTCGTCAACTGTTGTTAGGTAGGGACCTTTTCTCTCTCACAATTCCCTAAGGCAAACTGTCAGGTATTATTAAGACTGTGCTTTGAGGAAGGCACCATGTCAGACCAACGAATTTGCCATCCAGCTCTTCTCTTTCCAAAGATCACAGTATGAACCTGTGTACTCCTCCTGTGCAGGGACTTTGCAGACAGCCTGTAGTGGTCATTCTCACTCACCAAGGCAAGGCTGAACTAGGTCCTCTACACTCTGTTTTAAGAAGAGAGGCAACTCAGAATTTCCCAGGTAAAAAGTTTAAATAAAAAATTACAAGTAAATGGTTAGCCAACTATCTGGAAAATTATCCAGAACAGTGATAGTAAAAAACTAGGAATCTTGCTGTGACATACTATGCATTTGTCCCATAATAGGACAGCACTGGCTCCAAGGTCTCTTAGATGCCTCAAAGTATGTACATTTGGCTCAGATGAACTCCCGCTGGATTATAAACTGGACAGCAGTAAGGAGTGTGTTCTGTTCCTTGGCTTCTACCTCCATCTCCATCCCAAATCCAACACAGTCCTCTACACATACTGTGTTGTTGACCAACTTCACATGGCATTTCTGATTCCCATTTCCTTTCTAGTCTTCTCATTTTTGGAAGAACCTTTTGGAAAGATCTTCTGTGGTAAAAATGGTAGATGCCAAGCAAAGATGACATGGAGTTTAAGCTATAAACACCCTCCCCCAATTTTACACATTCACAACTAATACTTTAAAGCTGGAAGTTTATACAGGTGATCAGAACCTCTTAATGATCATAATGATAATTGTTATAATAACAACGGCAGCAGTTAAGTGCTAAGCACTTTAAATATAACTCAGATGAGAGTTGTCTCCGTGAGAGGATCTTGTGAGGTTGGTACTATGAATATCATCATTTGGCACATGAGGAAACTGAGGCACAGAGGGATTAAGGTTACACAGCTAATCAGTGGTGGAGCTGGGACTCAAATCCAGGCTGCTGCGTTACTGCACACCAAAGACTAGCTTCCAAAACAAAAGCATCTGTGCAGCTGAAGAGGGGAGACTGCTATATCCTCAAAAGCTGGCTCGCTTATACCTACGAGACGTTAGAGAGCAGATGACGATGAACAGCTCTCAAGTGGAAAAAACCACAGGAATGCTGTAAGGGGATGACGGGGAGAGGAAGGCTGCACAAAAATAAAGGCTCACCTATTCTCAGGCAGGTTGATTTGCTAACCCTGCAGCAAGACAACAACAAGATAAAGGATTTCCATCCACCCCTTCTCTTGCATTACAATCTGAGTGTCATCAGCCTCCTTTACTACAATATAGATGTCACCTTGGAATGGCTGCCACTGGCCAAAAAAAACTTCTAGAAAGAACACCTATGAACAGCTCAAACCAACATAATATTCGCTATGATGTCCTCTCCTGAAGAATCTGTGTGAGCAGAAAACTGGAAATAAAGCACAAAACCCATCAGACCAGGGGGAGAAAATGTAAGCCGTATCATCTGTTTACATTTTAGTCTTTGAGATTCTGTGCACTTGGGAACCATCTGAAACTGCACATCTACCTAGAATACTAATGCCGTCCACAAACTGGTCCACAAAAAAACCATATCCTATGAACTTTCCAGGAGAGACATCTGTAGCTGATTAGACAAAATCGAGCACCGAGAGCATTCTCAGCCGCCAAATTACATCCCTCCTCCAGCAGCTGGGGCCATGGTTTAACCATCCCGCTTCCTCCAAGTAGCCTTTCTTTTCTTTTTTTCTTTTTCTTTTTTTTTTTGCGGTACGCGGGCCTCTCACAGTTGTGGCCTCTCCCGTTGCGGAGCACAGGCTCCAGACGCGCAGGCGCAGCGGCCATGGCTCACGGGCCCAGCCGCTCCGCGGCATGTGGGATCTTCCCAGACCGGGGCACGACCCCGTGTCTCCTGCATCGGCAGGTGGACTCTCAACCACTGCGCCACCATGGAAGCCCCAAGTAGCCTTTCTTAATTCACAGAACAGAGCTGAGGATCTCTGCCTTGACCTCCTCCTAACCCTGAACCCTTGCACCATTCACCATTACCTGTACGCAGGCAGTAGGTTTTAGTTAATCCTGTGCTAACAAGAGATTTGCTTGTCTCAATGTCTACATTCGGGATGCTGCTCTCAATCTAAGGCATCAGGCTCTCAAATCTTGCTTATGACAACTACAGACACCAGGATGGGGCCCCCCCAAGTCTCTTCTACCCAAGAAGAGTTCTGGTCCTTGCCTCCCAAGCCCCAAAGCTAAATTAACAACGCGGTTCCAGCCTGCTTGACTTCTCCAGATGCCAAGACACTACCCTCAGTACCAAAATGCCAGTTAGCCATTCAGAGTCAGGGGTATTCGAACAGTATTTATAAATAAGAGTAATATAACAAAGTATTAGTTATACCATGAATCAAGGAGTTCTGCCCAAGAACTGCCACCTTTGGTTAATCTCTACTTTTGAAATCACTTTGCCCACTAAGGCTTTTCAAATTTTCATTGAAGATTTATTCTATAAAGCCCAGACAGGATTTGGTTTTACTGACTGCCAGTTCTGGAAAGATTCTTATTGGTTCTTTGCATGATGACTCATTTATTTATGCTCTGTCTAGGAGGGCAGAGTACATGCTAGGATTGAGACTTAGCAGCATTTACTACATCCTTTACTCTTTCCAAATGCCTAGAAACTCACAGTTTCTAGCACGGATTGGTGAGCACAGAACAGACTATGCTTCTGTCAGTGAACAGCTTTTACTGAGCGCCGAGTGTGTATGTAGCAGGCCCCAATCTGAACATTAGAGGGCTGTGAAAAAGTCACAATCCACACCGTTGCTCATATTCTAGAACAGTGGTTCCCAAGCTTCTGGACTTCAGACACTAGCAAAATCTCCAGAAAAATTACTGGGAGGTCAATAGTTTTTCTTTTGCTAATATAAGGACACTAAAAATAACCGTTAACTCCTCTCACTATCATTTCATAAAAAAGGGTATTTTAACGCAAAAAGGGTAGAGGATGTCATCTAAGAATAAAGGACAGTTCTTTAAATTGAACACATTTAGCACTATGAAATCTTACAACATTGTCCATATTTTTCTCGTTTTCGCTGAGGACTGGTGGCAACTAAAAATTGGCGCTTGCCATCTGCCTCTACAAGGACTAAGTCACTAGCCACTGCAGCCGCTGACCTTCAACACCCCCTGAAAGGAGTTCAGGGTGGAGATCAGGAATGAGGCACTCTGTGCTCTGGGAAAAACTGGCAGGACAGGCCTTCAGATAGATATTTGCAGGAGAAGATTTTATGAGCCCAAATTCTTGCATCTTCTCTTATCTAGAAAAGTACTAAAATCATTAACAGAGACATTTTCTCCTTGTGACTAGCAGTAACCTTCACCAGACTAGCAGCAACCTTCTGCAAAAAATGTGTGCCTGACTGCACGCTCCCCCTTCACCAAAACCACATATATACTGACCTTCCCCCCGCCACTTCTTCGAGCAGTTCCTCAGAGCTATCTGAGACGCTGTCTCCTGGGCTATAGTCCTCATTTTGCCCCCAATAAAACTTAACTTACAACTCTCACGTTGTGCTTTTTTTTCAGTTGACAAACCTTAGCAGGGTGCACGCCCTTGTTCAAAGGCAGTGAGAGGCCGCTGGGGTGTGTGTGTGTTAGGATGGGGACATCTTTCTAAGAAGCCTGTTTGTTTACTGTATAAATGAAAAGGTAAAGAGTTTTCACTGCACCTCATTTTAAAGTTTCAAGAGTTTATGGACAAGCTAGACTGGGCCCAACTGGCATTTAAAAACTCTGCTTTGAAGGCCAGATCAGAAATGGGAGGTCACTGGTAATGAAAAGGGTTTTCAGCTGATAACCAGTGTCTTTGCAGAGCAGATTATATCTACATGTCATTTTAGTACATGATCAATAACATTAGAGGTTTTTAACCAACAAGATTTTCTGAGGGGAAGGAGAAGAAAAGTGAAGGATCGGTGTCGGTAATTTTTTACTTAAAGCTTGTATTAATGCTTATACCGTCTCCCTGGAGGAGTCTAGTAGGGTACTTGTTTTCTACTAAAAACACTTCCATGGAATTATAATTGGCAAGAAAAATACTCTTCCAGGGTGGTGGGTGGAGAACGGATGACAAAGCAATAAAGAGAATTCTTTGGAAGACAATCAGAGCATAGTTGTCATAAAAAGACCTTACAGCCAAGCCCCCCAGAGGAAGTTTCTGTTACAATTACTCAAAATTAATGACCATCAATTAAGAATTGTCAGATGCCCCTAGAATATGTGGAGAAACAATCCACAAGAAAGATGCAGTTTCTCCCACACTGAAGCCTCCCTAAACCTTTCTCAGCAATGATTCATGTTTATATGCAAATTACTTCACTGGCAGTTTCTAAAACTTTAACTCTTACCTGTTAAGATGCATCCCCACAAACTAATTTAGATTATTCCTTCCCATGAGTTAGTGATAAAATTTTACTTTGCATTCCAAGTGAGAAGGTGTTTCCTAAACTGTTTCTATACAACTGGAAGAACTCTATAAACTATTTCTTGATAAATTATTCATCCAACATGTAGGATTAGAAAGAGCTCCTGTTTAACCAAAATACACTTATAATTCAAAGTAAGCTGCCCCCCCCCAAAAAAAATCAAATGCAGTGCATAGCAGAATAAAAGACAGTTAAAAAATTTAGTTACTGAGCTCTGAAATTTTCAGGACAGTAAGTAAATTTCTTGCCTGCTGAAGTTTTGGGGTCCAGATAACGTTAAATAATTTCTGCAACAAAGCGAGTGCCATCTTTTCAACACTAGGGCCCTGAGGCTGTCCTTCAACTCTGAACACATAGCCACTGAGTATTTTGGTTTGAAGTTTTTAATATTGGCTTCATTTTCTCAATATGTGTATTTTAGGTTTCATCTGTACTGGGGGCTATCTTTTAATAAAAGAGATTGAGGGCCAATTAATAAAGCTACTGGGAAGCCTCTATACAACAACTGAACTCATAACTATGCCTAACTGTGCCTGGGCACATGAGTGCACAGATTACTTCTGAAGTGACGTCAGAGCTTAGAAGAACACCACTGTTGCATTAAGTTCTTAAAACAGAGTGCCTGAACCACTTGTATAAATATTCAGAGCCATACTTAACGTGATGACTTGTTACTGGAATTGGAACATCATCATCCAGGGCTCTGAGATTATCTGTCTACAATTAAGTGGTTACCATAGCAAAGTCCTTTATTTGCATATCAACTGCATATTCTATCTGAATTTTAAGAGAGTTTGCAATTTTCCTCGAGATTTTCCAACTGATTCTTTAAAAAGATATCCCAGTCCCTAGATTTACTCAAATTAATGCGTGCTTGGTCCGCTTGCTCTTAGGCAGTAGTTTTGTTTTTCCTCTAATGATACAGTTGAATTCTTTTGCTCCCTTTATATATGATGATACTTTGTTTTGTTTTTGCTTTTTTAGGGTACAGCTTCTAAAGCAATGACTCTCTAATATGGTTTTGGAGCAGAAACTCAAGAAATTGTAGACCTGAGTCTATAGGTCTTTGTATTTATCGGGCATCCAATAAAAGCTCCTTGGATTGAAATTTAATTCTGGCCTGCCTTATAACATTTTGGCATTCTTTAGTTTTCCACAAGGCTGATGAATGAGTAAATGCGTCATCATCAGGGGTACTCTTAAATTGACTGAGACATAGAACGGTTACATCTGACTTCTGATGGAGGCGTCATCTGTCTGGAGAGCCAGAAATCCAGAGCCTCCTCTGGACAGCCAGAAGCTTCCGGTGCCTCATTCTAAGGAGAAGTAGGGGATGCTCCGTCTACTTCCCTCATGTCTTTTCTTTGAAGGTATTTTGAAGTCGGGCAACCAAGGTCACACTACCTTCTCAGAGAAAGCAAGGTGAATTTTTCAGGTGTAAAATGGGGCCAGGTCTCTGAAAGAGTCAGGAATCTCTTCCCCTCTCCCCACGTTTCCCAAGTCCTGTTCTTACTTCTCTCCAGTGACCAACGTGGTCACCGGGAGTGAACAGGTAGGGCATGGGATAAGTCAAAACGGATGCTGCGACCAGGCTGAGTCGTGGTTATCTTTCACCCTCTGAAAAACAGCAATGAGAAGGCCAAGACCCAGACAGCAGTCATGGTGTATCTCACATGCCCACCCCGACTTCCCCACGCGTGCCGGACTACGACAAAGCAATTCTACACGCAGCAGAGACAAAACCCTCCCCTTGTCTTCTAAGATCCTTCTTTTATTCCTTTCCCTTTCTTTTCTTCATATTGTTCTCCTTCACCCTCAATCATTGCTCACTTCCAAGAAAACTGAGTCTGCACAGCAGGCCCTGAGCCCCCGCTGCAGAGAGCGATGCCAGTGAGCATGGATGGCGATCTATCCAATCAGACTGGTGGGGCAGCTCGCTGAGGCCATCCTGCTGGGCTGAACGCGGTGTAGACAGACAGAGGGCTACAGGGACTAGACAGCGTGAGAGCCAACCAGACACGAAGCAGCACAGAGCCGGCGAGGCAGGACTGGAGGACAGTAGGCAGCCAGGCCAGAAGCTCACACGCTATTCCAAGCCTCGTGGCAACCCCAGGGGAACAGCCTGGGCCAGCAGCAGTGGGCCAACTCCTGAGCTCACTGCCGTGGCCCCGTCCCAGACCTGAGTCACTGGGGATTCCGCGGACTTCTAAGAGGGCCCTACGTGCATTTCCAAACCCAAACTGCTTGATGCTGTCATGGAAAACCTGGATCTTTGCATTCTACGCTTTCACTGTGGACCACATCCAGGTCACAGCCTAAGGAAGGCAGCTGGTGAAAATGACCCTGCTGGCCGATTCCCCAGCTTTTGTAATGAATCCCAGAGGGCTATGAACTGATGTGTGTTTCTGGCTCTACCAAGTCCCAGACGAGTCCTCACCCAGTGAAGACCGATCAGCCTGTGATTTATTCTGCAAGGGGAGCCTGAGAAGCCACCTGCAATCAGGACTCAACCGCTAGAAGCTGCCTCCAGAAAGGAAAGGATGGAGAATGTACAGGTCAGGGGAAGAGGAGTGAGAGGAAGAAGCTCTTTGTTTTCCTGTCAACTCAGCTTTTAAAAAAATGCCTGAGGACACCCAGAGGCCCATAGGAGCCACAGGGCTGCTCTGTGCTCTTCAGTCCCAACAAAGGCAGGCTATTAAGGGGCCAGGAATGGCACTTCACAATGTAGTTAACATTTGGTTTCGACAGAACAAGGTCAGTTCTAAAGACTCTACTCCTGAGAATGCAGCAATTGGAGGGAACACAAAAGAATGTACTAACACCTGCCAAGAAAGCACAAATGCTTTAATAATCATCATATAGCTACTACCACTTACTATCTACTATGTGTGCTTAAAAGCCTTTCTCATATATTATCTAATTTAATCCTCGAAACAACCCTGAGGTATGTACTACTATTATATCCGTTTTCCAAGTAAGAAAACTGAGGCTTAGAGATGACGCAGACTGGTGAACATTTCACAGACACTTTAAGGTGAGGTCGGGGCTGATCCAGGGCCAGATGAGGTTTGAGCTCTAACTGCTGCTGAGAGCGCCTACTGAACAGCCAGGGCATTTGTACATGAGCATTTCCGAAGTGTCAGCTGGGTGCCCACCAGTAGGTAAGGCCTTGAAGGCGAATCCTGCTATCTGAATTAGCTTAATGGTCAATAGTTGTATTTTCATTTTTTTTTTAAGTAAGCCAAATTTTGAGATTTCCACTGAGGTAGCAGATTCTTTTACACCCGACTTCTAAAATCAAAATACTAAGATTCTGATGGTTTTTGTTATACTATGGACAGTGACAGCTATGCGAGCCTGTGGCCTTTAAGATTAGGCATAGTAAAGGCATACTAGATAGCCTGTAATTTGTCACCCAGTTACATTTTACAAAAATGTCATTTCTGCCAATGCCAAGTTGTAAGAAGAAACACAGTCTGAGTATCTTTCTGAAGGATCCTTTCATTGCTTTGGCAACAGTCTCCTTTCTCACCATTTGTTTCAATGTCAAACGGATCCAGAGTTGAGAGCAGGGTTGTGGGGAGAGCAGAGACTGATGCTCACAGCTGCAGCAAGTCCTTGGCTGGGGCTGGCCAGATGCTCTTAGAGACCGGCCAAGAGGACAGAAAGCAAGCCAGCTGCTTCAGACACTCAGGGGGCAACTCTCTTAAGCCATAGATTCAAGAGCCACGGCTGCCACTGATGCTGGCTTGAACTGCCTGGTGGAGACCTCTACTATTGGAGAGAGAGCCCTCAAAGATGTGCCCCTCACCCCCTCCCCAACATGAGGGAGCCAGCTGACCAGCGTTCAGTCCATCCTTCCAATGATTTCTTCTCAGGGGTGCTGCTGGGCTGGGAGGTGAAGAGAATCCACTTTCTTGTGTTTCAGTTCTTAGCCTTAGATCAGTGGCTCCCTAGAGAGGCAGAATCTGACTGTACAGGAATCTCTGCCTCTGGCCAACTTTTAGCAATTTCAGACGTTTTGAGATGCCATATGTATGCATGGGGAACATAAGTGAAAGGGGATGGGGAGAAAAATTTCTTTTTGAAAAATCAAGACTTTGGGGAGACAGATGACCAACAGCCCAGCATCTTGGGTGTGCTACTGCTCCCTTCTCCCCAGCCCTTCTTCCTAGAGGCCTGAGGCAGAGAGAAAGAGAAAAGTCAAGAATAACTCACTGGAGTGTATGAATAATACCTAAAATATGTACTCATCTTTGTGCCAAAATGAACACTCTAGCCATTTATGTGAAATAGCAAACAAGAGCACCAGAAGACTTGTTGGGCTAATCCACATTCTTAGAGACTAAATTCACTGGAGTAACACCTTATTAAAAACTGCATGTAAACAGTCTTTGAGACTGAAAGACATCTATAATTTTCTGCAAATTGATTGCAAAAGACCGATTGTGGTGGTATGGCCCAAGATGTCCCACCCTACTGTAAATGGCCTTTCCTTTGCTGGAAAGCACTAAGTTTCTCAAGATGAAAAGCATTCCTAGGGATGACAAACCAGGAGTCTCATCTGCATACCAGCATATTGATAAAACTCATAATAAAGGCATGAAGTCATCGAAGATAAGCAAATAAAACATAGTTAGGGCAAACTGAGCAGAAATACGCCTCTCTGGTGAACCAGGACTCTCAACAGGGTTAATTATTTGTGTAAACTGGCTTCCCTTCATCTACATGTTTATTTTGACTTTTCAAAAGCTTTAGTAACACTTTGGTAACACTCCTCAGCAAGCTGTGAGATGCACATGCCCCCGAGGCACTGTGTGCCTGGGGGGATAAAGGAGAGGCATTTCTGACAAGAAAAAGATGAACCAGGATGGAAACCCACCTTGATGAACATTTCTCGGAAGTGAAAACCCAAGCTTAGGGGATGAACTGCAGATTGGAGAAGTGAATCGAAAGGGGGACAATGAGCTTCACAGAATCAAAAATCTAAGACAGGATCATATTTTCCAATCTCCCTGTCTTTCAGAAGAGGAATGCCAAGATCCACAGTATTGGTGCATTTATCGCAAGTGAAACTGCAAGTTAGTAGCAAAGCTGAAAATCAGAATCCTGGTCTCCCAAATTCCGTGAGTGCCTGTGAGTGCCTGGGTGTCTCATGGTACGGTTGATCCCGGCAGATAAAGAGATGAGGGGTCCTGAGATCTGTCACGAGTATATCCCCCATTGAAACAGAGCATGACTGTGAAGCAGGTCCTCTGTCATTTCTCTGGGCCCATTACCCTCTCCCCCACATACACACATGGGGCCCCCTAAGGTCTGAGAAACAGAAAACATCATCTTATCAGCTGTTTGGGAAAAAAACTGCTGTTTGACCTGTTTGGAAGCCAGCCCTGCTGAGCTCAAGAGTTTGCTATAAGGCAGGCAAGAGCTAATGCATTCGCGGTCTGCTTCTTTACAGGCCTGGATGCCAGGCTCAGTGCTTATCTCCATTGTCAGCAGCCCCGTGAACGCAGCTACAGGATGTGCCCTTCAGTGAGGGTTGTAAGTGGATTGCTATTTCTCCTGTTAGAGTTCAGATTAATAAATACCTTGGTTGTGGTTGTTTAAAAAGTGAATTTTGGGGCTTCCCTGGTGGCGCAGTGGTTGAGAGTCCGCCTGCTGATGCAGGGGACGCGGGTTCGTGCCCCGGTCTGGGAAGATCCCACATGCCGCGGAGCGGCTGGGCCCGTGAGCCATGGCCGCTGGGCCTGCGCGTCCGGAGCCTGTGCCCGCAGCGGGAGAGGCCACAGCGGTGGGAGGCCCGCGTACCGCAAAAAAAAAAAAAAAAAGTGAATTTTTTCCCTAAGAAGTCTATTCCTCTGCTTCCTGAGGATGTCTTCAAAGTGTGTGTGTGTGTGTGTGTGTGTGTGTGTGTGTTTCTGCTGCTCAGAACAAGTCCCTTGAGCGTGGACAGACTGATACCCTCTTGGTTCCAGATCTGCTTTTCAGCTCCACATAGAACAGCCTATGAAAATGCGGGCGGCCATGGAAGTTTCCTTGGAGCTCACGGCCTCCCCTCTGGGATCCCTGTAAAGTGCTCATACTTTTCTTTCCACTGATTTCTAACAAGCTCATTAGTGAGAAACTTCCAGAAAGTGGAAGAGTTAGTTTGTAATTTCTGATCTGAGCGCACAGAACATTCTGACAACTGTCTCCAGGAGACAAACAATTTAAACCAGAACATTATTAAACACAGAGCAGCTGATACTAATTCCCTTCCAGCCAGCTTCTTCGCCTGCGAAAGCTGAAATCATTCTGGGGGCCGGGGATGGGGCCGAGAGTGGGTGGCAGCCCCACGCTCACGCTCATCCCAGCACACAGGGCCCGCGGCAGGGGGGCCTCACACACCGCAGTTCTTCCCTGGACGCACGACGCGGAAAGCACGCTGGTAATTTCATGGGAAAAGCAAAAAGTAGGAGTAGTTACTCAAACAAAACCCAGCAACTTAGAACCCGAGGAAATAAGCAAGGAAGAGGAGCAGGTGAGAGCAGAGAACAGACACTTCCTTCACTTCAGGGGAGTGACACAGGGAAAGGGAGCGATGAGGGCAGCGCGCACCTGCTGCCTGGAACCGGACAGAAGACCGTCCTCCTCAAGTGTGGCAGCAAATGAATGAGCAGTGAGGGTGCTGCACACACGCACGAGCACACACATGGCTCTCAGGCCCCCTCGCCTTCGCGCACGCCTACCTGCAATTCCTTGCAGCAGCCCGCAGACGTTGAAAATACTTTTCTTCATGATGCTCTGCACACACATGGTGAAGACGGACACCAGGGCCACCATGCAGAGAATGAAGATGCCCACGGCTAAGAAAATAGCGGTGGCCTGCCAGAAGCCGCTGGCGATCTCTCCGAAGGTCTCGGCGTAGGGCCCGCACAGCGTCTCCCGCTGGAAGTGCTGCACGCCGGGGTTCCGGATGCAGCGGGCGTAGATGCCCAGCGTGGGGTGGTGGGGCTCCAGGGAGCCTCCGCCCTGCTCGCCGGGCTCGGCGCTGCCGCGGGGCTTGGCTTTTCCAATCAGCCAGTCTGCGCTCATGAAGGCAATGAGCTCGGCAAACGCCACCACAATACTCAGGAGGGTCCAGAGCATCGAGCGACAGGTGACAATGACATGACACATATTGATGTTCGAGACGTCAGGAGTCGGGAGGCCACGGGGTGAACTGGACAGGCGAGCCCGGCGGGCGGTGGGGAAGGCGCGGGAAGGAGGCTCAGGCGCTCCGGGCCGGCAGTGGCCGCTGCTCGGGGGCTCCCTCGTCCCGGCGGCGTCGTGGGGCAGCGCTCTCCGGGGCTGTCATGCTGCCATGTCTCAGCTCCGCGCGGCCGCAAGCCTCACCTACGGGGGGAGAGAGGGGAGGAGAGCGGTTAGCGGCGCCGGCCCCGCCCCCGACGCCTGCCCGCCCGGCCGCCCGCACTCCCGCCGGTGCTCAGACCCCAGTGCGCGCCCGCGGCACAGCTGCCCCACGCCCTGCGCAGCCCTGCCCGGCGGCGCCCCTCGTGCCCACAGAACCTTGCCCCAGCGAATCCTGCGCCCCCGCCAACACGCCGCCGTCCTCGGCGATGTCGGTCTCCCTCACTGCGCTCTCAGAGGCGTCTGTGGTTACCCTTATCTCTCGGCAGCACGACAGAGGGGCCCATGCCAGTCCCTGCACCCACCCGGGGGCACGCTGCGCATGGGGTTCCTGCCCCAGCTGCATGCTCTTGGGACGTGGCTCCTGCTCTATTATATCTTATTAGAAAAAGTCCAAGAGCACAGGGATCCAGACAGATCAAGATGTGTCTGCCAGTGAACTGTATCAACGGACTGCCTGCGTTTTTTTTAAAGTTTACAGGACTCTCTGCCTGCTGTTTTGGTGTTAGATGAGCTAAGTTAGAAAAACTTGCCTCAAAACCTTTTGCTTAACGGTAGAGAGTAGTAACACCCAACTTTATTTCCTGGGAATCAAATTACTAGCAGAGACAAAGGAGGGAGTATTTGCTTCAGAGGTAAATGAGAATTTAAAAAGGAAAACAACGCCATGACAAATAAGAAAACTTTGCCACCCAGACTTATTTTTTTCATCCATTTCTCACCAGGTGATTTTTAGACAAAATGAACTACACAAGTTAAAATGCAAAGAAGAAAAATAAAGCTCCAAGAACTGATGACTTACTCACTTGGGGAAATGATTCAAAACAGAGGCATGAATGACCATTGACTAAGTATCATTACCACTGAGGGGACTTGTTGACAACAGAGACTTGCCTGTGAAGATTGCGTCCCTTGAACTGTCCCAATTCATCACATGTGCCTCTCTCCCTGAGCTTCGATTCACCCCAGGTCTGAAACTCAACATGCGCATTGTTTCTCATCTCACAAGGACTCGTGCTGTTCCCAAGGACAAACGGCTTCATTACCAGAGGGCTCTCTCTAACAGCTTAAACCCCCTTCAGGGAGGCCCGAACCCTGAAATGGGCCGCAGGGCTCCTCACAGCCCCATTTACTGCCCGCCTCCCCCCGCCCCCAGCCCACCAAGGTCAGGAAGAATCGCACAGCTCACGTCTGACATCTGGGCACATGGCTCTGTTCTGAATGATCTTATTAACTGAGGTCATGTCAACTCCCCAAGAACTACAAAGAGCCTCATGGCATGTGGGCAATGGTTGGGCGGGGAGTTACAGAAGAGGGAGGGAAGTGGGGAAAGAAGGGAGGGAGTGGGTGTCAAAGCTTCTCCACCATGCTGGCTAACATCCTAGTTAGAGGTGATTACTTACCTTATAAAACAGTGTATTTAACAATCCTCACATCACTGCACTTATACAAGATGCTATTTTGCAAAATTAGCTAGCGCAAAGCTAGGAACAGAGGAGCTTCACTGTCACGGTTGTGTGTGTGTGTGTGTGTGGCACTGGGGAGGGGAGAGGTGGTGTGCATACTGCAGGCAAGGGTTTTGGTGTTCATCAAGTCTGGGCTCCAAATCTAGCTCCACCACAGACTGGCCATATTGACATCTAACTTGTCAGAACCTTAGCTTTCAGCTTCCTCACAGACACATGAAGAAAGGGTACCCTGCCTCACAAGACTGTTGTGAGAAATAAGCAACATGCTGTGAAAGTACCTCGCACAGTGCCTGGCATAGGAGGTGCTTAGTAAATATCAACTCCATGGCCTCAGAAGCTTTCCCCCTAACATGGATGACCCTGGTCAGACAACTGTTTAACCGACGGAAGTGCACCGTGGATAACAGAAACTTGGCCGTTAAAAGATCAGGCAGAGGCTATTTAGAGATGGATGAGGTCACTCATGTCTAAAGCTTCCCTGGTGGGCTCTGAGGGTGAGGTCCTGGTCTTACTTCCTGTTTCCCTACTGCCTAACACAGCTGACAAGCTCAGCTGGGGAAAATAAATCAGCATTAGGCCAGAAGTATAACCTACTCCCACTCACTCATTCTCACCTCTCCCAACCCCCAATATTTCCAAAGAGAAATGCCTTTTGAGTAAAACCTTACCAATACAAAAGAGCTTTGGAGGAGACTGTGTATAATGAAAGTGATCATTCTAAATGAGAATAAGGAAACAAGCTAGGATGACTCCCGGGAGGACGCCCCACCCCATGCAAGCTGGGCCCACCCACCAGGCTTACAAACACTTTCAATCTACAGGTGGAGAGTCTGTTTGTTAGGAGAGAATGAGCTCTACAAGATCTTCCCATCTGATTAGAAAGCCAGTTTACTGATGGGCCCCTGCTGCCCCTCTACTGTTTAATGGCAATTTTTCCATATGAATAGAAAACCTCTACATAGCCGTCCTCTTGCAGAACCTCAGACTCTGCCACAACCTCTCAGGTGACTTGGATCTTAATGAATATGCGAAGCGTATACTGTTCTGGTCAGCAAGCTCACCTCAGAGTCAGGGATGCCATTAGGTTGCAACTTCTAAAGAGAAAGGATGTGAAACTTCAGAAGGGAAGAGGGCACATTCAGGCTTATTAGCAAAATGGTTCATGCCAAATTCAAGGCAGGATTATTTAGGGACCCCTGTGCTTAAATTCAGAAAGTAGAGTCCCCTGTCCATCTGTACTAAAACAATTCCCCCCCTCCACTATACCAGATTCTCACATCCACACCAGAGTGGCTGGAAGGACGCCTTCACTTTTCTGTTTGCAACAGGGAGATAAGATGTTTTGGACTTGCCAGCAAATCGGCTAATTACTACTATTACAGGAACAGCCACGATATGCAAGGCTGACTGACAAAAACTGGCTTTCCTCAGGATCCAAGAAAAGCCCTCGGGTCGGTGGGACAGGGGAAAATCCGGAGGTGCAGCAAGGGGCTTCTACAGTGCTCTGTACTCTGGTAAAATGCCCCAGTTTGGTCATATCAGATGTGCAGGGAAAGTCACGTACTGAGATAACATCCACATCATGGGAAGACAGATCCCTGTCACAGATTTTGTTAACCCAGGGATTCAGCACAGAGCTCCTTAGCACCACCCTGCTGTTCACTGTGATTCCCACTCCTCCAAAGATCCTGTAGTAAGACCAGGCCCTTGTTGACATTCCATGTAAACATCTTCTCTCCGTGGACCACTGAACACATATCCCCTCCAGGACACCTGGCTTTACTACCACATCCCTGATGGATAATGTGGACAGCCCTCTGACTTTCAGAAAAAGATGCTATGATTGTCACGAAGGTCCACAGAGGAAAGCCTCTTAGCAAAAAATAAGGAAAAAAAACCAAAACAAACGAGACTCCTGCAGAAACCTAGGGTAATATACCACAGTCAGAATACAAAGCCAGGAGGAGTGACAAATGGTTGGTCCATGGGAGTCGTCACACATAGCTCTCCAAAGAGCCCTAATATTTAAAAGAAGGGTGAGGTGTGAGCAGAGCTGACACCTCTGAAAGGGGTCCTTTCCTTGGCAGCTTCGTGCTGTCAGTGCAAAGGGAAGGGAGTGCACGTGAGGCAGAACCGCCCAGCATCAGTTGACTAGGAGATTACAGTACAGAAGCCTGGGAACAAAGGTCACAGCTTCTCCGAAGGTGGGGCAGACTGAGCGCACTTCAATCACAGCCGCGTCAAACGCCCACACTCTCCACCATCACAGCAACAGCAACAGCAAAGCCCGAGAAGGAGACCCTGCAAACCACGTTTTGAAGACCACCAGCACCTTACTCACCTTGGTTCTGTTTTTCAACTTCATTAAGAAAATCTGCAAGCATAGATATCAGGTGAAGAGAACGGACAATGAACACCACATACGGAACACTGGTTAACGTGTTGCCGTATCTGTTCTGCAGATCCACAGCACACACTCACACTCACACTGATATGCAGACGTCTTTTCTCTGAACCATCGGAAAATGAGTCACAGATGTCTTGACACTTCACCCCTAAATACTTTTGCATACACCTCCTAAAAATGAGGACATTCTCCTTCGTGACCACAGTAAAATGAACACACCCAAGAAAACTGACAATAATTCCCTTATATCCCAAAGCTGGGTCCACACTCAAACTTCCCCTACCCTGCCTCCATTTTTATAGCTGTTTCTTTAAAACCATGACTCAGCCGAGGCTCATGCATTGCATCTCGTTATGTCTTTAGTCTCTTTTAGTCAAAAATAGTCCTTCCGTCCCTAACCTACCCGTGCTGCCTGCATTTTTTCCTCTGACATTGCCTTTTTTGAAGATACCAGGCTAGCTGTCTTACAGGATACCCCACAATTTGTCTAGTTCCTCATGTTGCCATTGAAACTTGTTCTCTATCCTCTACTGTAGAGAAACTGGAGGTTAAATTTAAAGGCTAGTTTAGATTCAGCTTAAATATGTTTGGTGAGAATCCTTTGTAGGTGGTGCTGTGTAATTCCTACTGCATCACACTTGGGAGGAATACGATTGAGGCTACACCTCAGAATCAGTAACTTTATACACATACATACATATGCATAAGTGTATGTGTGTGTATATAGAAAGAGACAAAAACAGACAGAACAGTCTGTCTGGTCCTCTCTGGCCCTAAAAAAAAATCCAAATGTTGGTGAGGCAGTGAGCAGGAAGTCTGCTCTGGGCAGGGCCTGGGGGGTGGGGTGGGGGGCGGGGGGCACTTGGTGGTGGTCGTTCTGATGTCACAGTGAAGACGCCCTGTCTTGAGAGAGGCCATCCTGGAAGCTAAAGAAATCCTTCACCAAAGGGATTTTACTTTACATAGTCTTTGTGATTCAGTAAGTACTAAAAAAATAGGAACTCTTGTGATTAATAATAAATTTACTACACTGACCCATGTGGCCCAAACAAGCGATACGCTGCGGAGCAGACTGCACTTTGCTCCCACACCACGGGTAGTTTCTTGGCCCATATCCGTGTTCATTATTACCACCTCCCTCAGATGCACAAGTCCCACGAAGGCTCACCACCATGGCCTCCAGCCCAGCGTCTCCGGAAGGATAAGAGGATTAGGAAGGTAGAATTCATGTGCTTTTGCCTTCCAGAAGCTGGAAAGACCCCCTAGAGTGCTACTTCTAAGAGTGCGGTCCCTGGACGCCCCCAGCTCCTAGAGGGGGATGTGGGCCACCTGTTTCCAACAGCCTAAGTTCCTGGTTCCCACACACTGAACCAAACCTTCTGGAGGTGCTGCCAGAAACTGCGCTTTTAACAAGCCCCCAGGAGCTTCTTTACACACTGGACTCTGAGAGTCCGTCCGCTGGGAGGAGGTCTCACACGGGTGCGGTCTGCTTGCACAGAGCCGTTCCCTGGGGCTGGGGCAAGGAGGGGGCGTGGGCAGCGGACGCTGAGGCCGAAGAGAAGGCCGACAGGCGACGGGTGGCCCAGCGCATCAGGACACAGCCAGACCAGCTGTCCCCGGCACAGCTCGCAGAGCCACGCAAGTCACAGGCACGGGCGACTCTGCAGGGAGACCAGCCGCCCCCTTACGCCTCCGCTCACGTGTTATCCGGGAATCCTCGGAGGATGGCGTGCGGGGCCCCCAGTCCATCGGGGCCTCCTCTTCGGAGCACAAGCGGTGTTAGAACTGAAGAGACAGCGCTGGCGTGAGCAGCTCAGCACCTTCCACGATCTTTGTAAAAAAATCAGCTACCGGGCTTCCCTGGTGGCGCAGTGGTTGAGAGTCCGCCTGCCGATGCAGGGGACACGGGTCATGTCCCGGTCAGGGAAGATCCCACATGCCGCGGAGCGGCTGGGCCCGTGAGCCATGGCCGCTGGGACTGCGCGTCCGGAGCCTGTGCTCCGCAATGGGAGAGGCCACAACAGTGAGGGGCCCGCGTACCGCAAAAAAAAAAAAAAAAAAAATCAGCTACCAAAGGAAGTTCTGCAAACTCTCATTTGTCCTGGTCCCTCCCTGAACTACACTGACTATGGAAATGCAGACACCTTGACTCCGTTTAAAAGGAGGGTCCAAGTACACTAATAGTTACACTGTTCTTGGCTACAGCCTCAATGTGCTCGACACCTCCTGCTCATTGCCAGTACCCTTTCCTCACGGATAAACCCCTCCGCTCCATCCCACCTCTGACTCTACGGGCAAACCCTCAAGCTGTGCTTCTCAACCGGGGGCGACTGCGTCCCTCCCGCCTTGCAGGGGACACCTGGCAATGTCTGGAGACATTTTCGGTCGTCACAGCTTGGAGTGGGGAGGGGTGCTACTTGTATGTAGCGAGCAGAGGCCAAGGGTGCTGCTAACACTGGCCCTCCCGCAGCAGAGCAAGTCGGGCTGTGGAGGGTGACAGCCCCGCTCTGGGGCCTTCCTGCAGTCTTCACATTTGTAGGTGCAACTTAAAACGGAGCTCGAAAATCCCCCCACTTTAGAAAGGTCTGCTCTAATGAGCAAGTCATGTTCTATCATCTGGATGGACATGCATAGTATTCACTAAATTAAGTACACTTGCAGCTGTTTTTCTGCAAAATTCTTCTAAGGTCCAAGCTAATCTGTATGCCCAAGATGTCAGGCTGACAGGACGTGGAATCCAACTTGCCAGAGTTGACAGAACCTCGACCCTGCTTCTCCCGGGGTCCTGGCAGTTTTTCTGGACCACAAAGGAAAATCAGCTCTTGCTTTCAGTCATCTCTACGCTACGAATGGCAAAACGGGGCTTCTCGAAACTGCAAGTTTGGCCACATGGCCTTTATTTCTCCCGAATTCTCCTTCTCCAGAGTTGAGCTGGCCACTCAGTACGTGCTCAGGTGGCCTTGGCCACTGCAAATGTCAGGGAATCTCAAGGAACTTACCAAGTAGCCCTAAGTAATTTCAGGCATTCCAGTTATTACCTGACCCCAGCTTGGCTCCCCTCTGCAAGATGCTTCTCTCTCCCACTGAACCCAGAGGTGGTTTCAGCTGCTTGGTGGCCCCTCCAGAGAAGTGAAGGTTCCACTCTCCAGAACACCTCGGCAAGCCTCTTTTTTCTGGGTCTGATCACTCGCTGAGGAGCCGCTCATTGTCAAGTTTGTTTGTTAATTCACCAGTCCTGGCCGGTCACATGTGTCTTCCTCGATGCCCACTCCAACTCCTCTGTATCCAATCAATTCGCTTTCTGAGCACACATTTCTAGAGGGATCATTTTTATACTCTGTCCTGAGGCATCAGCAACCAGGAACAACAAGTCCACCTGTCTGGTCCTATTTTCTAAATGATCCATTCTTTAAGATTTCTCAAGCCCACTTACACATTATTGATTTATTTATTTGGCTGTGTCAGGTTTTATTTGCGTCATGTGGGATCTTCATTGTGACATGTGGGATCCTTTGCTGCGGCACGCGGGCTTCTCTAGTCACGGCTTGTGGGCTTCTCTCTAGTTGTGGTGCGTGGGCTCCAGAGCGCGCGGGCTCAGTAGTTTCGGGGCATGGACGTAGTTGCCCCGCAGCAAGTGGAATCTTATTTCCCCAACCAGGGATCGAACCCGCATCCCTTGCATTGGAAGGTGGATTCTTAACCACTGGGACCACCAGGGAAGTCCCCCACTTACACATTTTATAACTTCTTTTCTTTCTACAAATGTCATCATCTAAAAATCTGCACGAGGCAAGTCTTCCTGTACGTGTCTTTCTCTTTCTGTCCAACAGGAGAGACTGAAGAACCAACTTCCATGGTGGGCACGAAGGTGTGACTCAGCACAGATACTGCTAGCCAGGGCCCACATGCCTATGCCCTGTACGCAGTGTGTGGGGTGTCAAAGGTTTCGGGTTTGCTGAAGCGGAATTACAACTTGAGCTTCAAGAGATGCCTTTTAATGTTACTGTTTTACATAATTTTAAACAGAGGGTATTTTTCATACTCATAATGAATTCTGGCAAAATATAAGGCGTTACGTGAGCCTCACTAGTATTTTCAGGATCAATAAGAAAGCAGAGAGTTTTAATGGACAAAAGTAACACAGGGTGGAAAACGAAAAACTTATAGACCTTACACATAAAAATCAAGATACCTCCTGCTTCATGAACTCCCTGGTGTCATAGAGGGGGACTGCAAATGCCCTCTGTTTAAGTGACCCAACTCTGAGAATAAATAACCCTTAGGGGATGGACTCCTGTCTCATCTAACAGCTGGGCAGCCTGCCCCAGCACTGGGGAGCACGGATGTTCATTCTTACAGCAACTGCAGGCTTTCTTGTCCCTTCTGCACAGAGGCAGAAAGAATTGTTGCTTGTTCGCAAGATACAAGGCCATCAGCCAGGTTCCCCTCCAGCAGCTTAAGAAGGCCCAAACACGATAATGGAGAGGATTATGCCACCTGTTCCTTCTGAGCCTCTCACACAAACCCATAAAACACCAAGTAAGCTCAAGAATCAACTAGAACAAGAGTCCCTTCCTGACTGGAAGCTTCTGGGAAAGCTCTTGTGAAAGACTGTATTATACTTTCAAATATTCTGTCTCTTCTTCGAGGAAGATGATATTGTTCCACCCCATGGACATCAGACCTGACCACGGGACTTGCTCAGCCAATCCCATGTGGGCAGAAGTGACACAGGCCACTTCTGGGCAGAAGAGCTTAGGAGCTGGTGCTTTGCTGTCCAGCTCTCTTCCCACTCCCATGAAATCAGAAAAATCCCAGACAGAGATCTCTCCATCCGCCTGGGTCCCTGGCAACACGAAGCAGAGGCACAGCCGGCCCTTGACGGATGTGCAGTGTGGTTGAAAAAACCAAACCTCTGTTGCTGCCGATGCTGAGATTTTAGGGTCATGGCACGACCCAACCTCCTCTGAGGGCTGAGCTCCTGGCAGAGCCAGTGCCTGTGCATCCTGTCTTTGGCGTCAGGATACATTCAACTCCACCATCCCCTACGACAGACACGGCGAAGAACTGTTTGAAATTTAACAACAATAAAATTCATCTAGTGAGACACAGGACAGCTTGGCAACTATCTCAGAAATATTCACTGTACAACTCACTGAGGTAAACTGCTTCGATAAGAAGTTTACTTTCTGGGGCTTCCCTGGTGGCACAGTGGTTGAGAGTCCGCCTGCCGATGTAGGGGACACGGGTTCGTGCCCCGGTCCGGGAGGATCCCACATGCCGCAGAGCGGCTGGGCCCGTGAGCCATGGCCGCTGAGCCTGCGCATCCGGAGCCTGTGCTCCGCAGCAGGAGAGGCCACAGCAGTGAGAGGCCCACGTACCACACACACACACACACATACACACACACACACACACACACACACACACACACACACACACGTTTACTTTCTTAATTTTAAGGTTAATGAATGGAAGTGCTAAGAAAGAAGAAAAAGTCCCAATTGAATAAATGAGGACATCAGCAGTGACTCTGAGAGCGACAGCTGAAGAACAGCTTCCCACATCAGGCGCTTCTCCGAGCCTCTTTCCAAAGAGCCCTGACTCACTCGGAGCTGCCCCGGCTTTCCTTCTCTTCCTTCCATCCTGGGGTGGCTCCAGCTACCCGTGCAGCTGCCAGCTACGATGGCAACTAGGAAGTGTGCTTCCAACGAACACAAGAAGAGAGCCCTCAGCTCTGCCTGGAGGGAGGCTCAGCCGGACCAGCAGCACAGCAGACACGTCCAGGACCGGCTGGTACCAGGTGTCAGACCAGGCCGCAGGTGCGGGGCTGCCCAGGGGCCTGTCTCCAATGGGCATCAGGCCAGGTCTTTCCAAGGAATGGAGCCCACAGGGCTGGAGCGAGGGTATCCACAAACCAAGGGGGCAAGAGACCACGGAGGAGGGCAGTGGGGATGACTGAAGCCCTGGGCCTCTGGCTGCAAACAAGAAGTAACGACAGCCCAGGATGCAGGGCAGTAAACGCGGAGAGAGTGAAAAGCTGAGCCCATGGGGCATGAGGTGGAAGAAGCAAGTCACAGGCAGACAAATGGCTGTGACCACACTTTTAACTGGTTTCTGGTCATCTCCACCATGAGAATCCAAATATTCCCTCCAGGAATACAGTCATTTCAGAGATGAAGGAGAAGAACATAGCATTAGGGTGAAAACTGGTGGCTTCCGTGAAGAAAATGTTCATCAGCACGTGAGAACACCTGTCACTTTAAAAATACAGTTGTTTTAAGTTAGGTATTGCCTCCTTTTGAACCAAGTCTGTATATATAGACACAGGCACAGACACACACACACACACACACACACACACACACACATATATGTGGTATCATCTTATAAACTAAAAGTTAGTAGTAGACAAAAATGTTAATCTGGAAATAGTCACAGGTAGTTAAAGAATGGCAAAAACGTTTTTCTTTCCTTGTATCTCCACTGGCCCTGAAAACCTGACCCAATTAGTGCTACTGACAGAAGAAACGGAGTGGTTAATGTTCAAGTTGGGCCTTAGTGCCAAGGTTCCAAGCAGCCGTTAAGGAGGTGACGGGTGTGAGCATGAGCGCAGCGGAAACCTCATCCCAGCGTGGCCCAGGGGACAGGCCAGCTGCATGACTCACAGAGAGGGGCGCCAGCCCAAACCCCAAGCCAGGAACTGCCTGGAGGGCACAGGGCAGCAGCAGCTCACAGCAGCAGCCACCTTCACCCAGAATCCCATCAAAACAAACGCCACAAACTGCCATCGGATGTACCTGCAAAGCTCTCAGCAGGGTGACGCATTTCTAATAACCTACTAAAGGATATTATCAATGAAACGGGGCTAAGGATGTAAGATAACCCTCATCCTTAAAAACCAAGACCTAATTCGGGCTTTACCCAGGCACCTAGACAATGCTAGCCATTGCTCACTTTAAAAAAAAAACATAACACCTTCTATATTCTCACTGAGGTCGTTTCTGTTTCTAACCAACATTGCTAAGCAGTAGTGGTATTTTAGAAAGTTTTTGAATGATTTAAAGGGCCAAAGTTTATTGTAGGCTGGTTCATATTTCTAAAAGCATCACTGAAAATGTCCAAACTCGCTGTTTTTATTATTTCACTCACACCGACGCTGGTCTTTCACAACCAAAGTTACAACTTCCAGACTTAACATCTGAACTGCCCTATCTTGTGTCCACAGTACACACTTCCTGAAAGCCAGTGAGCTCAGAGAAGGATCTGGACACAGCCTAAGGCTTTATGTATTGAACACACAAGCAATAAAGAACAAAATGCCCATATTCACAAACATGGCTCTTCATTCATGCAGCAAAAATGTCCCCTCTTTAGTGCCCTACTTCTCTCAAATATTTAAGACCCATGAAATACTGTGTGATGAGAATGCACACACACATACAGACACACACTCACACACATTTGTAATGTTAGATGTTTTTAACATCTAAAAAGTCAGCAGGACAGATTTGTATGCTGCATCCGTGCCCAGTTCATTAAACACTATCCGTCTCAGTGATCTCACAGCCAGATATCAAGCCACCAACGTTTTGCAACTTTCCCTAATGAGAATGCCAAATGCAAAACCACAGACAGGTTTAAACTTCCTTCATTTATTAACTAGAGGAATTCCCCAGACATTTAGGATTCAAACTGTGTTTTGAAAACAGGTGAGCTCAAGTGTAGTTCCCAAAGGGATGCACACTCTTCGAGGAAAAGCAAGTTCGACACGGAGCTGCCAGCAGCTTCGGGACCATCCTTAAAGGCAGGCAAGGCCTCGGCCTGCATTACTGAACTGGCCTAAGGACTCAGGAATGTGCCAGGTGGGAGGAGGCGGCCCAGTGAGCTTTTCTCACTGCAGCTCAGATGAAGTCAGTGCAGACTCAAAGTTCAAGCCGGTCACAGAAAACCCCATTGTGGAAGTTTGAACTCTTGTCCTTGTTCATAGGATCCAAGACTCTTTCTGGGAACAGGGACTTATTGTTACAGCTTCTGACAACAGCGCAGCCTCGTAAACAGAGATGAACTCAGAAGAAGAGAGTACAGATCAGAAGACCAGGCCACTTAAAAATAAACACAAAAGTGCTGGAAAGGCTGGGAATACAAACAGCTTTAGGTTCACTTCCCTGAGACATCCCAACCGCCTGTTCCCCACCTTCTCACCTGTAAGGGCTGCTAAGCGAGGTGGGCCAAGAGGGACCTGTCCCAGTTTACGCACGTGTCCAGTGCCCTGGACTCCAGGTGCCGCCGTGGGCACCTCCCTTTGAACCCGCGTGGCTCAGAAACAGAAAGGTGCTTGGCAAGGGAGCCCCAGGCAATCAGGGGAGGGGAAAAATAAGACTGTGTTTTGGTTAGGTAAGAAAAAGGAGCACCCTGGCATGCTGACACACATCTCTCTGAGGTGGTTGCAGCTAACGGACTTCATTACAGCAAATATTTCCCACGGCTCTGATGACCACGGGCCTCGGGAGAAGACACCCACACGTGGCAGAGAAAGGCCCTTTCTCCACATCCCACGTGCCAACCCCCCATGAGCGGGGTGGCTGACCATTCTGGGTGCCGGCAGAAAACGTGGGCAGGACAGTGTTTGGGGGAAGGCCTCTCTGGCTCACGCACAGGATGAAGGTGTGCTCACCCTCTCAAGGTTGCTACCAAACCCACTGCCCCACCCTTCCAGCCAATGAGCACATCCAGAATGGCAGCCTCGGGGGTGATTCAGTCTGGAACCAGACTTTCTGGATTTGAATCCTGGTTCTACCACTTCCTAGGCGGTCACCTTGAGCCCAAATGTGGCTCTGTACCTCAGTTCCTGTGTCTGTAAAATGGGGATACGAATAGAACCTACCACACAGGCGTGTTGTGAAGATCAACTAAGTTAGAGTAAGTAACAAGCTTAGAACAGTGCTTGCTGGATGGTAAGGACTCCAGGCAGGTGGAGTACACTTTCTCGAGCAGGATCCAGCCTCCCCAGCCCCCAATCCCACAGCAACAAGGCCACTTCCGAGGTCACACCACGGCATTCCTTTCTCCATTCAGATCTTCCTGTGGTAGGGCCCACCTGGCATGTGAGGAATTAGCCTCACCGTCAAGTATCAATTTTCTCCATGTAAAAAGAGTTCTACAGCACAAAGGATACAAATGGATACAAAAAGGATACAGAAGACCTATTTCAACGCTCTCACCCCAGCTGTACCTTTAGCTCTGTGTCTTTGAACAATGACGTGGAGGTGTTCAAAGTATCTACCCCAAAGGGTGTTACAAGGGTTAAAAATCCGTGCATGTAAAGCAAGTATCATCTGAAGTGCTCAACAGGTAGCAGGAATCACCACTATGATCATATTTGGTCAACATTTATTTTTATGCTCTTGGTGGGCTGTCTCCACACAGCCACAAAAAATCACCTTCTACTATCAATATCCTTCTATAGCCTGAAGCTCGTCAAATAGCAAAGTCATAGGGGGGAACAAAAACACTAGACAGGAAGCAGGGCAACACGGGCTCTGGTCTAGACTGCTGGCTAATGGTGTGTGACCACATGCGGCATCCTTAGCTGCTCTGGCTTCAGGGTCTCAGGTAGAAAGTGTGTGTGGGGGGTGTTGGAGCTGCAGATCACCACTGTCACTTCTACCTCCCCAAATCAGTCATTTCAAGAACATGATCACCCTTATCATCTTCTCCCAGACCAGGGGCTCCCCATGGAGCAGGTGGCTTTCTAAGTCCTATGGCTCTGGTTGCAGGGGAGCAAGACACGCTTCTGAGAAGTGCCAAGTGCAGAGGCAGAAGAGAAGGTCCATCTGAGCACAGGGAGCTGGCCAAGGGTCCCGGCCAGAGGGCGTGGGCTACACTGACTCCCCCTTATCATCCCCTTTCTCCTCTGGGAGGGAGAACCCACCTGTAACCATTCATTTCCAGGTGCAGAGTGTCTCCGTCATTCTTGGAACCACAGCAGAGCAGTCCCCGCTCCAGCCTTCGGGCTAACAACTAAACACGAGGTCCTCTCTATCCTTAGCTTCACATATGGAGCCAGCAATTAAAGAACCCTTACTTGGCTCTGAAAAATCCATGGTTATAAAGAGGGTCCCTCCTTTCCTAGATACTTTAGCTTCTGTTCTAGACAAGTACAATGCTTGCTTATAAGGAATTTCATAGCCATACGCCAAAGGACATGATAGAATACAAAGTTTTGATCACTGTTTAAAGTATTTATATTTTGGCTTCCTGTTTATTGCAAGAAGGGTGCCAACTGATTAACAAAGGCATCTGAGTACCAGTTCTCCAGCTGGAGATGCCAACAACATGAGAGACTCCTGTTTTTTTTTTTTGCAGTACGCGGGCCTCTCACTGTTGTGGCCTCTCCCGTTGCGGAGCACAGGCTCCGGACGCGCAGGCTCAGTGGCCATGGAGCACGGGCCCAGCCGCTCCGTGGCATGTGGGATCTTCCCGGACCGGGGCACAAACCCGTGTCCCCTGCATCGGCAGGCGGACTCTCAACCACTGCGCCACCAGGGAAGCCCGAGAGACTCCTTTTTAAGTGTTTTGGTTGCAGGCAGGAATCAAGTCATATCGCTTTTATTTCAAAACATAAACTGTATGAAACTGTCCAATAAAATTAATGTTTGCTGCTACTTATTCTCTGTTCCTTGGTGAATTATTAAAGTCAAGCAGTGCAATTCTCTCATTAGTTATAAATGGCCCCAGAAGGCTGATTTACATCCATCGAGGGGCACTTATTTCTGATAAGTATTCTTATTAATGATATAACGTCTTGTTTTGTTAAGATCATTTGAAATGATTCAAATGATGTTTAAAAATCCAACACTCCAACCCAACAGCCTGGTGATGAAGCTGCTGAGCTGACATAAATTTAAAGCAATTTTCAATTTTACTCGGTACCATCAGTGAGATCATGGATGGATAGAATTTTTTAAACTTTTTTTTTTTTTTAAATTTTGGTCTCAGTGGTGTCAAAGGCAATATTTTACCAAGGTTCGGTAAAACTGATCTGATTACAATGATAATCACAGATAGCAAAGGCCTGGGCGGGAGAGGTTCTGGTAAGACAAATTATTTGGCGGTCAACCACATAGATCCTAAATTGCAGACATGGGCTGCGAGAAGAAAGGTACGTCAACAAGAACACCACTCACAAACACGCCCAGTTTCACTTCTCCTAACTTCCTGATCTTTGTTCCAAACTGCCTTTTAGCGGAGGTGGCCATTCACAAAAGCAAGGGCTGAACTGTATTCAGCCTCTGTGATACGAGCAAGAAGAAAAGCGCAGCCCTTCTAAGCCACTCTGTGTAGGTGACTAACGAGCTGATGACTGAGGTGTGCACACACAGACGCACCGACGCACCTCCCACCCCCGCCAAGAAGCCAAGGGCCCAGAGGCTTCAAAGAACAGAAGCAATGGACTGCTGCGGTTCTGGGTGACTGCACCAATTCTGCAAAAATAGCTCTTATTTTTTCCCAGGACCCAGAATATTTGATTTCTGGATTTTTCCTCTGTCCTTATCTCGTTAAGTCCCACCCTTCTTTGAAAATAATGCTCATAAAACATCTGCTGAAACTAAAGCGCTTATAAAGGAGTCACATATCGTGGGCTTCCCAAACTGGAGAATTTCTATTAATGTGTATTGTTGACCTTTGTTTATCACGGTGATTAGCAACTGCTAACTTTTATTGAATTAGGCACTGAAGCTCTAAAGAGGTAAGACAAGGTAGGTGCCCTTGCCCAAGATGTGACAGTCCAAGGTGTGTAGGGGACACACTGGGTAATGGTGGGGGGAGGGAGAGGGAGGACACAAAGATACTCCTACTGGCCTCATGGAAACATCATTAAAGTTGGAATCAGGAAACAGAGACTTAAGATGGACCAAGGCCAAGTGGAGCGTGACTAGCCACTGAGAAGTGTGCTGTGGTGGGCAGGGCAGTACTAGATCAGGGAGAACACTGAGGAAAACACAATGAGGTTTTATTAGGAGTATAATAATTGGGAAGTAAATCTATCGTTAGTTCAAACGGGAGAGTCGCAGCTGGGGTGGGGAAAGGCTGGAATTTTTCTGTTTCTGTTGGATAACCCTGGATGGTGGCATAAAAACACTTCTTAAACGAAATCTAAAGGGCTGGATCATGCTGACATTGCTTATGCTCTGAGCAAAACAGAAGTGGCTGATAACCCTCACGTCTTTTTGGTGTAAGTAGAAATGATGGCTGAAAGGGTGAACGACAGCTAAGCCAGGCGTATCTGCTATTTAGTATGACGAATTTTAAACAGAAGAATGAAAATTAACCTTATTTTCTAACAGTCCCTTTACCCAAATTCACTATTTTTTTTTTTTTTTTAAATTTATGGCTGAGTTGGTTCTTCGTTGCTGCGCACGGGCATTCTCTAGTTGCGGTGAGCAGGGGCTACTCTTCGTTGCGGTGCACGGGCTTCTCATTGCAGTGGCTTCTCTTGTTGTGGAAAGCGGGCTCTAGAGCGCAGGCTCAGTAGTTGTGGCTCCTGGGCTCTAGAGCGCAGGCTCAGTAGTTGTGGTGTGCGGGCTTAGTTGTGGTGCGCGGGCTTAGTTGCTCAGCTGCATGTGGGATCTTCCCGGACCAGGGATCGAACCCATGTCCCCCTGCACTGGCAGGCGGATTCTTAACCACTGCGCCACCAGGGAAGTCCCCAAATTCACTTTTTAGCTTACAGGATTATTTGTGAACTTTTTATAATGATTTCAAGGAACTAGGATGACCTTTAAGTGAGTCTGGCTTTCTGATCCAAATTCGATCAAGAAAGAAACTCCCAGGACACACGGAGTTCGACAGCTTTAAGAGATAAACACGCTCCTGACATGAAGCCCAGACGGTTTTAGGAGGCTGGTGTGCTTTGCCCTCTTCTGCCTCTGTTTCAGAGCGTGATACCTTCTGGTCCTTAAAAAAACACTGCTCGTGAAACTCTTTATCATTCATAGAAATAGTTTGTACTGGATAGAGTAAATATGTATTAACTCGGCTCAGGAAAAAAATAAATGACCACTCTAGGGGAAGAGTCTGTGAGTCTAAAGTGTGATCCCCAAAAGGAATTTGCAGCCCTTTTTTCAAGCTGTCCTTTCCCACTAAATCCTCTCTCAGTTCCTGACCACGTGGGACCTTTTCAGGAGAGGAAGGAAGGGGGCTCCGATGGATGTGGTTAAGAAAACTAAAAGTTTTTCATTTTATGTAAGACATTCGATGGCTACGGGTGCCCTAATTTCCTCATCAGAAACAAAGTAAAGGTGAAGCAGGCTGGCTGGTAGTATTCATTCCTCAGAAACCATATGATCTCATTTCTGAGATTGAAAGATCACATTCACGTACAGTGACTTCTGAAGTCTGTTCACGTGCCTGGTCTGGAACCAGTGCTGTGACACCAAAATGATGACTCCCCATCCTCAAAGGGGTCACAGGCCAGCGGGGCGACAGCGAAGTCAGCGGGTGGGCTCAGCACAGAGCAGTTGGTGCTACGGAAGCAGTCAAGAGGGGCGCGCTGTTCTGCCTGGAGGCAGAGGAGGCCATGGGGACAAGTGCTGAGCATGTGGCCTGTCAGGGTCAAGGTCATCCCTCGAGGCTGGCAGGGGCGGGGTGGGGGGCAGGGAGCAGAATCGTGGCAGGAGGAGAGTGCAGGAGCCATCCTGGGAGGGACTGGATAGGTCATGTTTGGGATTTCTGAACTCCGTGTTATACATTATGATGAGGGGCCCCTATAGTAGTTTCAGCATAAAAGTGACAAAATCCGACTTGCATTTTAGAAAACTCATCTCTAGGACACCTGTGATGGAAGAAATATTCACATACTGAGGTACGGGGAAGTCATTCTGGCTTATGCATCATTTAACCCGAATTTTATGCTAACTAAAACAGCCTGCTGGTGGTCTATCAAACATACATTGTACATTTGCTTGAATTATTAAAGAAAAGGGCACGTTGACCAGAAGTAAAGAACGTCCATGTTAAAAATAAAGATTAAATGCCTCTCCTCCTGGGATGCCAGTGCTGGTATTCCTTCCATGATAAGACTCCCTTCCCAGATGCCAAGGCCATACTGACTCGCTGTGTACACACGGATCTGGGTTTTTTTGGCTTTTCTTTTAAAATCTTGAAGGAATGTATCTCTGACTTGTTTGATGCTCTCTGTTCTGACAAGAGAAAAAAAAACTGTGCTGAAAACCATGCTTCTCCAGAGCAGTTCCTCAGGGTTACCCGAGAGACCGTGGGGCTATCCTCCTCAGTAGAGCTCAAATAAAACTCTTTCCCATTCCTGTTACAGACTGTTTGTCGATTATCTCCATGGACACTTTGGAGGGTTAAGCAAGTAACGGATGGAATAAACCTGTCCCGAGTGAGTGTCTGCGTGTGCCCCTTGCACACGTGCACGCAGAGCTGCACCAGAGCTGCGCACAGGCTCAGTGGGAGCTGGGGACCACCAGGTTTGTTCAATGGGGGCAGCGGCCCCCTCCATGCAGCGGATTGCTGCCAGCGATGTAGAAAGGGGCACATCTGTAGCGCCAGGAAGGCCAGTTAGGAAGCTCTGGCAGGGATCCAAGCGAGGAAGGGTAAGGGCCAGAACTATTGCACTGGAGGGGGCAGGTTCGAGAAATGTTTAGGAGGGGCAGTAAGACTCAGAGAGTAACTGGACCTGGAGGCTACTGGGAAGAGGAGTCAAGGAGGACTCCCAGATTTCTGTACAGCTACTTGAATGTTTCCACTCCCTGGAGTAGGAATATGGGAGGAGGGACATGTTGGGCGAGATCACGAGTCTAGTCTGGGTGGAGAAGAAGCTGAGGTCTGTGTGGACGTACACGAGGCACTGGGAGCTCTGGGGTCTTCCGGCGTAAGGGCTGCAAGGGGCATGGATGAGATCTCCCAAGTGACGCTGTGAAGTAAGAAGACAGGAGGAACAGGACGTCCCCTGGGTATAGGAGAAAACTGCCAAAGGGATGGAGGAGCAGGCCAACGGGGAAGACAGAGGGGACCACGTGTCCTGGAGGGCAAGGCGGAGGGAGATGGGCGCGGGTCCCCAAGGTCCGCAGAGACCAGGGCCTGCAGGGCTGTTCACGACCCAGGAAACACAGAATCCTAAAAAGAGGTAACGAGATGGCTCAGCAGGAGCCGGTCAGTCTCACTGTGGCCTGAGATACACTTCAAAGTGCTGTGCACTGCATTTTAGCTAGATCCTCAATTTCCCGGCCCCAAGCATTTAATTAAATGCAAAAAAAGTCCCAAGGAGTACCTTATCTGAGGAGTCATTACAATAAACAGGCAGTTAGCACAAGGTCAAGATGAGGACGAATGTGAACAATACAGCGCTTCGAGACTGCTGGGGGCGTGAGGAGGGGTGCTGGGGAAGGAAACGGGCCGGGCCGGACAATGCACAGATGTGGAGGTTTTCGCTGCCAGGAGTATCAGACAAACAGGAAGACCTTAAACTTCTCCAACTGGGAACGCTCAGTTTTGCCTGCTGAGCAGAGGGGCTGAGCACATGGCTGGAACACAGAAACAGAAGGTTGTGATTAAGGCTGCGAGGACTGCTCCACCCGGAACCTGCAGGCAGCCTAGGCCCCGCAGACCCTGCTCCCCAAGCCTGAGCCCTCCCCGGCTGGTCTATGGGGCTTTGCGCACATGGCCTGTGGGACCACAGGAGCCTCACACACGCGTGAGACCCAAACGAGGCCAGGACACCAAACTTCAGAATTTTAAAACTTTTTGCTGACGTCTAGCAGAGAATTTATGTGTACAAAGCCTCTAAGTGGGAACCAAAGAAAAAACTCTGATGTAATTATCCAAATGGCATGCTCTGCTCCGATAACCAAATCACAACGGAGGTATAGGAATTGTTAGCCACCCTTTTGCATTTCAAAAATTAGGAAGTTCACAAAACATAAACAGTTATATATATTTTCTCCCCACTGAGAAATTTAAAAATATTTTTTAAAACTATGCAAACGAGGAATATTTCTTTTTTTTTCTTTTCTAGTTCTCCAATTGCTATTGCCAAAAAACTGAGCTTTTCTATCTCCCGAGGAATATTTCTTGAAATAACTAAAGTTTCAGAAAATCACCTGGTTGGTATCCCTGAACCGTTAAACGCAAATGGTCTGCTCTATCGATAACAGGGTTTCTCAACACTAGCATTTGTGACATCTGGGGCTGGATAATCCTTTGTCCTGTAGCTGGAGGAAGTTTAGCAGTATCCCTAGCCTCTTCCCACTACATGCCAGTAGCATTCTCCTAGTTGTGACAATAAAAAGTGTCTTTAGATGTTGCCATATGTCCCTGAAAGACAATTCTGCCCTAGAAGGTACCCACTTGTGGTTAAGACACAGGACGTAGACTGAGATGAGATGCAAGTCCTGGCAAATGGCATGTACTAGCAGAATAAAGCTGGGCAAGTAACTAACTTCCCTGTGCCTCAATTTCCCCAGCTGCAAAATAGGGATAATACTATCTACTTCATGAGACTGATGTGAAGATTAAATGGGAAAACTAATGTCAAATACTTGGTACAGAGCCTGACACACAGTAAGCTTTTAGTAAATGGCAGCAATGATGCTGTTAAAAAAGAGAGATGTATTCCCATGACCTTGGAAGACAGAATTGAGCAGGTCATTTGTTTGTCCATCCGGTAAGAACAAGCTGCCCACATAGCTCACGTCTAAACAGTCTCTACAAGGGCACTTACGGCTAGAACGTTAAAAACACAACTACTACGGTACTAACCTTGAGAAAATCAAGTTGCTTTAATCCCTGTGGGGATGAAAGGGGGGTAGGCATAAACGGAAAAGAAAAGAAAAAAAAAAAGCTACAGACCAAAGAGAAACAGCCTGGCGCAAAGAGAAGAAGGTAAAAATTGACACCTTTAAAAAAACGACTTTGGGGGCTTCCCTGGTGGCGCAGTGCTTGAGAGTCCGCCTGCCGATGCAGGGGACACGGGTTCGTGCCCCGGTCCGGGAAGATCCCACATGCCGCAGAGCGGCTGGGCCCGTGAGCCAGGGCCGCTGAGCCTGCGCGTGCGGAGCCTGTGCTCCGCAACGGGAGAGGCCACAACAGTGAGAGGTCCGCGTACCGCAAAAAAAAAAACAACAACAAAAAACGACTTGGGCCACAAATCAAATAAACATGCTGAATCTGGAGTCAGGGTCCCATGATAAGAGCTGGTGAGCATCTATATAGTGACAGCTGGTCACTGGAAGGAGAAGAGGACAGTCCTAAGTTGAAGCAGCAAGGAAGAAAAGTAATGCAACCAAATGCTAAAGAAGCGGGGAGAGGCGAGTACTGGAGATTCCCTCTGCGGCCAGGAGCTGTCTTACAGCTCGTTCCTGGAAACACAGCCGAGCCTTCTGAGGAGGGTGGCAGAGCCCCCAGGGCTGCCCCGAGTCCACTGCCTTTGAAGGGAGTGATTAGGAACCTCTGCCCAGGACATCTCCCCCCAGCTGTTCCCTGGCCCCTCGGTGGGACAGGTGGGATTTCACTGCTCAGTGGGCCACCGCGCCTCTCAGCCCCGGCCCAGGGCCCCCCTGCACCTCCCCTCCACAGCCGGGGAACGGAGGGCTGCCTCTCCCACCCAGCCCATGTCATCTGTGCTTCCCACGCGTCCTGGGTTTGGAAGGAACAATCAGAACGCAAACACTGTGAGTCAATCAGCATCCAAACCGGCTTGGGTTTGGAAACAGTCGGTGACTTTATCCGGTAGCTGAAGTCTGAAATAAGCTGTCTCAAACAGTCATCTGACTCACGGAGAATGCAACGCTAAATTGGATCTAACTCCTAATTAGCCATTCCAAAATACAACCAAGTCTTTGTGAGACAGAGTCTGAACATATTTAGTGAAACACCCTCTTCACTGTCTTTTTCTGACCCATGATTTACTTATAACTCGAGAACATGCAATTGTCTACTATTATGTCATTCAAATGCACCATATTTTTCTTTGCTCATTACAGTAAAATAAATAACCCAGAATAGTAGTAGGCTTGTGCCCAGCGTTCAAGGCTGCACACAGTAACATGGGACCCTGCGCCAGTACATCTATAATCTTCTGAGCCCAACTCTTGTCCACCCAAAAACCCCGTACAGGCGAGTGACTTTTTACCCCGATACGCTATTATGTTGCTGTCGGTTGAATGCACGCTGAGAACCAAATGAGCAAAACAAGACAAGCCTCCATTCTTTCCTGAAGGAAGGCCACACAGCGGCCTGCATTTGACCCCAACGTCAAATCAAAGACATCACAGGGCATTTACATTCCAGGGAAATTTTTACACGATAAAAACTCCCACAGCACAGCTTAGAAAGTAAAATATTTGACATAAATGAAGCACCCAACAGGTAGTAGGGGTTAGACACTGGAAAAACAGGCAACAAATAAAGAGCTGACTTAAAATACCCTAAATCATTTTGAGAAATTCCAGAAAGTTGAATCTAAACTCACTTTGTCAGAATTAATTTGGGAAACATTTAGTCCTGCTTGAGGGAGAACTGGGCTTCCCCCAGCCAACATTTGGTCTAGTCACCATTTCCAGAGCTCGTTCCTGTCAGTGAGTAAATAAGTGCTCCTCTCCCCCAGGGGCCGGGAGGAGGAACGCAGGGCCAAACACCTTGGAGACAGAAAAACAAACGGAGTCAGTTACTATGTTTTTAACTCAGTTCTGTCTGGAAATCAGGATGCAAGACGCTGAAGATCCAGCTTCAGGGAAGCTCTTAATGCTGAGGAGGTTTTTCAAAAGTACGAATGAGAAGTCCCAGATTGCTCAGCCGTGATGAAGGCTGGTAAGTGGCACCGTGACTTTCCGATGGCCTCCCAGGAGGCACTGTCCACCCCCAGTGCTGGGGACAATTTTTAATTCAAAAGGATCAAAATTTGGATCAGCTTCCGATCTCATGATTTTACCTGACCCTTTTTGTGTTTGCCAATTTGATACACAAAGTTCCCTACCTAAAAATTGGTAAAGATGGCCAGCTTCTCTGTACTTCTAGGGGAGCCAAGGAATGAAGGATTTTAGATTTTTACTTCACTCACAAGGAAAGGAAGAAAGAAAGATGGTGACATTTTTGGATTTCATTATTACAACAGGTTTTTTGTTGTACCGCTGCCTGCGGTACCCGGGCCTCTCACTGCTGTGGCCTCTCCCGTTGCGGAGCACAGGCTCCGGACGCGCAGGCTCAGCGGCCATGGCTCACGGGCCCAGCTGTTCAACGGCATGTGGGATCTTCCAGGACCGGGGCACGAGCCCGTGTCCCCTGCATCGGCAGGCGGACTCTCAACCACTGCGCCACCAGGGAAGCCCTACAACAGTTTTTAATCTCATCAAAAGAGAAGCTGGCCAATGTCATTCAACTGGAAAAATCAGCTATACCCTTCCACCTACCCCCCAGATTTATTCCTCCAGATCCATGATGTTTATTGAACTGCCTGGATGAGAATGTGAGGTGTCACCAACATTTCTGGTCTCAAGTCCTGAAGAGAGTGAGCAGGGATGGGAGCTGCAACACCCAATATTCATCAATCTCTACTTTCTATTTCTCTTGTTTCTCAGTTCTGATAACCCTCCTTCTTTATTTTCTGATTCTGACAGCTGCCAGGACCTTTCACTGATTACGGTCGATCTCTGGAAGTACCACCATCTGTCGAAAACCCTGACATGTTTAAGCCAATGCATTTCACGTGGGCATTTAGCCACAGAACTGTAGCTGCTGTGGGCTTCTGAGTTAAAAGACGCCATATAAAACTGGGACCACGGTCCTAACTCAACTCTGTTTGCATGCTCCCTACTTTATGCTCTCACTGTCCTTTACTGTATTCTTCTCAACTCATTGCCATGTTTGTGCATTTGATGCAGAATGTGTTCAGGCAGCAGTAACTCCCAGCCGTGGTGCCGTTTTCAGGCTTTATAAAGCAGCAGGCACTGGGCTAATCGTGCACCATGCATGCATTGCTGCTCAACTTCCTCCCTCTCAGCTTTTAGGTGGGTGCTAGGATCTTGTATCATGGATGGGGAAACCGAGGCATCGGCCATTTAATCGAATCAATAAATACAGAGCATTCTGTCTAACATCCAAGATACAGCGTCCACATTTGAAAGAGCTAATAAATACTGACAACCAAGATACTTCTATTTTAATCAGTCTAATGCTAACAAATTTTGAAAAATTGTGTTTTAGGAATTAATTCTTCAACTGGACACAACCAAATGTTAACTGGCAGTCTCCTGTCAAAGGCAAGCCCCTTCATACCTTAAAATTAAAAGTTCACCCGTGCCAACACCTGGAATCCTATAGCAGGTGTCTTCCTAAGAACTGAAAAGTACTTTTACTGATGACCTCATTTCACTGTCACAGCATTCCTGTGAAAGGTTGAAAAGAACTGACAAAGTATAGTACTTTCCCTGAAGCATGAAGCCACAGAGTGCCTCTGAAAAGTGTTTTGCGGTCTGCAGGCAACAGGGCCTAGTGTAGGATGGAGCCAGGCCATGCAGCAAGGCTGGCGTGGGTGGGGCTGGGTGATAAAATGCTCACAGCTTTAAAAACAGAAAGCATTACGTGAGGACACAGATGAAAGGATTTGTGAAACAAATCACTGAATTTTCGCAACACTATAGAGTCTCAAGAAGGGAAATCATCTGACAGACTGAATCATGAATTTCTGCAATGCAAGAATTTATAAAAGCATAAGGGTATGAATCATAGCTACAAAAGTTTTTTTAACATCCTTGTAAAAATCACCCTTGTGAATGCAGCAACACTTCCAAAAGCACTTGTCTTTTTGTTTTAGGTACTGACTCATTTAACAATTTGTAAAAATAATTTTAAAAATCTACCTGAAGATTTAAAATTTCTGGAAACTAGAAGAAGAAAGGGGGAAAGAAAGAAACTAGTTCCGACCCCAGCACGGTAGATTGTTTGCATGCCATTTTATCTACACCAGAAATATTACCAAAAAGGGAGATTATCATCTTACTCTTTCTCATGATACCAATTTAAGCCATAAGATCCACTAGACACTTTATTTTTAGTATAAATATTCAAAGGCACTCCAATTCATAACTAAACACCGTCAGTAGAACTTTTCTAAAAACTACAAATGATTGTCATGAAATTTAAAATGAACTTCTCTGAAATGCTAGATGATTGTTTAAAATTATTTTAAAAATTCTAAACTATCTAATAATCAAATTACGTTTACACTTGAACAACACAGGGGATTTTCCTCTGCACAGTCGGAAAATCCAAGTATAGCTTATAGTCAAACCTCCACATCCGTGGTTCCCCTGTATCCAGGGTTCCACATCGCGGATTCAACCTACTGCTGATCATATAGTACTGTAGCATTTACTACAGGAAAAATATCCTTGTACAAGTAGAACAGCACAGTTCAAACCTGTGTTGTTCAAGGGTCAACTGTACGTCGTAGGATTTAAAAACAGCAAATTAACTATTTCTGGTTTCACACACACGTGGCCTTAGTCTACTACTTTTCCAGTACTCCTTGTAGAGGCCATACTAAGGCCCACACGAAACCAAGCTGAATCAGAAACATTCATACTGAGAGGTGTGTCCACACATGGAGTGGGGAGCTGAAGAGTTTCACCCTGAAGATGATCTCTTCATTAATTTCTCTCCCAGTGAGGGCCCATCCTTTAGTGAGATCATTTGCCCCGAGCTCTACAGCAGCTGATAAGCCGTCCTGTCAAGGTTCCTCCCAGAAGTTCCATGCTCCATGGTTGCTGACTTTGTACCTATTCGGTCAGACTTCTGCCACGTGGACCCTAACATGGCCACCAGACTCTGATCACACACACTCATCCTTGGTCACCAAAAGCACCTACACCCATCTGAGAATTCTATCTGCAGATACAAAAGTGCTACTGCAAGTTTACTACAAAAGCCTGGGGTTGTTTCTGAGCAGTTCTCAGGCTGTAGGAATATGGCCCCCCTGTCAACCACAAGGTTACTCATTCACCATCAGCAGTGTGTAAGCAATGGGATAGTTCCTTGGCAAAGACGACGGCTGTTCCTACCCGGTATCATTCTCTTCTTCTTGACTAGGAAAACCTACGGCTGGGACTGGGGTGAGGATGGTAAAGCACTTGCCCTGAGCACAAAATTTAAGGGAACGCCCAAAATTGATTAATCATGATAAATACTTTAATAAGCAATGATGTAAAAAATTGTAATTCATTTAAAAATCCAGTATAAAAAAGTCACAATTTTAAATAAAGACTGGATCAACGTTACCGATTTTTTCTTTTGCTTCAGGCTCTAATATGGCCTTGTAACACTGCATTAAAACATAATTTATCTTGATTACTGAGTTTTTTGGTGCTCCCTTACATTTTACATCAGAGAAGAATGTTTATTTGCCTTACCTCATTCCTGGCTCTGAAAGAAACCCTATCATATGGGGGATGGGGAGTGGGGAGATGGCAATGTGCCCAGCTAAAAAAACCCACATTTCCCAGCCTCCCTTGCAGATGGAGTGGCCAATGAGCTTTAAGTAGACGAAATGGGGAGGGATTTCTGCAAAAGCTATTAAAAAGGACCTGGCTCTCTCACCCAAAAATTTAAAAAAACCAACCAACCAAACAAACAAAAAAACCCTCTAAAACAAAAGAAAAACTTTGTGAGGTGATGAATGTGTTAATTCACTCAATGGTGAGAATCCGTTCACAATGTAAAATGTATATGAAATAATCACATTGTAACCTTATATATATTATTACAACTTTATTTGTTAATTATACTTCAATAAAGCCGAAAAACAAAAGCCTGAAAAAAAAAACAAAAGGACCTGACTCAGCTTTGACACTGGCTCCTCTATGTTTGGGGAATGTGACCATAAGGCTCCAATGCAGACTTAAAGAATGAACAGTCCTGCGCTAGTGATGGAGCAGAAGGACAGAAGGAGCCTGGGTCCCTGACAACATCACGAAGTTAACAACTGATCGGCCTACATGAAAACAACAAAACTCTAGTTTAAAGTGCTGTAAGTGCGTCTCAGTTAACTGACAAGTGCAGTTCTTAACTAATGAACAGTTGACCCTTGAACAGCACAGGGGTGAATCTGCGTGTAACGTATAGCGAGCCCTTTGTTTTTATTTTTTTTAGTATCTTTATTGGAGTATAATTGCTTTACAACAGTGTGTTAGTTTCTGCTGTATAAGAAAGTGAATCAGCCATACATATACATATATCCCCATATCCCCTCCCTCTTGCGTCTCCCTCCCACCCCACCTATCCCACCCCTCTAGTTAGACAGCCCTTGGTATCCACGGTTCCTCCACAACTGTGCATTCAACCTACCAGGGACTTTGTGGTACTGTAGTATTTACTACTGGAAAGTATCTGTGTATGAGTGGACCCATGCAGTTCAAACCCACGTTGTTCAAGGGTCATCTGCACTAGGAGTACTTAAAAAACAAAACAAAACAAAACCTGAAACACCGTGACAAAGCCATTTAGGTGGGGTTGTTTCGAGAGGTACTGTCACCATCTCAGATACTTCTCTTTCCATCTTATTAACCAAAACACCAGTGTTTCCACCCAGATGATTCTAGTGTCAGTTTACTATTATGAGGTCCAATTCACAGGCTCTCCAAGTAATTACAGAGGCAAAAATCAGGAAGAGACATGCATGGATTAGTAGCATTTCCCAGGATGGTGAGCAGGCTGACGGCACACTTGCCTGCTGCGTGCTGACAAGCAGACGTGCTGAGTCAAGCCAAGGGTGCCAATGAGCCCTGCTTCGGTGTATACCTGGTGCTATGCAGACCGGGCAGCACGTGACTGATTTCAGAGGCTCATCTCCTGTTTTCTCCTTCACTGAGTCCACTTACATCCTTACAAATGGGGTCCAGTAGGCTGAAATTCTCTGCTTCCTCAGACATTAGGGATTCACCACTCAATTGCAGGAAAAATTAACTCAGGCCTAACTAAGGGCAGTTCATCTTCTCGAAAACCAAGGTTTGAGAAAGACATCTTTCACATTTCCAGCATAGCTCCCCCTACAAAAGAGTCACACTCCTATATGAAGATACACTGGGGAGCACTCACCATTAAACCTTAACTATTGGATATTTTTAAACAAATGAAGCTTTGTTCCATTAGGTACAACAGTAATTCAAACCATATGAACAAAGTGTTGCTCCGTGACATTCCTTAGAAGACATGTGACAAATATATGGGAGAATCAATCAGAATGAACAATACAAGTACCAGTTTGTAAATGGTCTGTTAACACTGTGATAGCTGGGGCTGGGAGGTGCGGACACCCTGGGAAAGGTAAGTAAAAGCAGAACTCTTCAATCTTCTCGAACAAAGGAAATAAGGGGGAAAAGTCCTCGCCCGCTGGAAAGATGTCAGTGCTTAAACTGAAGGCTCGTATTCCAAGGTCAGAGCCCCCTTTTCAGCAGAAGAAAAGAAAAGAAAGCGTCATTCACATTTCTGCCTGCTTGTATCGGTTGTTAAGTAATAAGCCATGTGCCAAAACCCTAATCTGCAGGATCAGCTCTGAAAAGAGGAAAAGAACTCTGCCAAGCATTTATCAACACCTTAAATTGTTTCTTTTCATTCCCAGAACTAGGGCCGTTTTATTAAACTTTTTAAGCCCAAGGTCCACCATTCCCTTCCAAACCTGCAGTCACTGCCTCAGATTTTAAGCCATTACTCTAAGAAAGAAAGGGACCAAAAAAAAAAAAAAAAAAAAGCCAGAGTGGCTCTTAGAACAAGGAAAGAGTGGAGGCCCCTGAGCCTGCCCAGCCCTGTGGGGATGCAGACACCACCGCTGCCCCTGTAAGCCTCTGCAGGGCTGCTCCTCACCCAGCTTTTCTCGGCAGCTCGAGACAGCAGCACCCCAGATGGCATCCCTGCAGGGAGAAGCTGGGAGCTGCAGCCAAACCTCCACCTGACGCTGGATGCTGGTGGAGGGCCAGGAGGACACGGAAGCTCGTCACTCTGCCCCGGAAGGTCCTAGCGGGGGGCTCTCTGGGAACCAGAGCCCTGGCACCATATTACCCTGCACTCCCTCCTGGAGGGGACGCAGCGGGGGCTCTCAGGGCCCAGAGAATGAGGGAACAGGCAAGGGCAGTGTCCTGGGCCTGGACCCAGCAGTGTGCTCAGGGCCACAGGGAGGATGGGCATCATGCTGGAGCACTGGCCTGGGACTCCAGGAAGCCGCTCCTTTCTCAGCACTGTCCCCAGACAGCTGCGTGTCCCTGGGCGGGTCCTCTGCTGTTCCAGGGCCTCCGTGGCAGGCCCATAAATGAGGCAGGTAGAAAGGGAGCTGTGGAGGACTCGCACAGCTGCAGCGCCCGTGACTCAGTGATTCCCTGTCCCTACGCCTCACCCATCCCTGGCGCTGACTCAAGCATGTCGTGACCGCTGGGTTTTCTTTTCCCAACACCCTTTGGACTCAAAGAAAAACAGGAACACGAAGGCAGAACTCCAGATGTGGGGTCCGTTTTCCCTACTTCCCATGTTACTAAAGCGGCTGCTGACCCTTGGGGCCCAAGCTTTGGCCCCCAGGGCCTCCTCTGCCCAAGCAGGCTCCTGCCGTCCCCCCTCTGCTCCGGCAAAACTCACCTCTCCTGCCAACCCGTGACGGGGGAGGCAGAGGCGGGGACGAGGCCCGGGGATTTCACATAGAGAAACACTGCCAAAATCACCCAGCCACCTCAACTTAAGCTTTTCAAATCTTAGAATATTATTTTTCACCCTATACTGTAAAGTCCATGGCAAAAACTTAAAAGCTATCACAGCATTTTGTTTCAAGTTGAACAAGTGTGCTGGAATGTGGGGAGAAAAACCATCAACTTCTTAGGAGTGAAAGGGAAAGAAGAAAAAAAAAATTTTTTTCTAGTGTCCCAGGACTGCTCCCCATTACATTTTAGTTCTTTGTATCCCACAAAGGGAAATGAGGCTTCATCTGAGTCCTGGGTCATACCACAGGGTCGGACATAAAGGAATGGGGTTCCAGAGAAGGCGGTTTCTTGCCAAGGAACTGCAGAGGCGGTTCTGACCTGGAGCACCCACGTGCGCAGGGCCGGGCGTCCCACTCAACTCTCACCCTGAGCACATCACTGTCGGGGGGACAGAGATAAAGACGATCCTCAGAGAGCCCCCTCTGGACCCCTCTGGTGCAGGGACCCCCTTCACGTCTCAGCCCCTCTCCTGCTAACCTCATGTTCCCCAGAGCAGGGAGGGGACCATCCACAGCGGCCAGCGGGAGCTGGGCAGGGATGGGGAAGCAGCAGGACCTAGAGTCTCCACCAGAGCTGCCCAGAGTCATGGGAGCACGATGAGACCAGGAGCGGAAATCCAGGCAGAGGGCCCCTCCCTGTCAGCCGGCTGCTGGCCCCCCAGCTCCGCCTGCTGATGCCCAGCCCCACCCCCTCTGCTGAGGCTGTCCAGGCCCAGAGCACTCATGCAGGAAGCAGGGAGGCCTAGCCCTTGCTCCCTTGCCAAGCCTGGCTGGGGGTGTCCGTGGATAACCACAGACACATCGTGACTGCTGCCCACTGGACTCCGTCACTCCAGGACACCATCCCCAGGGGCAGGCAGGCTGTGGGCTCCTCCACAGACCTGACCGCACCATTTCCCCACCACAATGGGCTCTGGATCCTGACACAAACTGATAACCATCTCTGGAATAAAATCAAAATCACAAGCTGGAGCCTCGCGGTCTCAGAGTTTTAATAATCAGACTGACTGTTGATACCCTTGGAAGGGACTTAGGCATCCTCCCATGAGGGAACTGGGAGTCGATCAAAAGACCCGTGAAAAGGGAGCTCGCTGGGCTTCCTTCTATGGTCACCCAGTAACGGCTTCCACGGTCAGACTTTGCTACAGTTTCTGAGGAGGGCACGCCAAGAACAGACCCATGACGTTGCCTGAAAACAGGCGCAGGGAGAAAATGGGATCACGTGAAAAGTGGGCGCACAGGGGGTGTGGGGAAGGATGCCATTATCCAGGTCCACCTTGGCCATGGCCCTGCAAACAGCGGGTGCCTCTACTGTCCAGACACAAGCGACCAGCCTGTCATGCTCGTTCTCTGAGAGACTGGATAAGGACCCTGGCCTCTCAAGGAATGGTTCTATCCCCTGCACAGGGCAAGCTACCTACATTCTCGTCAAAGTTTTTAAATTATCAAAATGACTTTCACCTCCCAGCTCTAGTGTCTGAGCTGTTCTTTTGCTCTTAAAATGTTGCTAAAATCTGCCCCATTATTTTAGAAGAGCCTCAGTTATACATCAACTAGCACAGGCTGCATTTTCCTGAATTAATTGTTTTATTGACAGTACAGTCTGCCCAATCATATACATTTTTACCAGCAAAATTATAATACACAACACTCGTAACTTTGTTGTTATATTAAAAGTGTCACCACCACCACCAGGCAAGGAAAACATCTCAGTATGATGAGAAACAGCTGTTAAAGCACTGCTTTTTTTTTTTTTTTTTTTTTTTAGCTTAGGCCAAATAAAAGATGATAAAAAAAAATGGAATGGGGTTAACTCCCCTGCCGGTGTGCCATCACCCTTCCTCAGAGTCCTGAAGATCACGGTGGACTCGAACCCTTTGCCCCTCAAAGTGTGCTCCCTGGACCAGCATCATCAGCATCCCCTGGGAGCTCGTTAGAACTACAGAATCTCAGACCCCCTACCCCTCCCACCCTCCCACTCCCCCGTCCATCCCCTACTTGTACATATACTTTGGCCTCAGATCTGAGATCAGCCCCCACTCCCTGGAGACCACTGAAGCTTTCTCCAAGGGGCCCTGTTGCCGTGGCAACCCCATGCTAGCCGGCATTCCACCCACCTGGTTGCACCCTGGCCCCGCCGGCCTCCTCTGCTGACCTGTCCGGGATGGTTAGCAAGGCGTTTTGCCCCCCAAAAATGTTTATTCATGAGGAAAAAGATCTTTTTTTAGGCGTCAACTGCCAGTCCATCCTGGCTCACCCAGTCCCTCTCTTCCCACTTGCCCAATTAGAAAGATCAGCTTGTTTCCTGGCATGCAATTCCAAGGGCACTGAACACAGGCAGGGGACCAGAAGAGGGCTCCAAGAACAGCTCTAAGTGAATGGAAACAAGATGATTTCTGCTCAAAGCAATTTCCTCGGCACCCACCCTTTCCTCCCACCATGGACCCCATGCTGAAGGGAGGCCAAGGCCACGTGGAAGTAACAGAACACCAACATATGCAAGACATTTTTTTAACCCTCAAAGTACAGCAGAAAGAACAGAGAGCCAATCACTTAACTCTCCTTTTATCCCACCCAAGTTGAAAGTTTGAGAGTCTTATCCCAATTTCCCAGATGACAGAGAGATGAGTCCAAGTTCTTCTTGTGTGGAGAAGCGTGCATAAATAAGGGAGAATGTAAAGTTCAAAAGCTTCTGACCTAGCTGCGTTCTCAAATTCTGACTTTTTAGGGGAACCCTGGAAATGACCGTAAGTGCTCAATTTACCTTATCACCTTGCCGTACTACAGGGATGGCAAATAGGTCAGGCCATCCCCCTTTTCTTTGCTCACAGCAGACGGCATTAATTTATCACAGTGTTTTTCCCCACTAAGCCTAGATACTGCATCACCTTATCCCCTTGCTGTACTACACCTTGGTGTACTACAGGGATGGCAGATAGGTCAGGCCATTCCCCTTTTCTCTGCTCATGGTAGACGGCACTAATTCATCACAGTGCTTTTCCCCACTAAGCCTAGATACTGCCTTAAAATCTTTTCAACAGACCCCCACCCCAGAACTCCTGAGCCAGGATGCACATTTGAACAGGACCCCAGGTGATTCACATGCACACTGAAGTTTGAGAAACACAAGTGCAAGCTGGACCTGATGTGAGATGCACTTGACACTCCTGGTCTACTATCTTGGGGTTTCCAACCTCTACATCCCCACTTCTATTCCAACTCTTTCAGAGGTTTCAAAAACTGGAGGCTTATATATACAACAGTTGATCCATTAAACTTTTTAAAAATTAGTAGCAAACATTCAAAGATTGGAAGACAATGTAAAAATCCAAATTTCTGGCTTTTCTTTCAGGTGAAAAAAATCAGTACACTGGCAATACTGGACTTACATTTCCACATGACAATAGATGACTGGAGTTGAGTAGTGGCTGTTCTCTTTAGACAGATCAGATTCTCCAATTCTCCCCAGTCTCCACTACTCTATATTGCCTTACAGTACACCAGCCTGTTTTACTCTTTGAGTTGCCTACCTGAATGTGTGACTATAACATCATAGAGACTATGTTTCCAAAATCGACAAGAACCATCGCCCATGACACCCACCTTCACATTCAACTCTTTGTACTAATTCTGAAGGTAAGCAACTGCACCTGTATTGGCACTTTCCCCTTCTCCATATGATCCCTGTGTTGGGGAGAGGAGCACGTGCTGTGTGAGCGGCCTCTTCATACCGTTCCTGTCCTGTTTGAGATCCACAGGTTGCTGGGGTCTGCAACCACACACCACGTATCCTTTGTATTGTCTAGTGCCCAGCACCGAGCCCACATCAGGAAACACAATCCTGTTTGCAACCTAGTTCAAATGCTAGCTCTGCCCCTCAGTAGCAGCGTGATGACCCTAGGCAAGCCACTAACTCTCCCTGAGCCCGTTTCCTCATCTGTGAACTGAGAGGAAGCACTTAACTCAGTACTCCACTGAGTTATTGTAGGAAATAAACAAAAGATTGCTTGCCAGGTGTTTAGCCCAGTGCCCCGCATACCTATGCGCTCAATGAAAGTGGCTATTCCTATCATTATACACAGTTGGTGCTCAACAAAGATTTGTTAACTGATTAACTGACCCATCACCTTGGACCATCCCCCTCCCCAGAGAAACGGTCAGCTCTCACACCCTCTGCACTGACACCTAGTGGAGGGAATGAGGTGTTGTAGCCTCTGGGGGTTGGTCTCCGGACAGGCTACCCACATCAGCAGTAGAGGATGTGGGCCTGTGGGATGGAGCCCTAAAACCACACAGCCACGCCTGGCATTCTTCCCTCACCCCTACTCACAACTTCGACACAAACCCGCCAAACATTGTGCTTTTTGAAGAGTTATTAGCATTTCCATATGCCTGCCTTGAAGTTAATAAGGTATATTTTAAAATTCCATTTCAACCCACACAGAGCTCTCCCTTTGCTGATCTCATACTATGCTTGGTGAGGACCACACAGCTCAGCGTTTAAGGCTCTCTCCACGTTTCATATGGAAAAACCCTTCAGTGGCCTCTCAAGGTGATTAGCACACTGCGTGGCAAACAGAAGGCGTTTTTAAAAGTACACACACACCTACACATTGGTCCATATACAACAATTTCCTTGTTTCAGAAGAAACAGACCTTTCTTGGCATTCATTTTGCACCAGCAAAGTGCTAAGCACACAACAAACACGATACGTGCCATGCCCATCCGTAACCATCCCCTTGTGTTCTAAAAGACAAGCTTCATGTTGACTAAACTAGGAAATGGAACTCGTCCAGTTTGCTTTGGTAATGTTCGACCCATACACTGTAAAATAAATGAAAAGGGACTGAATTGGGTCACTGTCTTGTTTGTTTCCTTAAAAAGGGACTGGTGATGATCTCTGAGCTGCAACACTTCGTCTGCCAACACTGCGAAATTGTTGGAAGAAACATGTATCTTTCCAAAAGCAACGCAAGCTTCCATGCAAGCTCCTCTTTTCGGTTCTAAAATATAGTCACTGATTTCAACAGGCCACAGACCTTGGCCTCAGCTATCCTTTTCAGGAACTGCAGCGGCCACCCATTCACAGCCTGCAGAATGCAGGGGGGCGTGGTGGTCACCAGCGGGAGCGGGCTGGGAAGAGAACCACCCTGGCCGTTTTTAGTCTCCTAGAGATGGGGAGGAAACAGAGGTGTCTGGGACCACGCCATGGCCCTTCCTCAAACATCCGCTGCTGCTGCCGTTCCATGACCGGCCCTGACTTGTAAGTGGCACATTAAAGCAGCTCCAAAATTCACTGTTTTAATGGCAGCCCTTGACAGCGGCTCCTCCGTGGGGCAAACAATGGTCCTTTTGAAGCGGCTCTCTAGGGCCGATTTGGAATGGTCTGCTTGTCTGAACAAACCACACAGCCCGGCAAGGCAGCCGCTACCTTGCTATGGGGACAGGGAGGACATCCCACATTCGTGGCCTTTAGCAACAAGGAAAACCCAAGGTCTGTGACTTCCCTGTGTCTCTGGTGAGGGAACAACGCTGACCTCTAGCACTGCCAGAGGGAACCACGGAAGCCTTTTTGAGCAGAGCCTGAGGTGTCCAGGAGGGAAAATGGCCTGAATACTAGCATTAAGAACAAAGGAGGGCTTCCCTGGTGGCGCAGGGGTTGAGAGTCTGCCTGCCGATGCAGGGGACACGGGTTCGTGCCCCGGTCCGGGAAGATCCCACATGCCACGGAGTGGCTGGGCCCGTGAGCCATGGCCGCTGAGCCTGTGCGTCTGGTGCCTGTGCTCCGCAACGGAAGAGGCCACAACAGTGAGAGGCCCACGTACCGCAAAAAAAAAAAAAAAAGAACAAAGGAACAGAAAATCCCTTACCTCCCACTGAGAGGAAGTGTGTCCCTTGATTAACTGCTTGAGGTGTCACCAGGGAGTTGCAGCCTCACCTCCCCAACCATCCGTCACCCCCATTTCACCCCGGACCTGGGTGGTGCCGGCCCTCAGGACAGACACTAAATCAGCCGCTTTGAAAGAAGTCGTGTAACGGGAACTCGCAGTTGGCCAGCAGTGAAGGTGGAGGAGGTGAAACATTTGGGGAACTAGAGGGAGGGGGAGAGAGTGGGGAGAGCACCTTCCAAGTATTTACTGATAACAAACTACGAACACTCTGACCAGAGGCCCAAGGCCTTGTGGCACTTCCTTGGAAGTTTCTCACTCCTCCTGAAGGACCCCTGAGTGCAGGCGTGAGACACAGAAGCCGCCGGAGGAGGTTCCAGAGCTCCCACTTCAAAGGCGACCACTGCTCGTAGAAGCCATTTCACCTTCCACCGTGTGCAGAACACACTCGGTGCTGCGCTCACGGCCGAGCCAGTCACAAAGTCCTCAGGAAAGGAGGTGGGGTCCCCTCCATAAACTCTGCAATGTCACCAGCCTAGCACTTGATAAATCAGTTCCTGAAACAGATCCTGGCCTTCTGGTGACTGGGGATCCGGTAACACTCAAAAGGGGGGAAAAACGTAAAAAACCCATAAAATAATACTGTGCTGCAAAACCCACAGAAAAGAGAACTTACAGTTTAGACGTGCGCCACAGGAAAATGGTAATAATTAAAGCAACTGCCGAGTACCTGCAAACTTACAGAAGTGAGAGCCGCCGCTGGCTTGCGCCCACCTAGCCGACAGAGGACGGGAAGCCAGAACCACTGGTTCTGAGCTTAACCGAGCTGAAGTTAAACTTGAAAAAGAAAAATAGCACCCCATTTAAAAAATGTATTTCTGTAGAAGAAATGGCACTAGAATGCTTTGAGTTTGAATTATGACAAGGGTGCACTTTAAGAGGCAAGCCATTTGTAATTCTAGAATCAATCCTTGAGTTACAGAAATTTAATAGCTGTGACCTTGGATGTTAAAAAAAAAACCCAACCCATTGTAGTTAAGCTTTTGTCCAACTACCTCCGTATCCTTCAGAAATAAATCCTCCAGCATTGTGTGATGGCTCTGATTTGCCATCAGGGAAAGAAAAGTTAACAATCAACAGGCCCTCGTGTTACCCCAGAGCACGCTTCCTCCAGCAGGGTCCCTAGAGAGGCTCGGGTTTCTGAATGGGGGACGTGGCTATGGCCCCGGTGGCAGGACAATCAAACACACCCACTTTTACAGAGCTGCCAAACCCACTGGCCCTTGTCCCTCTGCGGAATCTACCAGCAAAGGCCACTTGTGAATTGCTTCCTGGGATTTCCAGGAATCGCCCCACGGGGTGGGGGTGCTCCCCCCCTGTGCCAACCTGGGCGCTGTTATCTCGTCACCCCTTCATCTCCTCGCATCCCCCTCCCACCTGTCCTTCAAGGTCTATAGCTCGAATGCCATCTCTTCCAGGAAGCCTTTCCCTTTAGACGGTCTCCCCACCGGGTGGCCCAGGTTTTACTGGAGCCTCTCTGACGGCACAGCACTTTCTAGAGCAGGGTGGGTTTAAGAACACGATTTTTCTCCCTTACTGGACAGTCCACACGTTAGTTCTGAATCCTCATCTGACTCAGCGTCACATCCCCACAGGGCCGCACACGCAGTCCCTGCTCAGCGCCCCCCTAGAGCGCCAGCACGCCTGCAGGGAGGGCGGGTGAGCCCGCAGGCCTCCACGGGCCAGGCGCCGGGACCCCGTCCTCCCGGCCTCCCACCCAGGCGCTCTGAGCTTCCCACCTTTGTCACTGCCCCTCTGGGAGGACAGAGAGTGGCAGGATGGCCCCGCCCTCAGCCCTATCCCTAGAGACAACTCCAGCCCCCAGGCCTGGCCTCCTAGGTGCAGGGGCATAGGGTCGGGCGCTGCTGCAGCTCTTTCTCCAGCCCCACCCTGGCCGCCCCCCGTGCAGGTCCCAGAAGCACAGGCAGCACAGGGAGGCCGTGCAGGGGCTGAAAAAAGAGCCCTTCTTCACCCAGTCAGGTCACCTTCAGGTCCACACAGATGGAGGAGTAAGGAGACGGGGAGAGCTGCACAGTGACAATGAGGACAAAATATCAATAGGACGAGGCAAGGCCTAGGGGCACTGTGGTCTGGGAGCTGACGGCAGAGAAGGTGACTGTGGAGACAGTGGAGGGGACCGCCTTGGAGGCAGACCCGGGTGGGGGCGGGGCGGGGGCAGCAGCACTCCCTTCCCTGGTGGTCCTGAGGGGCTGAGAGCACCGCCCACTGACCTGGGAGCAAGCTGGGGGCCTGAGGGCGGCTTAGGAAAATCACTGACCACCCACCAGTGCCAGGGTAGCAATGAGGAGACACCTGCCAACGGAGCATCTCCAGGTTCTCAGCTCTGCCCGGCTCCCCGGGGCCTCCCTTAACTCCAAGTCCCCAGGCTGCGAGAGCTCGACTGCCAGGCGGCTGCAGACCGTGACCTCCAGGAGGGTAGGAACCCCGTCTGTCTCCCTGCTCACTATTATATCCTCACACGGCGTCTGGCGCACACAGCTGGCGTCTCGTAACTACCTGTCGGACGACTCCTCAGCGGGCAAAACAGAGCTTGGGTCAGGTTTGGAATCATCGGAAGTAGCACATTTTGAACACAATGGGCAAAGAGCAAATCAGCGTCTCCATTCCATGATTTATACACATGGGACAGAGGGGGCGAATAAAATCTTTAAATCAAAACCGATAGACACTTTCTTGTAATTAAGTCAGGAAAACCTCAGTTGTGATTTTTGTCAACAGGATGAATACATATTAGAGCAGTTCCCCCTTATCCATGGTTTCACTTTCTGTGGTGTGCTACCCAGAGTCAACCATGGTCTGAAAATATTAAATGAAAAATTCCAGAAATAAACAGTTCACAAGACTTAAATTGTGTGCCATTCTGAGTAGTGTGACGCAATCTCCCAAAGTCCCCCTCCGTCCCTCCCGGGACATGAATCATCACCTTGTCCAGCTTGTCCCACCCGTTAGTCACTTAGTAGCCCTGCTGCAATTGTCCGATTGGCTGTCGCTATATCACAGGGCTTGTGCTCAAGTCGCCCTTACTTGACTGAAGAGTGGCCCCAAAGTCAAGAATAGTGAGGCCGGCAATTTGGATCTGCCAAAAAAAAAGCCGTAAAAGGCTTCTTCTTTAAGTGAAAAGGTAAACGTTCTCAACTTAATAAGGAAAGAAAAAAAATCATATGCTGCGGCTGCTAATATTCAGTAAGAATGAATCTTCTATGTACGAAATTGTGAAGAAAAAAGAAATTCGTTCTGGTTTTGCTGTTGCACCTCCAACTGCAAAAGTGACAGACACTGCGTGACAAGTGGTTAAGATGGAAAAGGCATTAAATCTGTACAGTAAGATATTTTGACAGAGGGAAACCACATTCACATAACTTTTATTACAGTATATTATTATGTGTTCTATTTATTATTAATTATTGTTGTTAATCTCTGGCCATGCCTAATTTGTAAATTAAACTTTATCACGTGTGTGTGGACAGGAAAAAACAGGATATACAGGGTTTGGTGCCCCCCCCCTCAAGTTTTCAGGCATCCACCGGAGCTCCTGGAACGTGTTCCCCATGCATGGGGTTGTGGAGGCAGGGGTGTGCGGCTGTTGTATTTGTCTGAATCTTCAAGTCACCGATCTGTGCAGATGCAGTGAGGAACCACAGCTCTGCTGACTCCAGCAGTTTTAAAACAGTTCGCTCCGGCGAGGTCAGGCCACCTTGGCGGGGATGTCAGGCCAAGGGCAGAAACGCGTGCCAGTAAGTCCTGGGCCCCTTTCTTGTGCACGCGCACGCGCACACACACACACACCAGAACACAAAAAGGGCAAACTGAAGCGACTGTTTCGGCCGGCATTAATCTGCATCTCAGTCTGCTTTTTAGTAACTCGGTCAGACTCTAAGCTTTTCTTTCTTGTCTTCTCTTTTCTAAAAGAAAACATTCCCTAACCAAAATATGGAATTCATCTGCATGTAATCCCAAGCGGAGCACAGACTCATTTCCTCTTGATCTGTTTCACTTACTCCCACTCTCGTTTCTCATGGACAATGACTGGAAACACTCCCCGGTAGGAATTCCAACCGCCCTCTTTGAGACAGATGTTTAGGAAACCACTGACAAGCTGCCCGTCACCACGAGGCACTCTCACAACCATTCAGGTCCAAACTACCCAGCTCTACCACGACCTGCAAGACCTTAGGTAACTGTTAGATCAGGTCAGACAGATACCTGTTATTTAGCAACTTTTTCTCCACATCCCCTTCAACCAACACTTTCTTTCCCCACCAGGAGGCCACATCCAAGGCCCTATCTCAGCAAAGTCATCCTCACCCGCTACAGCGTCAAGGGTGGGATTTCTCAGGCGTCTCTGTAAAGATCCAGTATGGTCAAATCTTTCGATGAAAACATTACTTTCAGGAAGTGACTGAGGCACTTGGGAAAGAAAAATGAACTTGTATAAGCCACTAGGGGCCTGTTCATAAATTTCTGCTAGGCAAATGGGGCCCTTGTGACTTGAGAGAGTTATTGCTCAATACTTCCTAGGCACCCACACAAGTTCATGTTTCTCCCGGGGGGCCTCGCTGGCTCCATGAGAGAAACGCACTACGGGCTTCAGTCTTGTTTAAAATTGGTGTGTTGCACGGAGGCAGATGGTTCAAGCCGCCTGGATGTGCTATGCAATAGCTACTCAAACAGTTCCAGCTTTTCCAAATGCACCTACAAAAACAAAACTAAATGCCTGTTAAGTTCACTCTTTAGGGAACTACTCTGCTCCAGCAGAGTCAACTGACTGGAGAGAAGTTTCAGCAGAACCTAACGCTCTCACTGGAACCATGTGGTTATTGGCAGAAATAAGGAATCGTCCACACACGCTTGGAAGGGCACGAAGTAAGTGAACAGCAGATCCTCACAAAGACTACCCTTACCCAGCCTTTGTGAAGGCCGTGTGTGGCACAGAGGATGGACTGGAGAAGCTGAGGTACCATCTGAGAAAAACACCCAACATTTAAGAACTTAAAACCTGTGCAAAGGTTATTCCATCTGCCTTAGCAACGCGACCTGCTGCCGTGGCCTCAACAGTCCTAATTTCTCCTGTACCAGTAAAACTGTGGAGTGACTGTGAGCCATTAAATCCGGGCACAGACACACACTTCCAGAGCTGCACGCGCCTGCTTAGTGTTAGTACCCCCCCGTGAGGTTAGACCGTTAGCTCCTTTTCTCTACATTCTTCTTACAACCAATGAGGATCATTTACACACAACACTACATTTCAGCTTTATAGGGACCCGTCTTGGAGCGGGTTGATCATAAAGTTGTAACTATGACAAGAAAGACATTTTTCAAACTAGGTATCCTTAGGTACTCCACTTAGCAAAACCATTAGGGAGGAAAACACGCACGTGTATAAAAATTGAAAAGGGACTAACAGAGAGAGGCAATGTAGCAGAACATTTACAGACATAAACTCTAACCAAAGGGACCTAACCCCAGCTCCACTACTTTATCAGCTGTGTAACCTTGGGCAAGTTATTCGATCTCTGAGCCTCAGTTTCCCCATGTATGAAATGGGGATAATAATAGAACCTACATTTACTACCACGGACATGTATCCGAGGCACAGCTCTCAGCAAATGGAAAGCTCTCAGTAATGGGAGCTTTTATCACGTGACTCTTATAACCCCTGCTCCATGGCTCACTGGGGCTTACTTAAGAACGACATTCTCTGGCACAGTCACCTGCACAGATGACCAGAATTGGCCTCCTGTTCCCCTTGCCACTTAGGTCACAGTCTACATGTTCTGTTTATATTGACTAAGAGTTTCCTGATGACATAGCAGTTACCCAGAAACATCTAATTGTTTAGTTCTTTGCTTTTTGCTGCTTCCAAATGTCTGCGGATTGATCTATGTGGATCCCAGAAATGTAATCGTTACTTGCTCGGCTAAAGAGGCTTCTCTCTGTGTTTGTTTTTACTAGAAGTCAGTCCTCTGAACCTGCGGTTTGCAAACTTTCTTCTGAGCGTAGAACACTATTTATCAAACGGGATCTGACAAGCAACCCCAGTTCTGTGTATGAAACAGATCAAAGCAGAGCTGTGCTGATTAAAAAGTAAGAGGCTGACAAGGGCCACCTTGCTCCTGTCACAACCATTACATCCAGTGAGCCCCTACAATGCCCCCAGGAACTGCCACACTCTGCAACGTGCTCAGAAAAACCCTGATCTAAACCGCTCTTGCAGCTTGGTCCTCATGGCCCACAAACACCACGTGCCCTGACCGTGAAGTCACACTGCAGAGCTCTGGCTTCTCGTGTCCCAGTTTCATCAGTGACAGCAAAGTCAGAGACCCACAAAACCACGCTCCCTTGCTTACCAAATGTCCCTAACATGGCTGTGGTCTGTGCAGACACACAGGCTTATTTTCTTTGTTTTACTGACTTACCCTGAGATACATCAACCCCCAAAAGAAATGCCCTAGGACCACGGTGTTCACACGGCCGTGACAGTCGCTGTGTATGATGTAGGATATCGCTGTAACTGGTTTCTGGAGGAGCCGAGTTCCATTTAGAGTTTTTTGCACCCATTGGGCTATGACGTATAAACCAGGGTCGATCTAATCTAACAAAACTCCAAAGAATTTTCAGTGACAGTGACATGGCCATGAGATGGAGTATAAACTCTTCACAGAGCTTGTGAACTACCAGCACAGGGTTCACATATGGGAAATGTAACAGGGATAAAAAATGAGAGAGATTCGGGGTAGGGGGTCAGAAGACTGAAGCAGCTGGAGAAAGTCGTCATTTCAGAAAGCGTAGAGACTGGGAAGCAGGCCCCTCCTCCTTTGCTTCACTGCTGCTCAGCGGAAGTGTGATGGAGATTTAGCTGTGGGAAGGCAAGAGGGAGAGGGAGACTTGTCCAGGGTGGTCCAAGGGAGACCAGCCAGGAGTGATGGGGCTGCAGCCAACCAACAAAAGGTCCCAACCAATCGTGAGGAAAGTATTTCCTTCACAGAAAAAGCCACCTCGTGTCCCAAGGGAACAGCTGGAAGACTCCCAGCCTGAGTCATTCGGAAACAGATTTTACAAAGCGCTCCAGAGTTTCCCAGGGGAACCATCTGGTCATGACGGAGGAAGAGGCTTCATGACCAACTGGGTCTTCTCCAGCTCCAGCTCCCATGATTCTTGCATCCTCTGCCTCTTCCCAACTCACTGCGGCCAGCACGGCTATGGCCTGACTGTCACGACCCTCTAGCCCGAGCATTTTAAGGCCCGGATGTAGCGACTGACATGGCTCTGACTGAGGCCTCCCAGCTGCAGTGCACGAGCCTGCAGCCCTGAGGTCCCCGTCCACAGCTCCTCCTGGTTTTGGAGCACTGAGAGGACGGTGGGTGTGATGTCCCAGGACCCAGTGCTGCCAGGCCCGGGCCCTCCACAGTCAGGCCTTGGCAATGGGCAGCACCCAGGCCTCGTCCACGTCCACATCTCACCAGGGCCTGCCGAAAACGGGCCCCTTCGACATCTGCTAATCAGATTTGCTCCACGGAGCCAGGAAAAATTAAACTAGCTCTATGCCGGGAATGCTGGCGAGATCATGAGACCTCATATCCCCATAGCTGGTCGGCAGGTGGAACAGATGTCTGCTGGAATCTAATATTTAAGCTGGAAGGATGAGCCCTAAGTGACACTGGTCACCTTCAGGGATAGCTGTCAGCCAGCCCTCGGGAAAATGTCAGGTGAACGGGCTCCAACTACTCCTTCAGTTCCTCTAACCTTCCGGAGGCAGCGTTAGCACGACCGCCCTGCACCACTCCGTCTGTGATTAGATGCCATTTTCCGGTGCTGCGAATCACATGCCAGACATTGTAGGTTCCTGTTAACTATTCATGTGACTCGGGTTTCTGGAAAATCCCTGTCCAGAAATTTAGTTTTAAGCTAGAAAAGCTTCATAGAAAGTATCTGATTAGATAAACAACCATATTTTTTCAGTCTTGTTTCAAAGTTTTTGTTGGGTGCTACTGCTTATGTTAGTGTATCCATTGACTATGGCTGTGTAACAGAGCCTCAAAATTTAGTGGCTTAAAACAACAGTGACTTATGACTCCTCACAATTCCGTGTGTTGCTTGGGCTCACTCACGCACTGCTCTCAGTTAGGTCAGCTGTGCTAAAGGCCCTCGAAGGCTTCGTTCACACATCTGGCAGTTAACACTGCCTGCTGATGGGGGCATCTAGGCTCTCCTCCACCGGCCTCTCATCCTCCTATCGGCTAGACCAGCTTCCTCACATGCAGGTCTCAGGGCAAAGTCCCAAGAGGGCAAAAGTGAAACTGCCGGACTTTAGAGAACTGGACTCTGGAACTCACAGGATACCTGGGCTGTATCGATCACTCCAAGCAAGTCAGAAGTCCAGCCCAGATTCAAGGGGTAGGGAAACACGCTCCAGTCCTGGATGGGAAGACTTTAAATCTACTACGTCAGCATCTCCCCCACTGTGTCAGAGTGACATGAGTTCTGGGAGACGGCTTGCAGGTGCTTTCAGATCAAAGGGATCCCAGGACAAATGCCGTATCCTATATGCCACCCCTGAAAAGCCACTGTACTCACTAGCATGTAAAGCCTCTGAGAAGTACAATGAAAATAAATCCTGTTTAACTTCGTTTCATGATGAACAAATATGTTTACAGAAGCCAAGGAACTTTTAACACCATTTTGCAAAGTGTGGTCATGAATCTTGGATTTGGAGAACAATTCTAGCTTAGCATACTTTTGTCTTTTGGAACATCCCAGAAATGTCATATGTGTCCAAAGTACTCTCTAATGTGTGAGACTGGCACATACTCCCAGAAGTCCTGCGTTGAGGTCATAAAACTAAAGATCACCACGGTTATCTCTCAGGTAATTAGACGTGGAGAAACTTCTACTCAAAATCATCTTGATTAGCCCTAAAAAATTTTCCTCAAAGTTGATACACAAAGGGTTGGAGTCTTCATCTTCAGGTATAATATTTTTGAGCATTGACAAAAGCTCTGATTCTTACAGAACAGATGTTAGGGTTCACTCAAACCTTCACAAGCCTAAAATTCAGTGAAAATAGCATAACCAATATTCTTCCACAAGGGGCTGACGAACCACTCAAGAACTACTTTAATACTTATCTATTGGCCACGGATCTGTACCCTCCCATACAATTTTCTGTTCATGCAGAAAGAAAAGAGATCATCCATCCTCAAAACCAGGTTCTCCACTGGAAGCTTTTGATGGCTATGATACGGAAACAATAAATCTAACACTCTGGTCATTAGACTATGATGGTCTCAATAGTGGGTGAAGATTCACGTGGGCAAGGCCAGGTCAAATCAAGATTTAGGGCTGTTAGGGTGACAGCACTTATCAGACTGGAAACGACAAGAGCAATCTCCCCAAATTCAAGGACCAGACCCTCATCCCAGTCCCTGCACTTGGAGAAGGGCACCAGTGCACAGCAAAGGCACACTGCAAACTGGATGCTAAATACAAAACTGAACATAGATCCCATTTACTTTTGTTTTTTCCCTCGTGCTGGGGAGAGTGACTGACAAGGGGTAGAGAGAAGGATTCATGCGTCTGGCTGCTGGATCTGTTTCTTAGACTTGATTATTCTTACATTCACTCACTAAAGGACAGTGATTCATCCAAAGATACAGAGCAGCCAGGGGCCAATTTACTAAATCAGACTCAAGACGTCCTCACATTTCTGTCTTTGGCATCAACTACTTTTTTTTTTTTTTTTTTTTTTTGCGGTACGTGAGCCTCTCACTGTTGTGGCCTCTCCCGTTGCGGAGCACAGGCTCTGGACGTGCAGGCTCAGCGGCCATGGCTCACGGGCCCAGCCGCTCCGCGGCACGTGGGATCCTCCCGGACCAGGGCACGAACCCGTGTCCCCTGCATCGGCAGGCGGACTCTCAACCACTGCGCCACCAGGGAAACCCAATGCTTATAATATTAAACAAAAAAGTAACTGAACATAAAGTCACATACAGAATAAGTGCTCAATTATGTGAAGAAAAGAATGTACAAAAAGAAAACCTTGTCATGAGATTGGCAGTGGTGACCCCTAAAGGAACTGATTATTTTTTCCCTTCCTGCTTATACTTTTTTGTACGAACATGGATTATTTTGATAATCGGGAGAAAAACACATACAAACGTCTTCTGGCAATTCTAGTCCAGCCACAAGAGTAAGTACATAAGGACTACTGCTTGGCTTCAAGAGTATACAGTGCTCAAGGGCACAAGAAGGACTGAGGTGTGACCTTTGAGCAGGTAAAAAAAAAAAAAAAAAAAAAAAAAAAACCATCTTTAAGATGTGCAGATGACATAAATATACAAGCATAAAACATAGACTAAATAAAAATGTAATTCCTGACTTTTTGCCCAAGTGACTTTCTCTGTAACTACCCTCGTACCAAAATGCCTGAGTTTCTAGAAGGGCAGACTTAAATATACTTGATGTGAGGTGTAAATGGTCAATAAACTGGTTACTCTGACCTTGAACAATGAGTCCATGACAGCAGCTGACCACCACCCTAGTCTGAATGTGCCTTTCCAATCCATAGTCATTCCATGAACAGCAGGAGAAAAATAGATTGAACTTTAATTGAATCAGGAATGCAGTTTGAGAAAGAAGGAAGAAGAGAGAAATGAGGCAGTGAGGCAATAAGAGAGAACTCAGCTCCTACAGACCAGTCACACGAGATTTCTAAAGTGGATTTGCAGTCATATTTGTCTTCATTAGCTGTGAGTTAATGACAGGAAGTGTCCATTTCCTAACACAACTTGGCTGTGTATATAGAATAATTTGGATCAAAGTCAGGTACATTTCCAAGTCCATCTGAGCTTGCCAATTAGCTTTAAGAGTTTTTCACAGCCTGTTCTAGGCTGGTAACATAAGGCACAGAGATTGGGGGCCAGTCCCACCTCTACAGGTTGCCTGGCACCCCAGCCCTATAATACCTGGTAAATGGCTGCCCCGTGGCTCAGGGGATGCTGGTGTCTGGAAGGAGAGGACCGCTGTATGACTAGTGGTCTCCCCACAGGGTGAGAGCACAAGAGGGAAAAGATTACGAACACTTTATTTTAGTTATTGAATTAATCCAAAAGGAAGTGTAGATTAAATCAATATTTAATTCAGAAGCAGTCAGTTTCTGTTACAAAGCCATGATGACATTTCAAAGAGTAGAGAGGGTGTTTATGGGGGCAGGATCTTGGAACTTCAGAGCTATATTACGGCCTTCTTTGGTTGTAAGCATGGATTGCTGTGGTTTGACATGGCAGATGATTAAAAAAAAAAAAAAGAATACCAAATAAAAATGTATGCAGCTACTATTTACCTATATTAACAAGCTTCATGTAAAAGCATAAATATATTTTACGGTGATAATGAGGGAGACACCTCTACACTATCCCAGTGTCTATTCATTCACCTGAGGTCAGTTCACCCCCTTCCTTTCAAGGAACAATTTAAAGAGTGGACCATTAAAGCAGAAAAGCTTTCTACATGAGGATTATGGCATTTCTCCATGTATATGGGACGGACAAGAGAGGTACCAGCTGGAACCAAATCAACTTGCTGGAGGGTTTGCAAATAGCGTTTTTCATAGACTTAGGCATCTGATCACAACAAAACTATGTCTACGGACGCGAGATCCTGAAGGTCCTTGTGGACCAACTGCATCAGACGGAGAACCAGAATTCCCTGTGTAATAATCCGTCAAAGAACCAGAATTCATAGGAAGATGGCTACATCAGCATTGAGAAGAGTTCCTTTCCACGTAGGGGATCACGGATTCTTCTTTGTAACCCCAGGCTTCACCTCCTCTCCCCAAAGCAGATGAACTTCTACTTCTCAAAAGAACTGAGGCCACCACGTGGGAATTCTCTTAACATCTACTCCTTGTACTTTAATCTTACCCTATTGCAACCCTCCCTCCCTCTGCCACAGAGCTGCCCCAGCCCCTGCCCAGAGCAACCTCACAGGCACCTTTCCCCCTTCCCCCGGGACTGCACTTCATCAGTTAGCTGCAGCCCTGCCCATCCTCTCCTCCCCAGCCCTCGTCGTTTCTTGCCACTGACACCTTCCTACCTGGGCTCCTGGCCTCTGGTCAATCTGTCACTCGTGGTGCCTTCTTAATGTTCAACTTCAACTCTCTGCTTAAAAGAACCTTCTTTGCTTCCCAAATTATAAATGGGTTATATTCAGATGGTTACTAGATTTATCATGGTGATCAATTCATAATGTATTTAAAAGTCAATTCCCTATGTTGTTTACTTGAAACTAACATGATACTGTATGTCAACTTTTTTTCAGTTAAAAAAAAAGTAAAAGTTGAAAAAAACAAAGTGGGTGAATCTAATAATTTGATTCTCACCATTGGTATCTGAGAGTTCATGCTGTTCCACATTCTTGTCAGGATTTGCCATTATCAGACTTAAAAACCTTTTGCTTATCAAGTGGAGGTGAGGGTGTATCTTGTGGGGGGTTTGTAATCACATTACTCAAGAGGTTGAGCAACTTTTCATTTTACTGGTTCCTTGCGGTTCCTCTTTATGAAGTGCTTGTTCAAGTATTTCGCCACCCTTCTCCACTCCTGGATTTTTGCTTCAGTTGGTTGCCTATCCTCTGTATTGATTCACAGGCATTCTTTACATATTCTCCTTCGTGAATTTATAAGTGTTTTAAATATTTTATCTTTTCACTCTCTATATAGCCTTTTGCTAAAGTTCATAATTTTAATGTAGCCAAAGTTATCAATTGTTTCCTATATGACACGCTCTTTGTTTCTTAAGAAATTATTTCCGACCTCATGTTAATAAAGATATTTTTAAATATCAAAAAAATAAACAAACAGGTCATACTCCCAAAAGTCCTTTATAAATTGGAAGTTATACTTAAGCCCACATTCACGCCTCCATTTGCCCAACATTTACTGAGCACGTAACACGTGTCAGGCACTGTGTTGGGCAGCCTATAATGTACCTGAAGTAGAGTTCTCTTCAGAGAATGTTACAGAACCAGCTCTATAGTCTAAGCATCATTTATCCTCCATCCATTCAGCTGATATTCACTCAGCACCTACCATGCATCAGACACTGTACTGGGCACAGAGGGTATAATAAAAGACTCAGACCAGCCCTCAGGAGGTTTACAGTCTACCAAGGGAAGCCACTTTTCATAGAAAGGGAATGCCCCTGCTGGGAAGAATGCTCAGGACTCTCCTTCAGACAGGCACAGTGTCTACAGCCAGACTTCTGACCAGAAAAAAGACAACCTATCAACATGCAAGTAACAGAAACAGAAAAAGAACTGCACTCAGTTTAAGTCTTTAATGCATTTAATTACTTTGATTGGCTTTTGCTAAATCTTGTAAACCACTGCCTACTTATATTTTATTTTATCATTTTCTATCCAGAGAATGTACATTTCATCCAATTTACCCTCAGTAAAAGGAGAAGGCTACAATATCCTCTCTTACTAAGTGCTTCTCCTCTACTATTAACTGCTTTCAGGCTGCTGGTGGAAATGAATTCTCTAATACTGTAATTTAAAAACAGTGAATTTCAGATTCTTCATGAAATTTGATAATGGTTTCTATCTAATATATAAATATCAAATCCTGTTTAATTCCTAGATAAAGTTTACAGTACTGGAAAGTAAACTCTCTCATTCACTTGCTCAGTATGGAAAAGTATGAGGACGGCAAGGTATTTGCCATGTTTCTTACAGAAAGGGGTGCGGGTGTCACAGATAAAGTACTTACAATGGAAGAATTTTGACAAGGAAAGTGACTGGTGTTTGTTGGCACCAATTACACAGGAACACAATCAGAGAAGTTAGGAAACCTCACTACCATCACTTTGTGACACAGCCAGGACTCAAACCCAGACCAAGATGATTCTGAATCTAACACTCTTCCCCCCACCACTTAAAATACACTTAAGTGTCACCCAGGGCATAAATGTGAAACAGAATACCGATGACTTTCATTGTATTATCTCCTCACGTTTCATACACACACCAGTTACAAGTAAACATCAAGCCAGCAATTATTCCCTTAGGAATGTATCTCTGTATTTCTGGTACTACAGTAAGAAGGGAGTGCTACTTGCTATAGGTGATTAAAAGTCATTTTCTCCTGGATGACAGTTCCTAAACCGATCTCCTGGGCATGGCAAAATGTGACCTGGGGAACAAGGTATCTGCATCAAATTTCAGAGCCAACAATCATCAAGGAAGCAGAATATTTAGCTGAAAAACAGTGTGTGGGTTCATATCCTGGTGGATGGTGGTGAGTGCCTCCCTTCGTACATTTCGTAAGAAGGCTGAGGGGAAAGACTACAGCCAAGACATCTAAATGGAGCCTCAGGCTGTACCACGTGAGGTTCAGGTAACACATCTGCTAGGTGCTTTTTCTTTCCAATTTTAAGCATTTAAAAAAATTCCTCTAAACTTGTTAATTGGTAAACTGAAACAGAACACTTAAAAGAAGAAAAAAACCACTTTCATAATCTGCAGTCTATTGGAAAAACTTGTACTTCACTTAATAAATTAGAAATTATCCGATTCTTTCAAGGATCGTCTAGAGCAGCACCGTCCAATAGAATTTTGTGAGCCATGTACATTATTTTAAAATTTTAGGAGCAACATTAAAAAAGCAAAAAGAAATTAATTATAATAATGTATTTAATGCAAAATATCCAAAATATCATTTCCACATAGAATCAATATAAAAAGTATTAAACTATTGACATAATTTTTTCTCACAGTAACACTTCAAAATCTGTTGTGTATTTTGCACTTACAGCACATCTCAACTCAGGCACTAAATTTTCATCAGAAATACTTGATCTGATTTAAACTTTAAAAAATTTACAGTTGAAAAGTAGATGCCCAAGTTGTCCCACACATATGTAAAAGTTTTCCAATAACTGAATTAACTATTACTTCTAAATTTTAAATGAACTAAAATTAAATAAAATTAAAAATTCAGTGCCTCTGTCATACTAGCCATATTTCAAATACTCAGTGGACATATGTGGCCACCATATTGGACAATGCAGGTCTAGAGCTTTCACTTTGCAAATCTCGTCAATTCTGGTAAGAATTCTTCCAGATGGGGAAAGATCTGTTTACTCATGAAGAAAATCCAGGAAGACTAACTCCCAATGCTCTGCCCTTCTGAATGAGTGAGTCCCACATGGCAGCATATGATCACTCTTAAGTTTATTCAGGACAAAGATGACCTTCCCTGGTCTAAACTATCATAACATGATAGAAAAGGCAGCACAGTTAGCCGAGGTTCAAACTGGAGAGATTTTAAAACCACGGATGTTCTTTTGAGTCAGATTCTCTGTCTCCCTGCTAAAAGTATTCTGGCAAATTTACTGGCATATTTCTTGAGATTCACCAGGTACTAGTTCCATATGCCCCACTCTACACACAGTACATCATTTAATCTTACAGCAATCCTGTGAGATAGGGTGAGAGCCAGAGAGGGTGTTAATAATTTGTTCAAGGTCATACACCTAATTATAAGGTGCAGAGCTAGGATTCAAGCCCAGAAAGTCAGATTAAAAAGAAAAAAAAGGGCTTCCCTGGTGGCACAGTGGTTGAGAGTCCCCCTGCCGATGCAGGGGACACGGGTTCGTGCCCCGGTCCGGGAGGATCTCACGTGCTGCGGAGCGGCTGGGCCCACGAGCCATGGCTGCTGAGCCTGCGCGTCCGGAGCCTGTGCTCCGCAGCGGGAGAGGCCACAGCGGTGAGAGGCCCGCGTACCACAAAAAAAAAAGAAAGAAAGAAAGAAAAAAAAGCCTGCCATAGAAGCCCTCTGATTCTAACCACACACCCTAAGTTCCTACTTTTCAAAGGCTCCTCACAATTCTCACGGAGTAGGTGGGGCAGAACAGAGCAGCAATCGCCTTGTACTTTACCAGGGAGACACAGGAGCTACCCAGCAGAGCAGTCACTCCACCTCGTGTCCAATGCCTTTTCTAAGATGCCTGGGGTCAAGAGCCAGGCAGGGGGTACCTGTCGTCTACTATGTACCACGCATGCTGCCATCATGCCTTGTTCACTCTTCCAAACCACTCCGGAAGGAAGTCGTATCCACATATAAAGAGATGAGAGTTCCATCAGGTAAGGAAGGCTGCCTTCAGTCACACAGCCAGCTTGCACCACAGCTGGAATTCCAACCCAGGTCTGCGTCCGGCCGAGGTGGAGCCTCAGCCTAGGGCCTCCTGATGATAAGACTCTCCCCAAACCGCAGTGACTCTCTTTGCTCAAGAGAAACCTTCTACCAAGTTGATATAACATGAGCGACCATGTACAGCAGAAGGTAGGATCAGATTTCTTCATAATTTAGATGCTGTTAATCAGAGTGGCTGTTCTTATGTCTTCTGATTTGGTAAAGTTTTATTGTATTTACCTGGGATGAATTCACAATTCAGAAAACAAAAACCAAAAGAGATACAGAGCAGGTTGGTTTTATCTGGTTAAATCTTCAGAGACAGGGATTTCAAGGGCAAACACGACTTAGCTGCTGAAGGCACTGGCAGATGGAATTAGCTTTTCCCCAGAGCTGGATTAAACAGGCCAGCCTGGAACTGATCCAGGGTGACAACTCACAAAGGGGGACTAAATCATCATTGGAATACACTGGAAACATGGAGCCACTTAACTCGGGGGTGCACTCGACTCATTACATAACAGGCAAAATGGCAATCAGACCTGTTTTCACTCAAGCAGACAGTGCCTCTGCGTGGAAAGAAACACCCCTCACCAGCACAAGCCTGTCTCGGTTGAGAATATTCCCCTCATAGAACTGTATGAGCAAAAGCAGGCCTCACCAGCAGCCCCAATTATCACCTGGCTGGCAGGTCTCTAGAATTCTGGATCTGAACAGCGCACGGCAGATTGTTATTATTAGCCAAATTTTAAACAGGTTTATGAACACCTGGCTCAGAAAATCACAAGTAATAAACCCTTTATTTTCAATGTTCAGGGAAAGGTATGTCTTTTTTATTAATAGTCTTTATTAATAGACAATCAGTTTCTCCCACCCCCACTATATAAACATGGAGCAGATATTTAAAGATGATCCGTTGGATAAAGTGCCAACAGGATACCCACCTGTCTCGGGTCAGCCTCGGCTTTCCCATGAGCAGGAACTTTGCTCAAATAATTTCATAACTCGTAAGTGCTTACAGTTACCATTTAAAAAGACAAAAAACAAGCCAAGCTTCCTCACCTAACCCAACCAGCAGTTGTTAGGACAATTCAAAAACATTTGAAAAATCAATAGTTCAATTCACGACATAAGAGCAATTTTTCCTTCCCCAGAATCTTTAACAAGATCACCTTTCCACAAATGAGATGGTATCTGTGAAAATACTCTTCAAATCCCCTGCACGTGGCAGACCTTCCTGGACAGGGTGTCGGTCAGTCCCAAGTACATACCATGCACTGGTTCCCTTGGCCTCAGCCCCACCCTCAAGTTCGTGACAAGAGCAAGGCCCCTATGGGACCAGGTTGGACAGGCCTCTCCCTCTTGAGAAGCAGAGCTGGATCAAAGTCTCTGGGGACAGTTACTTAACTTTCCACTTTGACTTCCTTGAATGCATACTGTAGGAGGTTACTCAGCCCCTATTTGTTACTAATATTCTCCCAAAGTGACCTTTATAAATTCAAATCTATAGAGTTAATCATAAATCACCTATTAGTCAACTGTTTTCAATTTTTATTTAGGCAATTCCTCTACCCATGCTGTCAACAAAAACTAAAATTGGGTAATTCGAATTGGCCATCTCTACTTCCCCTTTCAGAGAGAAATGATAACAAAGGGTGAATGATCCCCAGAGAAGCTCAAAAGGAAAGACAACTTAAAGCCAGCTGTACCCATTATAAAGAGGTCTTAAACTTGTTTGTAAATGGTGACAGAACAAACCATGTCAGAACTGAAGGTATGGAATTTACAGCATTAAACTTAGTATCATTAGTGAAACTTTACAGGGTCCTTTACAACATTTGTGTACGTTCATCAAAGTGGTATTTCTAGCCAAAAACAAAAACAAAAAAACTAGGGTTTATCATTCAGGGCCCCGAAGTTTGGAACACTGCATCTCTTTCAAGAAGTAAGTTGCCACCCACCTCGAAAGGGTTTCCAAAGAATCACTGGTAGTAAGGGTATCTGATTTCATTGACTCACCTATTATATCTGCAGGAATGCTGGGAAGTCTCAATGAACAACTTCAGAAAAATGCCACCTGGAGAAACAAATTGAACAAAACATTACTTTTTTTTTTCTTTTAAACACACAAGGAAGGCTTACCATACAATTTTATGTCTCATTAAAATATGTGGTGCTTCGGGCTTCCCTGGTGGCGCAGTGGTTGAGAGTCCGCCTGCCGATGCCAGGGACGCGGGTTCGTGCCCCGGTCAGGGAGGATCCCACATGCCGCGGAGCGGCTGGGCCCGTGAGCCATGGCCGCTCAGGCTGCGCGTCCGGAGCCTGTGTTCCATAGCGGGAGAGGCTGCAACAGTGAGAGGCCCGTGTACCGCAAGAAAAAAAAAAAAAAAGAAAGAAAAATATGTGGTGTTTCAAATATTGGCCCCCAGGTTGCATATAAGTTCAGCTTGCATTAAAATGTAGCCACCCCTTCCCGGGAACACTGATGTACTAACCCAAAGTCCAAACCACTGATGAACCAGAAAAAAATAAGAGAGAGCAGGGAGGAAGGTGCAGCCCGTGAACACGCACCTTACGACATCCTTTCCTTTCCCCTCACAAGGGGATCAACTTGAAAACACAACCTGTGACCTTGAGGGAACTTTATGAACAAACATAAAAAGCTCAAATAATCCAAAAATGAATTATGGAATGAAATATAAAATTGTGAATGAGGAATCCATCCTGGCAGCACTTTATATCCTTTTTCAGTTATTCTGTTAACTTTTTTTAAAGCTAAATTCATAAGGATGTCAAAAATTGGAGAAATGGGGAAATGGTCATTAAAACCCTCACATAGTAAACAGAGGAATCGAGAAGAAGAATTTCTTTAGTTTAGTTTAGTTTCTAGTTTCTAGTTAGTTTATTCCAAAATCAAGTATTCCTTTTGGTGTTCTCAAAGTCTTTAGATAACCTTTTAAAATTATAAGGCTATTTAATACCGTCACAAAATAGACCAAAATGTCTTTCAGCACTACTTCGAAATATTAAACATAAATGGAACAAATTTCTTATATAAAATATCACAGTTGCCATTTGTTGGGAATTTATTGTGCACCTAGGACTGTGTGGCATCAGATTATAACCTTTCCAGACAGAGACTATGTCCATTAACATATGAGGAAGCAGATTTTTTTTTTTTTTTTTTTTTTTTGCGGTATTCGGGCCTCTCACTGTTGTGGTCTCTCCCGTTGTGGAGCACAGGCTCCGGACGCGCAGGCTCAGTAGCCATGGCTCACGGGCCCAGCCACTCCGTGGCATGTGGGATCTTCCTAGACCGGGGCACGAACCCGTGTCCCCTGCATCGGCAGGAGGACTCTCAACCACTGCGCCACCAGGGAAGCCCAGGAAGCAGATTTTTAAAGAAGCAGAGAAACTTCCCCAGTATCACACAGATCCAGGGTTTCCAAATCATGCTCTTTTCACTCTGCCATGTGGCCCCTTGAAAGCACTCCTTTCACTCTATGTAGTCTATTCATCACCTCCCCAAATAGAAATCTGACATTCCTTAAAGTAAAAGTCTGGAAAGGAAACTGACTAGCAGATAAAATTAAATTGTGCTTTCTGCATGTTTAAAAATGTTGAGCCTAATCATGCCATTTAGGATTGTAACATAATACAGTACGTGAGTAAACTTACATCCAGATAACTAGGTTAACATGTGCAGCATCAGTATAAATCCAGACTGGACCTGAGGTTTAAAAGCCAATACTGGACTCAAAGGCTCCTCTATCTAAAGAAATCATTTTAGTTCAGTTACAAACTCGAAGATACTGGACAATGCTCATTGGGTTTCAGTTAAGAAAAAATACATACATAAAAGAATTCTGAACTCCTAAGGTCCTTTGTTATATAATAGCTTGGGGGAGTTATGATTTTTTTTAAAGGTTCTTTGTAAGTTAATTACTAGTTAAATTCCAAGAATTTCCCACAGTTTAATTTTACCCTTTCAGGAAACATCATGGGAAGTCATGATCAGTATTTTTATCTGGAAACAGCTTCTGTGAAATAAGCCACTAGGATTATTATGAATTGGTCTGTTATAAATGAAGTTCTTGATCAATGTTTCATTACCTCTAAAAGCTAAATGGGTCACAAAAATACTTGAATTAGCACACCTCCAAATCAAAGATAACATTTTAAAAAAATCTCTTTTGTTACATACAAGGCAAGCAAAAGTTCTGGACAGTTAAGGCAGATATCGAGACCCTAACAACAGAGAAGGCAGGGTTGAATCCTGACTCCCCCCTAAAGTTCTTCAAACTCATACTGCCAAAAAAAAGCACCTCCTAGAATACATAAATTTGGTCTAAGGTCCAAAGAAGTATGTTATCTGGGAGTAAGTTTTCAGTATCATGATAAAGCTTTTCTGACAGCCAAGTCCCATCTTGTGAAACCACCAAAGTGATCAGAAAGATGAACCATGCCAATTCTGTTATTGGATATGGTGGGTAAATAGGGTGTTACAGTTTTTAATTTTTTAATGCTATTTCAAAAAAATCCAGTAGACTAAAAATATGTCAAATCTCACAGTCCTCAAAAGTTCATAAAAAATAGTTAATGTATTAGGCATTAACTGTCAGGCACTGTTCTATGTACTTCATGGAAATTAACTCATTTATTTCTCACAAAAGCCCTGAAGTAGGTACTAAATATACCCATTTATTTTATTATTTTGTCATTAATTTTTATTGGAGTACAGCTGCTTTACAGTGTCGTTAAAGTTTTTTTTTTTGATGTGGACCATTTTTAAAGTCTTTATTGTATTTGCTACAATACTGTTTCTGTTCTATGTTTTGGTGTTTTGGCGGACAGGCATGTGGGATCTTAGATCTTGGCTCCCAGACCAGGTATCAAACCCACACCCCCTGCGCTGGAAGTGCAGCACTCACAAAGGCATTATCATGCTGCCATATCACCATTTTCCCATTTCTCTATGTGAAAATATGTTTTTCATTTACAGGTTGTTAAACACATGGCAGCTTATAAAAATTAGAAATATCTGTGTTTCTTGGGCTTCCCTGGTGGCGCAGTGGTTGAGGGTCCGCCTGCCGATGCAGGGGACACGGGTTCGTGCCCCGGTCCGGGAAGATCCCACATGCTGCAGAGCGGCTATGCCCGTAAGCCATGGATGCTGAGCCTGCGCGTCCGGAGCCTGTGCTCCGCAACGGGAGAGGCCACAACAGTGAGAGGCCCGCGTACCACAAAAAAAAAAAAAGAAATATCCGTGTTTCTTATTTATCATCTTTTGTCTTCATTTTTGTAGATTTTTTAAAATTCATTTTTATTGGAGTATAGTCCACTTACAATGTTGTGTTAGTTTCTGCTGTACAGCAAAGTGAATCAGTTATACCTATACATATCCACTTTTTTTTAGATTCCTTTCCCACATAGGTCATTACAGAGTATTGACTTCCCTGTGCTATACAGTAGATTCTTTTCTTTTTTTTTTAAAGATTTTTTTGATGTGGACCATTTTTTAAGTTTTTATTGAATTTGTTACAATATTGCTTCTGTTTTATGTTTTGTTTTTCTGGCAGGGAGGCACGTGGGATCTTAGCTCCCCGACCAGGGATCAAACCCGCACCACCTACTTGGAAGGTGAAGTCTTAAACCACTGGAAGTCCCCAGTAGATTCCTATTAGTTATCTATTTTATATATAATAGTGTGTATATGTCAATCACAAACTCCCAATTTATCCCTCCCTCCCTTCCCCTCTTGGTAAAACAAACCATAAGTTTGTTTTCTACATCTTTGACTCTATTTCTATTTTGTAAATATGTTCATTTGTACATTAGTAGTCTGCTGAGCCCAATAAACACAGGTACTATTTCTTCTAGCAAGGATTCTTAAAAAAATTCAAACCACCACATTTTTGCATATTAAGGAGTTAAAAAGTTTTTGCTTCCCATTCATCCCCATTTGGTTCCCTGCCCTTTGGTTCCACTTCCGGAGATCAGGAGGAGAAACAATAGCTGCCTTTAGTGCCGGAGCACAGCACCCACGTGACAGGCCCCAGCTCTTATTTATTGAATTGAATTGCCAAAAACAGGAAGCTGAGTTTAAGACCCCTTTCTCAGTTATAAATTTCTATAACTTGACATGCACTGATTTGAACTGTTTCTTGTTACTCTGTAAAACTAGAACCAAGAAGTGTAAGTTATCTTGAAGTTAGGAGGCTAGATTTCAGCTTAACTGAAGAAAGAATGTCATCATAAACAGCTGTCCCACAGAGGTCCAGGCTGCCTCTGTGTGGGTGAAGAGGCAGCTGCTTGTGATCACAGAGGCCCGTAGAAGGGGAAAGTCTCAATAACCGTCCTGTAACAGAAAGAGGCATTTCATGAACCCTGGGGTAGTTCACAAAGCCCATATTTGGTAAGGATGGGGGGGTCCCATGGCAGAGCACTGTGTAAGTTACACAACACTTTGAAATTCATTTTCTCATTTGATCAACACTAGGAGTGGAAGGTAGCTGGAGTGGGGGTGGGAACAGACATCATTTATTATTCCCATTTTACAGACTAGGAATTTGAACAACTTAAATTGAATCACACAGTAAATGCTATAATCTGGGCTCCAACCCAGGACTTCTGACTCCCAAGTCCAGGGTATTTCCAACTAGGCAATATTGCAACAACCAAGACCATACTTATTCATCAAGGACAGGGGCAACGATGGGTCCCAAAGATGTGAAGCATGGAAGCAAATACCAAAGGAGATGAGCTGAAAGCAAAATATGGTAAGAGCCCTACTACTGTCACAAACCACCCCTTCTACCTCACTAAGAAGTACTCTATATATTTTGGTAGAGACACTTCTCTCACTTACATGTGTCCACTAAAGGAATAATTGTCCAAATCCTACTTTACTGCTATGTTGATACAATAAATGCTTGAGGCAGTTGGTTCACATTTTAAGGGGAGTTAGTGGCAGCATAATATACACAAAGAGCAGTGTCCCGGGACTTCCCTGGTGGCGCAGTGGTTAAGAATCTGCCTGCCAATGCTGGGGACATGGGTTCGATCCCTGGTCCGGGAAGATCCCACGTGCCATGGAGCAACTAAGCCCATGCGCCACAACTGCTGAAGCCTGCACCCCTAGAGCCTGTGCTCCGCAAGAAGAGAGAAGTCACTGCAATGAGAAGCCCGTGCACCGCAATGAAGGGTAGCCCCCACTCACCACAACTAGAGAAAGCCTGCACGTAGCAAAGAAGACCCAATGCAGCCAAAAAAAGAAAGAAAGAAAAAAGAGCAGTGTCTCATTTCTGCATGTAAAGTATAAATTGTCACTCAAAGCCTATGCTGGGAGTTAAAAAAAAAAAAAAAAAGTCAATGGAATGCACTGACTATTCTAACAATAGGTCCGGGATAACCTTGGGTCTGACAACAGGAGTTTAACAGAAATGGGTCAGCCACTGAAGGACTGCTGAACCTTACAAGATTTTCCAGGAAAGACGTAAGAGCGTCAAATTTCACGAATCTGTCTACCAAGTAGAGGGTGGCAGATTGCCAAAGGCTGGACTGTGATAACTCATGTGAAATCCTGGGAACTTGAACCTCTACAATGCCTGCCCTGCCACTCAGCCACACAGGGAATGACTGAAGTTCAAGTTTCCAAAGACCTCATAGACTACAAGCTGAATGTTCATCACAGAGACTTCCTTTCACTCGTAAGGAAGGAGAAATGACTCAATTCAAAACTCGCCACATCAACATGAATCTGTTAAAGGGGAAGTTTTTAAGTATCTGCGTACCACAGAATAGCCTACTTGGATCTTATCTCCTGCATTTGGACAGTGCAAGGCACAGGGCAGATGTTTCGTGAATGTTTATCATGTAAACGAATGGGTGATCGCATTAGGAAAATTTGCCACAGATAGAAAAGGCACAATATGGGAAAGAGAGAAACACTGGGTTGATAGGAATGAGGAAACCATCAAGCCAAGATGACAGCAGGAATTCCAGAATGAGGAGAAAACACCAGAGGTGAAGGGTGACTCAGCAGGCATGGGAAGAGTACGGGGTGGTGGTTATGCTGTCCTCGCAGGAGAGTCCTCAAGTCGGTGCATAATGTCTTCTGTCCTGGAGTATCCTTAGAATACAGGTGATGGAGGAGGCTAATGGAGCGAGTGTGCACAATTAAAGAGCTCTTTAGGGACTTCCTGGTGGCGCAGTGGTTAAGAATCCGCCTGTCAGTGCAGGGAACCTGGGTTAGAGCCCTGGTCCGGGGAAGATCCCACATGCCACGGAGCAACTAAGCCCATGCACCACAACTACTGAGACTGCGCTCTCAACCCCGTGAGCCACAACTACTGAGCCTACTTGCCACAACTACTGAGCCCGTGCACCACAACTACTGAGCCTGCATGCCTAGAGCCTGTGCTCTGCAACAAGAGAAGCCACCACAGTGAGAAGCCCACGCACTGCCACGAAGAGTAGCCCCCCTCACTGCAACTAGAGAGAAAGCCCACGTGCTACTACGAAGATCCAATGCAGCCAAAAAATTTTTTTTAAATAAATAAGCAAACAAACAAATAAATAAATAAAAAATAAAGAACTCTTTAAGTAATTCTGAGAAACCTTCCTCCGGATGACAACTACTCTTTTTTTTTTGTGGTACGCAGGCCTCTCACTGTTGTGGCCTCTCCCGTTGCGGAGCACAGGCTCCGGACGCGCAGGCCCAGCGGCCATGGCTCACGGGCCCAGCCACTCCGCGGCATGTGGGATCTTCCCAGACCGGGGCACGAACCCGTGTCTCCTGCATCGGCAGGCGGACTCTCAACTGCTGCGCCACCAGGGAAGCCCGACAACTACTCTTAATATTCTTGCTTGCTTTTTAAACTTGAGTATAGATATGTGATCATTTTGCAAGAGAGAAACAGTTGTGAATGTCATCAGGCACTGGCAATGGGTAAACCTCATCCAATACTCCAACAACCACTTGTTCAAGAACAGGTCATTTGAGATTTGACAGATCCAGGTTGTCACAGGAGGGCAGGTGAGCACAGCACAGCTGGGGCACATGCCAGGCAAACAGGCGGCCCCGTGAGGAACTTGGACTGTAAGTGCTGACAAGCCCTTTCTGTTTGACATTTCTTAGCAGTCTGCATTCCAAATCTGGGAATAAACTTTAAGTAATAACAGACCAGTGTTTCTGAAAAACAGATGCCAAGATTAAAACTCGAAATAAAGAACGTCTACTCATTAAAAAGATTTCCAAACCAATTACCAAAGGGTAATTCAGACTCACACAGGCCAAGGCATATATACAGCAACTAGAGACCCTGCTCCCGGGCTGGCCGTCAATGATAAACCCCTTGAAGTCCAGGGATCAGCCTGTCTGACCTATGGAATGCTTCCTGAAGACCCTCACATGGCATCGCCTTCACAGAGGTGAAGCTCATTGAGGGGCAGGGCTGTTACACCATCAGGACAGGCCAACTCACCATTGTGGAAATGCCTTTCCTTTAAAGGATTTGCAATTTCCTGAAAACACAGGCAAGAAATCAGAGAAAGGGAGAGTCGGCCTCTAAGCAAGGTAGCTCTAGTGGTAAAATGGATAGCTTGCTTTAGGAAGCCCAGCTTCCCCAGTTTAAATATTTACCCTTTTCCTTATCTTACATATACATAAAAGCATTTATCTGTCCATTATTTTATCTACTCCCAGTCAAAAAATATCTGCTGGGGAGACCAAAACAAACAAGGCATTCCTTGCTACTTTCCAGGAAAGTACTCCCTCTCGTGTGTTGTTAGCAATTCTCTGCCGGGATTCCCCCCACGCCGCGCCCCCAAGACCCCTACTGCGGGAAGGGCTGGCAGCCTTTGCTTATACCACAACGCCTGTGGGTCACTGCTGGTATGTGTACCTTAAGCTTCAGTCTTCATAATCAAAGGCTTTGAGCTTTGCTAAACCTTTGACATGAGTGAGCAAGTAACAGGATTTTGGTGGCACAGAGACAATGAAGAGGATCTTCACTTACACCAGAGAGAGCCCAGAAGGCCAGTGTCACCGGGGCACGCGTGAGGACACCCTCCGAATGAAGGCCGGAGGAATAAAATCACTTCAAACGCTCCTCACTTTCAGGAAAAAAAAAATTTCAAGAAATGTGTAAAAATCTGCATCACCACAAAACCAAGGGTACGTGAACCTTTAATAAAATATTCTTAGCTGGCACTAAATCTCACATAGTAATGTAAAGTATAATTTATCAATAAAAATAAATCCTAATACTCCTCGGCGGTGGAGTCCTGTAATGAGGCCTGTACTACAACCACCACCCCACAAGGAAAAGGGGAGCACAGCTGCTGCACTCTAAGGAAGGAGAGAAGGAGGTGGGTACTGAAATTTCCTGACATCTCCTGGGACAGCTCTGCTTAACTAAGCAGAGGAATGTGCACACCACAAAGGAATACAATGACTTAGTATTAAAGAATAAAAATTATTATACATGGGGCTTCCCTGGTGGCGCAGTGGTTAAGAATCCGCCTGCCAATGCAGGGGGCATGGGTTCGATCCCTGGTCCGGGAAGATCCCACGTGCCGCGGAGCAACTAAGCCCGTGCACCACAACTACTGAGCCTGCGCTCTAAAGCCCATGAGCCACAACTACTGAGCCTGAATGCCACAACTACTGAAGCCTGTGCACCTAGAGCCTATGCTCTGCAACAAGAGAAGCCACTGCAATGAGAAGCCCACACACCGCAACGAAGAGTAGCCCCCGCTCGCCGCAACTAGAGAAAGCCCATGTGCAGCAACGAAGACCCGACACAGCCAAAAATAAATAAATTTTTTTTAAAAAAGCTATTATACACGACAGAAATCTTATTGCAGAATCACTGCATTTATAAAGCCTTCCACGTAAAACTTAAAGTGGGAGGTGGAGGAAACCTGCTCTGATAAATTAGAGAAAATGAAGGCAAACACACTAAAACCAAAATAATGCCAAAGCTGCACGTGGAAGATGCCAGAGCTTTTCTGCACAGTCCCCGCTGCTCATTCGTCCCATTCCCAATGAGCGCCCAGACCAAGGGTGACCTCAGAGCCCACACCCCTCATTTAGGAGAGCCACAGCCTGTCCTTCCTGCCCACCCCCGCACCAAGACAGCCTCACCCTGGGTCAGAAGCAAAGGCCGAGCCCCGTCCTCTCTCCCCCAAGCTTTCAGGCATCACAACCAGGTCCCTTCCCCGTGGCACCACACAGTGGAGTTCTTTCTCAAAACTCCAGCCAAGATGGCAGAGACTTCTGCAACAGCTCTCAGAACAGGAACCTTGCCGAAGTGGTCTTTAAAATCAGAAAAGGACGCAGGATAAGGGGGATGTGGGGAAGGAACGCTCTCAAGGGGGCACCTGGGAAGGGGAGAAAAGGGGAAAACCCAAGATTCTTTCTCCCATTTCTTTTCTTCCCCAAGGACAGCATTCAAGGTCAGATTAATGAATGCATCCTCTTAGAACACACCTGACCTTAGCTCACCTGTCCTGGGTTTGTTGACCACTCCCCATGACAAGTCATGGGGCTATGCGCCTCTCTTTCGTGGCCCACTTTGACCCCAAATCTGATGCTGTGTCCTCCAAATCTGCCCGTTTGCCTCTATATCTTCCCCAATTCCATACGTGGAACTCTGTTCAAGACCCAACTCAAGTGTCATCTTCCGCGAAGCCTTCTCTAAACTCGCTCTTGCCTTTGACCTCTTCCCAGCCCTCTCTTCTCTGAGCCCATGCAGACTTCTGAGCACGGCTCTGTCACTCCCAGCACACTGCTTAATAATTATTTGCTTGGTTGACTCCCAGGTCCAAGTACATCCATCCATCTGCTAGCTAACATTTACGAACTGTGGCTCCGGCAACATTACAAAATGGCCATGACTAAGTCCCTGACTAGGAACAGAGACCTTCTCCAGATCACAGATATTCATACGGCTTATCCTCTCACTTCATTCAAGTCCCTGTATGAATGTCACCTCCTTCCCTCACCGCCCGAGCTGAAGAGCACAGCATACATCCTCAGTCTCCAGCACTGTCTGCCATTCTCACCCAGCTTTATTTCTCCAAGCTCTCACCACTGCCTGACAGCCATCCATACAAATGGATGAATGGGCAGTTATAGACATATCTAGATATATAGGTACAGATACAGATTTTTTTCAGAGTCACTTGTTTGTCCACTCGAGTGTAAGCTCCATTAAGGCAAGGCCTTGAATGTGCTTGAGTCTGTGCTGTGTGGACCCCTAATATCTGGACTAGCACCTGAGACAGACTGAGTTCTTAGTATCAGTTGATGAATACATGTATGGGTAGATGATAACATCTTGGCCAAGAAACCCAGGGGGAAAAGGAGATCAGGTGAGGGTAGCCTCTATTTGCTCACTGAGGCATTTTTTTTTTTTAACAGATCTTTATTGGAGTATATTTGCTTCACAATACCTTGTTAGTTTCTGTTGCACAACAAAGCGAATCAGCCGTATGCATACACATGTCCCCATATCCCCTCCCTCGAGCCTCCCTCCCATCCTCCCTATCCCACCCCTCTAGGTCATCGCAAAGCACCGAGCTGATCTCCCTGTGCTATGCTGCTGCTTCCCACCAGCCAACTATTTTACATTTGGTAGTGTATATATGTCGACACTAGTCTCACTTCGCCCCAGCTTTGCCCTCCCACCCCATGTCATCAAGTCCATTCTCTTTGTCTACCTCTTTCTCCCTGCCCTGCAACTAGGTTCATCAGTACCATTTTTTTTTATTCCATATATATGTTAGCATATGGTATTTGTTTTTCTCTTTCTGGCTTACTTCACTCTGTATCAGACTCTAGGTCCATCTACCTCACTACAAATAACTCAATTTCGTTTCTTTTTATGGCTGATTAATATTCCATTGTATATATGTGCCACATCTTCTTTACCCATTCATCGGTCAATGGACATTTAGGTTGGTTCCATGTCCTGGCTGTTGTAAATAGTGCTGCAATGAACACTGTGGTGCATGTCTCTTTTCAATTATGGTTTTCTCAGGGTATATGCCCAGTAGTGGGATTGCTGGGTTATATGGTAGTTCTATTTTTAATGTTTTAAGGAAGCTCCATACTGTTTTCCATAGTGGGTGTATCAATTTACATTCCCACAAACAGTGTAAGAGGGTCCCCTTTTACCACACCCTTTCCAGCATTTACTGTTTCTAGATTTTTTGATAATGGCTATTCTGACTGGCGTGAGGTGATACCTCACTGTAGTTTTGATTTGCATTTCTCTAATAATTAGTGATGTTGAGCATCTTTTCATGTGCCTCTTGGCCATCTGTATGTCTTCCTTGGTGAAATGTCTATTTAGGTATCCTGCCCATTTTTCAACTGGACTGTCTGTTTTTTATTATATTGAGCTCCATGAGCTGTCTGTATATTTTGGAGATTAATCCTTTGTCTGTTGTTTCATTTGCAAATATTTTCTCCCATTCTAAGGGTTGTCTTTCCATCTTGTTCATGGTTTCTTTTGTTGTGCAAAAGCTTTTAAGTTTAATTAAGTCCCATTTGTTCATTTTTGTTTTTATTTCTGTTACTCTAGGATGTGGGTCAAAAAAGATCTTGCTGTGGTTTATGTCAAAGAGTGTTTTTCCTATGTTTTCCTCTAAGAATTTTACAGTGTCTGGTCTTACATTTACATCTTTAATCCATTGGAGTTTATTTTTGTGTATGGTCTTAGGTAGTGTTCTAATTTAATTCTTCTATATGTAGCTGTCCAGTTTTCCCAGCACCACTTACTGAAGAGGCTGTCATTTCTCCATTGTATGTTCTTGCCTCCTCTGTCATAAATTAGGTGCCCAGATGTGCACAGGCTTTTCTCTGGGCATTCTATCCTTTACCATTGATCTATAGTTTTGTTTTTGTGCCAGTACCATACTGTCTTGATTACTGTAGCTTTGTGGTATAGTTTGAAGTTGGGGAGCCTGATTCCTCCAACTCAGTTTTTCTTTCTCAAGATTGCTTTGGGCTGGGAGCTTCAAGATGGCGGAAGAGTAAGATGCAGAGATCACCTTCCTCTCCACAAATACATCAGAAATACATCTACATGTGGAACAGCTCCTACAGAACACCTACTGAATGCTGGCAGAAGACCTCAGACCTCCCAAAAGGCAAGAAGCTCCCCATGTACCTGGTTAGGGCAAAAGAAAAAAGAAAAAACAGAGACAAAAGAATAGGGATGGGACCTGCACCAGTGGGAGGGAGCTGTGAAGGAGGAAAGGTTTCCAAACACTAGGAAGCCCCTTCGCAGGGGGAGACTGCAGGTGGCGGTGGTGGGGGGGAGCTTCGGAGCCACAGAGGAGAGTGCAGCAACAGGGGTGCGGAGGGCAAAGTAGAGAGATTCCCACACAGAGGATCAGTACTGACCAGCACCCACCAGCCAGAGAGGCTTGTCTGGTAACCTGCCAGGATGGGCGGGGGTTGGGAGCTGAGGCTCGGACTTCGGTCGGATCCAAGGGAGAGGACTGGGGTTGGCTGTGTGAACACAGCCTGAAGGGGGCTAGTGCACCACAGCAAGCCGGGAGGGAGTCCAGGAAAAGGTCTGGAGCTGCCGAAGACCCAAGAGACTTTTACTTGCCTCTTTGTTTCCTGGTGCACGAGGAGAGGAGATTAATAGCGCCCCTTAAAGGAGCTCCAGAGACGGGCGCGAGCCGCGGCTATAAGCGCAGACCCCAGAGACGGGCAGGAGACGCTAAGGCTGCTGCTGCGGCCACTAAGAAGCCTGTGTGCAAGCACAGGTCACTATCCACACCTCCCCTCCCGGGAACCTGTGCAACCAGCCACTGCCAGGGTCCTGTGATCCAGGAACAACTTCCCCGGGAAAACACACGGCACACCTCAGGATGGTGCAACGTCACACAGGCCTCTGCCACCGCAGGCTCGCCCCGCATACTTACCCCTCCCTCCCCCAGGCCTGAGTGAGCCAGAGCCCCTGAATCAGCGGCTCCTTTAACCCCGTCCTGTCTGAGTGAAGAACAGACACCCTGAGGTGACCTACACGCAGAGGCGGGTCCAAATCCAAAGCTGAACCCCGGGAGTTGTGCGAACAAAGAAGAGAAAGGGAAATCTCTCCCAGCAGCCTCAGGAGCAGAGGATTAAATCTCCACAATCAACTTGATGTACCCTGCATCTGTGGAATACCTGAATAGACAACGAATCATCCCAAATTGAGGAGGTGGACTTTGGGAGCAAAGATATATATTTTTCCCCTTTTTCTCTTTTTGTGAGTGTGTATGTGTATGCTTCTGGGTGTGATTTTGCCTGTACAGCTTTGTTTTTACCATTTGTCTTAGGGTTCTGTCTGTCCGTTTTTGTTTTTTTATTTTTTAATTTTTTTATTTTTATTTTATTTTATTTTTTAATAATTATTTTTTAATGTTTTATTTTAATAACTTTATTTTATTTTACTTTATTTTACCTTCTTTCTTTCTTTCTTTTTTCCCTTTTATTCTGAGCCGTGGGGATGAAAGGCTCTTGGTGCTCCAGCCAGGCGTCAGGGCTGTGCCTCTGAGGTGGGGGAGCCAAGTTCAGGACACTGGTCCACAAGAGACCTCCCAGCTCCACGTAATATCAAACGGCGAAAAACTCCCAGAAGTCTCCATCTCAAGGCCAACACCCAGCTTCACTCAACGACCAGCAAGCTACAGTGCTGGCCACCCTATGCCAAACAACTAGCAAGACAGGAACACAACCCCATCCATTAGCAGAGAGGCTGCCTAAAATCATAATAAGGCCACAGACACCCCAAAACACACCACCAGATGTGGACCTACCCACCAGAAAGACAAGATCCAGCCTCATCCACCAGAACACAGGCACTAGTCCCCTCCACCAGGAAGCCTACACAACCCACTGAACCAACCTTAGCCACTGGGGACAGACACCAAAAACAATGGGAACTACAAACCTGCAGCCTGCGAAACGGAGACCCCAAACACACTAAGTTAAGCAAAATGAGAAGACAGAAAAACACACAGCAGATGAAGGAGCAAGGAGAAAACCCACCAGACCTAAGAAATGAAGAGGAAATAGGCAGTCTACCTGAAAAAGAATTCAGAATAATGATGGTAGATATGATCCAAAATCTTGGACATAGAATACAGAAAATACAAGAAACGTTTAAAAAGGACCTAGAAGAACTAAAGAGCAAACAAACAGTGATGAACAATACAATAAATGAAATTAAAAATTCTCTAGAAGGGATCAATAGCAGAATAACTGAGGCAGAAGAACGGATAAGTGACCTGGAAGATAAAATAGTGGGAATAGGCCTTCCCTGGTGGTGAAGTGGTTGAGAATCTGCCTGCCAATGCAGGGGACACGGGATTGAGCCCTGGTCGGGGAAGATCCCACATGCTGTGGAGCAACTAGGCCCGTGTGCCACAACTACTGACCCTGCGCATCTGGAGCCTGTGCTCCGCAACAAGAGAGGCCGCGACAATGAGAGCCCTGCGCACCGCGATGAGGAGTGGCCCCTGGGAAAATGGGAATAGGAACATACATACCGATAATTACCTTAAATGTAAATGGATTAAATGCTCCAACCAAAAGACATAGATTGGCTGAATGGATACAAAAACAAGACCTGTACATATGCTGTCTACAAGAGACCCACTTCAGACCTAGAGACACATAGAGACCGAAAATGAGGGGATGGAAAAAGATATTCCATGCAAATGGAAACCAAAAGAAAGCTGGAGTAGCAATTCTAATATCAGACAAAATGGACTTTAAAATAAAGACTATTACAAGAGACAAAGGACACTATGTAATGATCAAGGGATCAATCCAAGAAGAAGATATATAACAACTGTAAATATTTATGCACCCAACATAGGAGCACCTCAATACATAAGGCAAATACTAACAGCCATAAAAGGGGAAATCGACAGTAACACATTCATAGTAGGGGACTTTAACACCCCACTTTCACAAGGGACAGATCATCCAAAATGAAAATAAATAAAGAAACACAAGCTTTAAATGACACATTAAACAAGATGGACTTAATTGGTATTTATAGGACATTCCTTCCAAAAACAACAGAATACACATTCTTGTCAAGTGCTCATGGAACATTCTCCAGAATAGATCAGATCTTGGGTCACAAATCAAGCCTCTGTAAATTAAAGAAAACTGAAATTGTATCAAGTATCTTTTCTGACCACAACGCTATGAGACTAGATATCAATTACAGGAAAAAATCTGTAAAAAATACAAACACATGGACGCTAAACAATACACTACTTAATAACCAAGAGATCACTGAAGAAATCAAAGAGGAAATCAAAAAATACCTAGAAACAAATGAGAATGAAAACACGATGACCCAAAACCTATGGGATGCAGCAAAAGCAGTTCTAAGAGGAAAGTCTATAGCAATACAATCCTACCTTAAGAAACAAGAAACATCTCAAATTAAAAAAACTAAACTTCGGCTTCCCTGGTGGCGCAGTGATTGAGAGTCCAACTGCTGATGCAGGGGACATGGGTTCGTGCCCCGGTCCAGGAAGGTCCCACATGCCATGGAGCGGCTGGGCCCATGAGCCATGGCTGCTGAGCCTGCGCATCCAGAGCCTGTGCTCCGCAACAGGAGAGGCCGCAATACAGAGAGGCCTACGTACCACACTAAAAAAAAAAAAAAAACCTAACCTTACACCTGAAGCAATTAGAGAAAGAAGAAGAACAACAACAAAAAAAACCAAAGTTAGCAGAAGGAAAGAAATCATAAAGATCAGTGTAGAAATAAATGAAAAAGAAATGAAGGAAATGATAGCAAAGATCAATAAAACTAAAAGCTGGTACTTTGAGAAGATAAATAAAATTGATAAACCATTAGCCAGACTCAACAAGAAAAAAAGGGAGAAGACTCAAATCAATAGAGTTAGAAATGAAAAAGGAGAAGTAACAACTGACACTGCAGAAATACAAAGGATCATGAGAGATTACTACAAGCAAATCTATGCCAATAAAATGGACAACCTGGAAGAAATGGACAAATTCTTAGAAAGGTATAACCTGCCAGGACTGAATCAGGAAGAAACAGAAAATATGACAGACCAATCACAAGCACTGAAATTGAAACTGTGATTAAAAATCTTCCAACAAACAAAAGCCCAGGACCAGATGGCTTCACAGGCGAATTCTACCAAACATTTAGAGAAGAGCTAACACCTATCCTCAAACTCTTCCAAAATATAGCAGAGGGAGGATCACTCCCAAACTCACTCTATGAGGCTACCATCACCCTGATACCAAAACCAGACAAAGTTGTCACAAAAAAAGAAAACTACAGGCCAATATTACTAATGAACATAGATGCAAAAATCCTCAACAAAATACTGGCAAACAGAATCCAACAGCACATTAAAAGGATCATACACCATGATCAAGTGGGGTTTATCCCAGGAATGCAAGAATTCTTCAATATATACAAATCAATCAATGTGATACAGCATATTAACAAATTGAAGGAGAAAAACCATATGATCATCTCAATAGATGCAGAGAAATCTTCTGACAAAATTCAACACCCATTTATGATAAAAAACCCTCCAGAAAGTAGGCATACAGGGAACTTTCCTCAACATAACAAAGGCCATATATGACAAACCCACAGCCAACATCATGCTCAATGGTGAAAAACTGAAACCATTTCCACTAAGATCAGGAACAAGACAAGGTTGCCCACTCTCACCACTATTATTCAACATAGCTTTGGAAGTTTTAGCCACAGCAATCAGAGAAGAAAAAGAAATAAAAGGAATCCAAATTGGAAAAGAAGAAGTAAAGCAGTCACTATTTCAGATGACATGATACTATACATAGAGAATCCTGAAGATGCTACCAGAAAACTACTAGAGCTAATCAATGAATTTGGTAAAGTAGCAGGATACAAAATTAATGCACAGAAATCTCTTGCATTCCTATATACTAATGATCAAAAACCTGAAAGTGAAATTAAGAAAACACTCCTATTTACCACTGCAACAAAAAGAATAAAATATCTAGGAATAAACCTACCTAAGGAGAGAAAAGACCTGTATGCACAAAATTATAAGACATTGATGAAAGAAATTAAAGATGATACAAACAGATGGAGAGATATACCATGTTCTTCGATTGGAAGAATCAACACTGTGAAAGTGACTCTACTACCCAAGGCAATCTACAGATGCAGTGCAATCCGTATCAAACTACCACTGGCATTTTTCACAAAACTACAACAAAAAATTTCACAATTTGTATGGAAGCACAAAAGATCCCGAATAGCCCAAGCAATCTTGAGAATGAAAAACAGAGCAGGAGGAATCAGGCTCCCTGACTTCAGACTATATTACAAAGCTACAGTAATCAAGACAGTGTGGTACTGGCACAAAAACAGAAAGATAGATTAATGGAACAGGATAGAAAGCCCAGAGATAAACCCACGCACATATGGTCACCTTATCTTTGATAAAGGAGGCAAGAATATACAGTGGAGAAAAGACAGCCTCTTCAATAAGTGGTGCTTGGAAAACTGGACAGGTACATGTAAAAGTATGAAATTAGAACACTCCCTAATACCATACACAAAAATAAACTCAAAAATGGATTAAAGACCTAAATGTAAGGCCAGACACTATCAAACTCTTAGAGGAAAACATAGGCAGAACACTCTATGACATAAATCACAGCAGCATCCTTTTTGACCCACCTCCTAGAGAAATGGAAATAAAAACAAAAATAAATAAATGGGAACTAATGAAACTTAAAAGCTTTTGCACAGCAAAGGAAACATAAACATAACATAAACATAAACAAGACCAAAAGACAACCCTCAGAATGGGAGAAAATATTTACAAATGAAACAACTGACAAAGGATTAATCTCCAAAATTTAGAAGCAGCTCATGCAGCTCAATAGCAAAAAACAAACAACCCAATCCAAACATGGGCAGAAAACCTAAATAGACATTTCTCCAAAGAAGATATACAGGTTGCCAACAAACACATGAAAGAATGCTCAACATCATTAATCATTAGAGAAATGCAAATCAAAACTACAATGAGATATCATCTCACACTGGTCAGAATGGCCATCATCAAAAAATCTACAAACAATAAATGCTGGAGATGGTGTGGAGAAAAGGGAACCCTCTTGCATTGTTGGTGGGAATGTAAATTGATACAGTCACTATGGAGAACAGTACGGAGGTTCCTTAAAAAACTACAAATAGAACTACCATACGACCCAGCAATCCCACTACTGGGCATATACCCTGAGAAAACCATAATTCAAAAAGAGTCATGTACCAAAATGTCCATTGCAGCACTATTTACAATAGCCAGGACATGGAAGCAACCTAAGTGTCCACTGACAGATGAATGAAGAAGATGTGGCACATACATACAATGGAATGTTAGTCAACCATAAAAAGAAACGAAATTGAGTTATCTGTAGTGAGGTGGATGGACCTAGAGTCTCTCATACAGAGTGAAGTAAGTTAGAAAGAGAAAAACAAATACCATATGCTAACACATATTATGGAATCTAAGGGAAAAAAAAAGGTCATGAAGAACCTAGGGGCAAGACTGGACACAGACCAACTATAGAATGGACCTGAGGATATGGGGAGGGGGAAGGGTAAGCTGTGACAAAGTGAGAGAGTGGCATGGACATATATACACTACCAAACGTAAAACAGATAGCTAGTGGGAAGCAGCCACATAGCACAGGGAGATCAGCTCGGTGCTTTGTGACCACCTAGAGGGGTTGGGTAGGGAGGTGGGAGTGAGGGAGATGCAAGAGTGAAGAGATATGGGAACAGATGTATATGTATAACTGATTCACTTTGTTATAAAGCAGAAACTAACACACCATTGTAAAGCAATTATACTCCAATAAAGATGTTAAAAATTAATTAATTAATTAAAAAAGATTGCTTTGGCTATTTGGGGTCTTTTGTGTTTCCATACGAATTTTAAGACTTTTTTGTTCTAATTCTGTGAAGAATGCCATTTGAAAGGGATTTGATAGGGACTGCACTGAATCTGTAGATTGCTTTGGGTAGTATAGTGATTTTCACAATATTGATTCTTCCAATCCAAGAACATGGTATATTTCTCCATCTGTTTATGTCATCTTTGATTGCTTTCATCAGTGTTTTATAGTTTTTTGAGTACAAGTCTTTCGACTCCTTAGGTAGGTTTATTCCTAGGCATTGTATTCTTTTTGTTGCAATGGTAAATGGGAGTGTTACCTTAATTTCTCTTTCTGATTTTTCGTTGTTGGTGTATAGGAATGCCAGAGATTTCTGTGCATTAATTTTGTATCCTGCAAATTCACTGATTAGTTCTAGTAGTTTTCTGGTGGCACCTTTAGGATTTTCTATGTATAGTATCATGTCATCGGCAAACAGTGACAGTTTTAATTCTTGTTTGAAGTACAGTTGGCCCTCTGTATTGGCAGGTTTTAGTCCAAGGCTGACTGAACCTGCATACGCAAAACCCATGGATAGGGACTTCCCTGGTGGTCTAGTAGGTTAAGACTCCATGCTGCCAATGCAGGGGGCCTGGGTTCGATCCCTGGTCGGGGAACTAGATCCCACAAGCATACCACAGCTAAGAGTTCGCATCCCATGAGTAAGAAGTCCGCATGCCACAATTAAGACCCAGCGCAGCCAATAAATAAATATTAAAAAGAAAAAAAACCCCATGGCTATGAGGGCCAACTGTAACTGGCTGGGCAACCAGGTAGGGGGGATTCCTGTAAGCAAAAGGCAGGAACTGAAGCAAGGAGTTTAGAGCAGACAACAGAATTGGGGAAATTATCAGGAGATGGTTGAAGCCATAGTTAAGGGTGAGATTACCGTGGAGTAAGGGAAGAGATGGCTATTGTATAGTAAAAAAAAATTAATCTACCTCATATGGATACATACTAAAGGAGTGACTGCATGTGAAATATCTGATATGTCTCGTCGAGGCTTAGCCAAATTACTCTATAGACAGCAGGTGCTCGAAAAATGCTTATTGAATAGATGAACACCTATTAAGACTAAGACCAACCATCCTCAGTGCCACCTTACCCGCACAACATGGATTCGAGAATTGTATATTTACACGAGGCTGTTTTTCTCGTGTAGGATTCTGAGTTAGTCCAGTCTGATCAAAGATTAAGAGGTACTCCAGCGTTATCTACAGTGCGGAATAACGCTGCATTATGTGTTATTATCCAGTGCCAGAAAGAAAGCAGTCAGGAACACAATTACTCAGAATGGGGTATAAAAGGAAAAAGCTCATTCCTACAAGGTCAGTGAACATGAGCGTCCACCATGGCGCAAGCACTGTAGTTACAGGTTTGAACGTAAATCCACAAGAGGAAAAATTTCCTGGCACAGACTAAAAGCGGTGACAATGTGGCATTTGAGCTAAATTCAAAAGATGAGTCAAATGTAAAGGTCCAATCTCAGGACAGAAAAAAAATCACTGGTTGGCTTAAGTGGTTTGCTTTTAAGTTTGTGACGAACTGTAGCTTAACTAAAAATACCCACCCAGAATCAGCAATGGGAAACACACGTCACCATGAGTGCCCCGTTCAGAAGAGTTAGTCAAGGAAGCGAAGGAAGGCCCAACCTCAACACGCGCAGGGGCTGAAGTAATTGGGTGAGGCGCCTGCTCTAAGTGTGCTGCAGAGGGTCCGTGAGCGCAGGGCCCCAGGGGTGCCGCTGGTGGGGTGCAGGAGGAAGCGAGCAGAGTGCTTCCCCAGCTACAACTTCGGGGTCTCTGCGTTTATCTTTTTCTTCTGCGTTAAAATTCCACTTAAAATCTTGCTTGATGAAAGCACTCGACAGTGAAAACACACACTTCGGAAGCCACTGACCAGGAGCAAATTAATTCCGGGGATAAAAATCAACAGACGTTTTAAAATTCTAATTTTTATACCCATTTTCACAATTGGCTCAAGACTGATAATTGGTGCAGAGATCAAGAGGCACTTAAGTTTTTGTTTTGTTTTTTTGCAGTACGCGGGCCTCTCACTGTTGTGGCCTCTCCCGTTGCGGAGCACAGGCTCTGGACGCGCAGGCTCAGCGGTCATGGCCCACCGGCCCAGCCGCTCCGCGGCATGCGGGATCCTCCCAGACTGGGGCACGAACCCGCATCCCCTGCATCAGCAGGTGGACTCTCAACCACTGCGGCACCAGGGAAGCCCGGCACTTAAGTTTTATACTTCTGTAATGTTTATAATGAAAACGAATACTTTTCTTATCAAAGAAGTGTTAGAGATAACTAACGTTAGTTCAGATGACTTGTCTTTCCTTATCTTTCACAGAAGACAGATTACAGCTAAATCTAATTGCTTCCCTGGGCAAAAATGAAATCTACTGAGGGCTCATACATGACTGCATGTATGCTAAGAAACAAGAAAAAATGTTCTGTGTGTAATTAGTAGTAAAAACCTATTCATACAGAACCATTCTCTGGGGGAGCTGTGTGCCCTGGAATCATATTTTTCCAAACAACTTTCATAAGATTCCTGTACGCTATTCTTTTACAGAGGAAAACCAAGTGTTCCAAATTTTAATTACAAAATGGTATTTCAATGAAGAAATGAGAACAGATACAGAGAACAATGGACTTTCAGGAGTTAAAATAGAACCAGATTTCTCTAATGTCAACCCTTCTCCCAATTCCCAGAAAAGAGGAGGGTACTGTCACAGCAAGAACTGTGGAGCATTATTTCAGTAATCTCCAGTCTAACTTAGCCTTGGAAGTTTTGTCTTCAGGCTAGTGAGACCCACGAGCAGCAGGCACGGAGACCCTGGCTCACAGCGAGTATTTAAGAGATTTTTCTCATAGCTGTTAAAGATGTAGGCAGCGTGCCCTCCATCCACCAAGATGAGACGCCAAGCCCTCCATAACCAGGACCTGCCTGCAAGGTCCCAGGAGGAAAAGCTGAGTTCGGATATCCTTCCAGGCTCTCTCACCCTCCCTGTGACCCATGGCACACATGTGAGAAGCAGCTGGTCAGGGTTAAAAGTACAGTCTGGCTCCAGAGCCCTGCCCAGCTAACTGGCCCCCAGAGCTACTGAACCCTGACCTGGGCTTCACCATACCCCATTTTCTAACCAAATGTGTTAACTGGCTGCAGATTCTTGAACTATGTGCCTCAAATGCATTTTCCAACACACACACACACACATACACACACACACACACACACACACACAGAGTGACAGGACAGAATTTTCTCTAGTGAGAGAATATTATTTTATTTGTTAATATCAATAGCTAAGCACTTAGCAGCAAATTCAACTACAATCATAGTTGTATTTACCAATCAATTGATTGACCAATCAATGGTAAACAGCAACCTGCAACTGGTTGAAATCCCTCTCTCCGCAACACTATTCTGTGTTAGAGGATGCCTCACTGAAATCTCCAGATAACATTTTCCTCAGAGACAACTCTGCTGACGCATCAGTTTTGGTTCCTGAGCTTTCATTTACATGAACCATTCACACTAGAACAGGACGATTCTTCCTTCAGCCAGGCCTCCTGCTCTCGCCGTGTGCATTCCTCAGTCACCGAACATTTCAGCGTCTCAAAGCTCTCTGTGTATAGCTCAGAACTGCTGACTGTTAGGGCAAGAAGAACCTCAGAGATGATCTGATACAAAGCCATCATATTTTCAAACAGGGAACTCAGTCCAGAGAAGCGAAGTGACAAAAAAGTCTGGGTGGCGAAACTGGGGACAGCAAACTGGGCACTCCCTCCTAATCCTGTGTTCATGCCAGGGGACTAGACACCAGATTCCTCAGGGCCCTGGGTTACTCAGCTGTGTCTCAGGAACCATGAGGCAGGAGGAGGCCGAGGGGCAACCCCCAGAACAGCTGCAGTTTATCTGATTCATGTATTAAACACAAGATTTCATTTGAAAGAAAGGGTTTCACTGTAAATAAACAAACATCTTGAAAACCACCACATGGCAGGACCAACTTCAAATAAATGGAAAGTTAAAAGAGAGAAAGAACTAAAAACACAGGGTCTTACTTTAATGAATGTGTCCTTTTTTAAATGGAACAAGGACAGAAAACAGCACTAAAACCAAATGTTATAGCTTAAGAGTTCTCTCCTTTATTTTTGCCTGTCTAGGAAAATAAAACAAACAAACAAAAGAGACAAAGAGAAGAAGAACAAAGGGAAGGTAGTATATTTTAGTTTCTAGGTCCCTGGGAATGTCTTAAATCCATATTACATTGACTGGGCAATTTCAAGAAACAGAGTCACATAGGACATTGACCTAACTAAAATTCTTAAGATAAATCTATCTTCACTGAAAAGAATGGAAGAAAGGTTTTCATAAATTACTGGTACACGCACACACAAAAGCCCTCCAATTTTACCTTTTGTTTTTCCTGTCTGCCGAGCACCTTTAATAGCTTATAACGTCTCCCATTTCTAAAAAACCAATTATTTCTTACAGATGCTCAAAAGCCAATGAACAGTGTGTCTTTAAGGTCAGTAGGTGGGAGGGAAGCTGGGTTGTCACTATGTGGTAGGCTAGAGCTGGATGCAGTCTGCAGAAGTAGACGGCCAGCCCCGGGGACACTGGGAATTTAACAAGTCACTAAGAACTATGCTCGCTGCAGTTTGGCATGCCACAAAAACTTTTCTTGACTTTTTCATTTTTGTCATTCTAGACTCCTACTGGAGCCAGATGATTTAAAAATCTTGTTTCAGACAATCTTCTTAACTTTTTTAAGTTAATAGCTTCCAATGACACTGAACCAACCAACCTCTTCGCGTTTTATAGACCATTTAAAGCCAGCAAGTTTGATCATTTAGTGAAGCAATAGTTCTTTCCAGGAAGTGCCCTCAAGCTAAGCACTGCTCTTTGGGGAGTTTGTTAATATGTTCAGTCAAGTCAGCTCTGTTGAAGCCAAGTGAGCTCCCAGTGCCACCCTCTGAAAAGATCAAATGTCATCTTCTAAAAGGACTTCTTCCTTCCTCCCTCCCACTCACTCCCAAATTTCCACAAGCAACATTAGCATACAACACAAATGAGAGACACAGTCATTTCAGGGCATGGGGAAGTCAAACATTTTTAAGAAGTCAAAAGACAATGGAACAAAATACTGATTTTCCTTATGTTCTAAGGATATATGAATATTAACATGAGTTGTTTTCTAAACTTGGGAACTCTGCAAGATGCCATCTTGGTTAGCCTCCAAACAGACTTACCTAAGTGACCTAATTTTCACGTTCTACTTTTGAAGATCTCCAGAACAGAAACTCCACAATCTCCACTGGTAACCTGAACTGTGGTTTAATTTCCTTCAGAGTCAGAGGTGACTGTTTATTTCAACTTTTTTAAAAAAGTTAAACAAGAGCTTAACTCTTGTTAAAAGATGTCATTTGAACCCTGAAACCAGTAACTGGAACAACACAAAGTGAATAACCAAGAACGATGCTATAGGTTAAACCACAGACATCAGAAATACGGCTGGCTTACAAGGATGGTCACGCTGTTCTCTCCGCCCAGATGACCCTATATGCACCATGGGTGTCTGCACTCATGACTCAAATTCACAAGTTTAGGAAATGACTCTACAGCTTCTGGAAAGAAAGAAACTCATGTGCATTGAAGAGGTCTCTGGTAGTCACTGGTGAAAATCATTCCCAGGTCTTCCACACTTTCCAAATGAGTAGAAATTTTGGGTTTTGGTGTCCTTTTCCTTTTCTGTTTTTCTAAGAGTCCCCTAAGCAATATCATGCTCAGGTTTCCCTAAATCTTTTTTCAGGTGAACTTTCCACTGAGCTACCCCTTGAAACAAGTTTTCTGGAGATTTTGCCCTTGACCTCCTGGAATTTTTCAATGAAACTCAAAAGAGATGTTTACCTGACCTCCTAATGAAAGCTCTATTTTTTAATTCCTTGAACTTTTCTGTCTTTTCTTGTTGTGCCCTCTGGGAAAGAAAGACAAGTACAGTTGTTGGCTTGATCTCAACTGGCAAACACCAAGATAATCCAGTTCTAATAAGTTTCTCAAGCACTTGGATAGCATCGCAAAGATATTAAGTATGTTCTCTTCTCTGGCATGGTTGTTTGCACTTCACCTTTTCAGAGGATCAATGTAAAGATAAGAAATGCCAGCACATTACCTTTGTGACAAAAAAAAAAAGATGTCAATCACAGAAAGAATAAAAGGAATACTACTGGGTTTTTCAAAAGCAATGAGAGAGCAGGAAAAAACTATGACCTAAGGGGCAGAGAGAAGGAATGAGACCACTTTTTGCCAACTGGTGTCCATATGAAGCTGAGTTCAGGCTCTCTCTAGCAGGCGGCATTTGGAGAGGTTTGGAATTGAGCACCTACAACCAGATGTAGTTGATAATTTCCTTTTCTTGCAAGAAAGAAGGTTTCTGGTGTGGAGCTTTGGGCAGTTCCATTTCAAATGGAAACCTGTTTGGGAATGGCTTGGGTCATATATATTTCAGGGCCTTCTCAGTCCACCTGGGGACAGGTACTTTCCTCTGCTAAGAGATCAAGGGATGAGATGAATGCTTCACTTTACTGCCAATTTCCTCTAGGAATTCTCTTCCAGGAATCATTCAGTATAAGGCTTCCAACACCATTCCACTCCACTCATCTCACACACTAGGTTCCCAGTAGCATGCTTGCTCTTAGCTACATGTCCTCTAGCAAGGACAAAACTACCACGTGATCCATCAACAACGTACGTGAGCACTGTGAGGGCTCAGAGACTCCAAGTCCAGCTCTCTGCTGCCTAGAAGCTACAGTTCAGTGGCAGGGAGGCTGCTTATTCATAAACAGCTGTGTTTTGAGCAGATCCTTCTGAGAAGGTACACTCAGTATCACACTAGGTATAACACTCAAACCTCAGTACAAAAGTTTATTTCCTCCACCTTTCTGAATCTGAGTCTGCAAAAAAAAAAAAAGGAAAGAAAAAGATGAAAATTGCCATCAAACAAAGCAAAAAAGCCCCTCACACGGCCTATGAAAGGCCCCAAGTTGAGTGATTCTGGCCTGGCCATTTTCCTGCAGCATGGGTCAAAGCAGAGCAACTACTGAAGCCGTGGTTGGAATATTCTCAGATTTCAGGACTGAGCCAAGTAGAAAGATGCATCTGTCGAAATGCCCACCATACTGCGTAATTTATACTGGTTTACTGAGTGGACTGATGGAGCTGTAGGACTCTTGAAAAACTGTTCCTGGAATCTCATTTACCACTTTTCATTTATATTCCAGCTTATCCTATCTAATCAAGGACTTTAACAGGGATCTTTAGGTGAAGGAAAAGACCAAGCAAGTCCCTGGAGCTTCCTCAACTATAATAATCAGAAGGAAGATGTTTGAGGAAGAGGCTGGTAGAGAAATTCATTCAGTTAACAATAACAGGAAATGAGTAGGCAAATAAATAACTCAATAAATGTTTTCAACCCTTTTGTTCATCTTTATCCAGCTCAACTCAGACTGCCTACTTCTTTATCCCTGGGCCACTTTGCATAAACAGGAGCCCTACAATTAAAAATAAGGGAACGGGGCTTCCCTGGTGGCGCAGCGGTTGAGAGTCCGCCTGCCGATGCAGGGGACACAGGTTCGTGCCCCGGTCCGGGAAGATCCCACATGCCGCGGAGCGGCTGGGCCTGTGAGCCATGGCCGCTGGGCCTGAGCGTCCGGAGCCTGTGCTCCGCAATGGGAGAGGCCACAACGGTGAGAGGCCCGTGTACCGCAAGAAAAAAAATAAATAAATAAAAAAAAATAAGGGAACGAATTTTGTCCCCATTCCACTCAAATTTTCAGTGATTCAGTCTAGTACCAATGGCTCAGTTTTTCTTTCCTTCTTTTCTTTTCTTTCCTTTTTTTAAAGGAGTGACGGTTTTATAAATGGTTTTTATTCTAGATGATAAATAAGGGATCTTCAGTCTTATTTCATGTTGAAACAATCCAACCTAAATGATTCTAGCTCTCGGCAAGCAGCTGATGAGAAGGACTTTGTAAATGGAGATGACATTCTAAGCTCAAGTAGATTTCAGTTGGGAAGGGGAGGAACTGGCCAGTTTAGGATTTTCACAAAATTTAGATTAACACTGAAAAAGTAGGAACAGAGCCTCCTATGTTCTTTCAATTTCCCATAAGTAAATGAGGAAGAAAAGACAAGCGGGATAAAAAAAAACTTCTTACGAAAAGTAAGAAGAAGAACAGTAGCATTTGCTGGGAAGTACCTCTCGTTGACAATGAAAATGAGGGAAGCAGTGTGACCTCAGATTTTAGGTCCTCCTGTGGGCCTGTCTCTACCTGTTTCTAGGAAATGAGATAAGATGATACATGTCCACTCCTGCTTAAGTGATGCAGAGGGACATAAAGCATTTGGTTCTGCTCGGGGCAAAAATGTTCCATAAACCTTTAAAGGATGAATTAAAAAATTAGCTCTGGACAGAGACTATGAATACCACTGGCCTTAAGAAGGTGTCGCCGTCAGCAAGAACCAGAGGCCCAGCTGTCTCCACTGTTTGATGAGGTATAAGAATCTTGAAAGTTTAAATTCGGGTATGTGGAATAAATAGGAAACAGATGATGAGAGAGGTTCAAAAGCTGTTATCTGGGCTTCCCTGGTGGTGCAGTGGTTGAGAGTCCGCCTGCCGAGGCAGGGGAAACGAGTTCATGCCCCGGTCCAGGAAGATCCCACATGCTGCGGAGCGGCTGGGCCCGTGAGCCATGGCCGCTGAGCCTGCGCGTCCGGAGCCTGTGCTCCGGAACGGGAGAGGCTGCAACAGTGAGAGGCCCGCGTACCGCAAAAAAAAAAAAAAAAAAAAAAGTTGTTATCCCTGGAAACCAGCCCCCAGGAAGCTACTGTGGGTGTGTGTAGCATGGGAGGGTCAGGAGTGGATGTTCAGCAAAGAAACATCCCAGCCATGCATCCAGGGAGACAGAACCTCCCACAACTAAAACCTCAGGAGCACTGAGCACCTTAACAGTAACAACAATCCCCCTCCTCCCCACCATGTATGGACTGAGCCCTTGCCCTCCACGGATCACTTACAACAATTACATGAGACAAGCTATTAACTCCATTTTACAGATGGGGCCTGAGGTCAGACCCTTCTCATACGACCTCCCAGTGGTCTAGAAGGCCATGCAATGCCGGAACTTGAAGTGGAAGGGATGGCAAGGCCATTTTTACACAATGCTTGCGCCTCTCTAAAGGACCTAAGAAGGAGGAACGGCATCAACTCTGGGGTTAAATTCTTGGCTTTAATTACCGGCTTCACCATTTTCGGTGTGGGGACATAATGACCACGGGTGGTCAAAAACTGTCCATTTTGGGCTTCCCTGGTGGCGCAGTGGTTGAGAGTCCGCCTGCTGATGCAAGGGACACGGGTTCGTGCCCCGGTCTGGGAAGATCCCATGTGCCGCGGAGCGGCTGGGCCCGTGAGCCATGGCCGCTGAGCCTGCGCGTCCGGAGCCTGTGCTCCGCAACGGGAGAGGCCACAACGGTGAGAGGCCCGCGAACGGCAAAAAAAAAAAAAAAACTGTCCGTTTTGGTCTCCTTTTCCTGGGGCAAGTTACTCAAACCTCTGAGAGATTCTCCCCTCCTAATACGAGCTCATCAACATGCTACCTCAGCGGGCAGCTGTGAGGATTAAATGAGATGGTTTCCTCACGATGAAGCAGTAGGCAAGTACTGGTGGTTGTTATTCCACGTTACCCCACTGGAGTTTCACGTTGCCTCATTTGCAGAGGAGTGCTACCCCATCTGGTTTTACAGACGCAGTGTGTGTATTTCAGGCACAGCAGCGTCTGAGTGCAGTAACGGAGAGTGACTGAAGCCCCGCGCACGGAGCCATCGCAGGGCTGGTGTGCCACCGCTCCGCAGCCTCCGCTCCTCCCTCCACCATTCGTCTCAGTCACCACAAAATGGTGACACACGCTGGCAGCCGAGTGTGCGAAGAGGACTCCCACGTGGCATGTGTTAAGTGTCCCAGGAGTGATCCCACACAAGCGCTACATGCTCTCCAGCTCTCTTCCTCACAGAGCAGGCACACACATCCAATGAAGCAACAGCAGAAATGTCCAGATTTTACAGGGGGAAAAAAAGTTGATCCTTAAATTCTGTTCCACCACTCACTGTAGGTTCTCTGCTTATTAACATAGTATAAGCTGCGTTTTCTAGCAATTATTATTTAAAAAGCTCTAGAAAAGGGCATTTCAATATAACAAGAACTAGAATATTCTTTTTATATATACTAAGGCTTGGAACGTTCTTTTTAATTGTTTTTGTTGCCTAATGAACACTTACTAGATTTTGTGTGTGTGTGTGTGTGTGGTACGCAGGCCTCTCACCGCCATGGCCTCTCCCGCTGCGGAGCACAGGCCCCAGACGCGCAGGCTCCGCGGCACGAACCCGCGTCCACTGCCTCGGCAGGCGGACTCTCAACCACTGCGCCACCAGGGAAGCCCACTTACTAGATTTTTTAACTCAGTAAGCTTACCTCTTTATTGGAGATGGGAGAAACTTAGTAGCTATTGCTTCAAAAGGAACAACTGTTAGATTATTATAATTACACCTATCCTTTCGATCTTGACCTTCATTATTAGTAATAAAATAAAGGTATTTCTTACAGTCATTAACGTCCTTGCCATTTGAACTGTGAAAAAACAGACATTATACAAGGCAAGCCTGAATACTTTGAACTTTGCTAACAATGTGAAAATGTCTGTTGCACAGCCAATTAAAGTTGGCCATAGAGACTCACACTTTCCACAATCTATCTGCTGGCATGGTTGATGCCTGTTGGCAAAAAAGCCAGTTACAGTCTTCTTACTAAATAGGACAAAGGATGACAATGTTAGGCACTGTGAGCTAGCTGTTGTGGAAGAATTTCACCGCTTGTAAGGGTCTGTGAGCCAAGAACAATTGATACTACAGGAAAAGACCACCAGAAAATGCTGACACCTCCAGTCTCAGCATCCCACACCTCCTGGACACAAGGACTCAGGCCTTAATCCTAAATACTCCATGTCCACATGTAAGTCATTATGAGTAACTGTGCTTGAAATTTAATTCCACATCTGCTCTTCTGCAGCCTTTGGAAATCTTATGAATTTCTCTGACAACTGTTTGCAAAGGCCGTAATCACAGTCATCTGTAACTGGATCTCCAGCTACAGGGCAAAACACCACATAATTCCAAGAGGCTTTTGACCCAACCATATTTGGTTTCTTGTCTCTCTTGCTTTCATTAAAACTGCGCTGAGCCTTCAACTTGCAGACAGCCTGATTAGCATCGGAAGAAGGTGGCCCAGGTCTTCCGTATCACCCTCACCACACAGGCCCCGGCAAATCCTTACCATCTCCCTTCCGATTGTAGCAGGAGGCGATTTGGGCTATAACAGCAAGTGAGGGGCCCTGTGCCAGTGATGCTCCTCCCTGCTGGCTTCAGAATCCCAGGAGGCGGCCTGAGGAGGCACCCTGGCTCCAAGGGGACGAGAAGACAGAGGCACTGGTACTTCCCCACCTCTTTCACTTGGGCTGCTCAGAAGCCGTGTGGCTCTGGGGCTAATATGCCCTTTCTAATTACAGTTGGCCACGGCAATGTGACAGTGATATGTGACACCTGAACAATGCAATTAACCTCCATGAGTCTGTTCTGTATTTTAAAAATTTAACAGCATTCACTTATTAAAGGACTCCTGTACTGATCTATCTTCATTCCATAAACACTCACAAGAGTCAAGCAAGAAAATTCTTGCACCAATTCAGCCACATACGGATTCAGTAATCCTGGGCAAATCACCTCCCATCTGGGGGCCTCAGTTTGCTAATCCCACTTCTAGCCATCCCCTTTTTTTTTTCTTATGAAGAACAAACATAACAAGGTACACAGAAGTGCTCCTCAAAGGATGAAGCACTATTATTACTGTCAGCCTCATTATCCTCTTTGGAAGCTCCACTCTGACCGTTAAGTGCTCTGGAGCCAGACGGACAGGGTTCACTAACGTCACGTAACTGTTCTAACCTTACTTTTTTTCATCTGTAAAGTGGGGATGAGATAACAGCACCTAACTCTGAATTACTGACAGAATTAGATGAGGAAATGTAAAGAAAGCACTTAGAACAGTGCCAGGAACAATAAACGGTGCCTAATATTAGTCACTCTCGTTATCCTGTCATTAGCCTTGTTTTCTTTTCTTGAGTTCATCAGGCACCTTTCAAAATAAAATACCTTTTTCGAGGCATTCAACTTTGGTGTGCTAAGGGAAAAGGGGGGACTAATAATGATCGTTACGTAGTCTACCTCATTTAATGGTGCCAACCAACACGTGCTATTTCATTATCCCCTTTCATGTAAAGTCCAGAAAGGTCAAGTGGCTACTAGGTGGCAGCCAGGACATGAAGTCAGGCCTGAATGGCCCAGACTATGTTTTCCACTGCATTGTTTCCATTTAGATATGAAGCGGAAGTGTAATAAAGGTTTCCCTAAAAAATTATAAAGTCACCTAATTTACACAGGCAGTGTGGTTCAAAGGTTATTGTAAAACAACAGCTTTAATATTTGGACGTAAGCTGTCAAGGCTCAGCTCAGCTGGCACCTACCTTGACTTCCCTCCCCACGGCTCCTTAACCGCAGTGAGTGGTGAGAGAGGCTCCTGTGGCACACCCCGCCCCAGCCCGTATGGATCCCGGGGCAGCACCTGTGGCGTAGCAGCACACCTGTGAGTTCCTGTCTGTCTCCTTCTCCTCCAAAAGACCATGAGTTGCTTCACCTCATGTATCCAAGGCCCCACCCGACACCCAGCCCACAGCAGGGCACAATGTTGTCAGCAGAATGCATGCATGAATCCTGGCCCTTCCTGTAGTCCCTGCTACACCAAAGACTGGTTTATTTGACAATCATGAGAGGTTAAGGGGGTCCAGAATTAAACCTGGCCCCTGCAGGGTGTCACTGCGGAATACGACCTGTGTAGTATGCAAGATCACACCTCACAAAGAGCATTTCATAATTCTATGTAATTACAAAGACATCTAACCAAAACATATTTATATCATTATCAAACTTGACTTGTCATGTCTGCTATGAAATGTTCTTGCATCATGATACAAATGCACACACTACACACAGATGGCTGTGTTACGCCACTTTTTTCTTCGTGGGGGGCGGGGGCAGGGGGGCTGAGGTAGTCCAGGAAGACCCCGTCAGCAATAAAACATTGGGCAATACTTTTAAGGGTATGTTGTAATGAAAGGTTACCTTTGGATCATTATATTTCCTTTTAACAAGTACCTGGCAAGAGTGTAGATACAAACTTAGATAAAGGCATTAACTGATTATATAAGTAAAACAAAATCCAAGTTCTTTTTTTTTTTTTTTTTTTTTTTTTTTTGCGGTACGCGGGCCTCTCACTGTTGTGGCCTCTCCCGTCGCGGAGCACAGGCTCATGGGCCCAGCCACTCCACGGCATGTGGGATCTTCCCAGACCGGGGCACAAACCCGTGTCCCCTGCATCGGCAGGCGGACTCTCAACCACTGCACCACCAGGGAAGCCCCCAAGTTCTTTATAATGTACTTAGAGCCTCAATTTACCTTGCCTCTTGATCTTTTATTTTTACAAACTCATTTTTCCCTTCTCACTTTATACATTTTTACAACTAATGAATACTGCAAGCAAAGTCTCTAGCAAAGAAAGTTTGGAGAGTGTTATTTAATTTTTTTTTCCCCGTTTTCAATTGCATCTTCCTCCTGAAAGGTTGAGAATCACAGAGACATACAACTGCCTCTTGACATTTAAGTGAAAACTCCCAGGACAATTGTTTTTGAAATATCTATGATGTTTACTCTTGGATTTAATAAAGATTCTATTTTTCTCACAAAGAATATTTTACACGAAATAAGTTTATACTTCATTAGACACTCAAGCAAAACCAAGAAATAGTTATATCCATGCGAGAACACTGAGTCTTACCAAAATTATGTAGAATGTAAGGTCGTAATACCCCCAGAAAAATCTTATACAAATGGAGAATGCAGATTCTGCCTTATGCAACCACAGGCTGATAGCTAAGGAGGTTTCCCCGTCTCTTAAGCCTTTGATCTATTTTAGGATCTTTGATCCTTTATACCTGGGGGTTTGTGACATTCTAGTAAAAATTAACCAAGTATTTCTTGGTGCTAACCTAGTGACACATTTAATGCACTCGTCTGTGGTGGAAGGGGGAAGTCTCATTGACTGTTTTTCATAAAACCACCTCGTATACAGTCCCTGTCCGTATAAAAAAGACTCCACAGAAGTCAGACATCATTCTTGGCGTGTATGTCTAAGTTCACAGAAGGGAATTCAGATGAGGACATAACCCCTAAATGACCACTCTGTCTGTTCCCATGACCAAGCAACAGACAAAATGCAAGGAACAAGGGGAAGCAGTTGACCTACAAGGGCCCGAACATTTTTCCATCTGCAGCTTTTGAAACAGTTTACAGTTTCTTTATCTTTATTAGGACATTTTCCTCATCAAATTAATGAGTTACTAAACAAAAGGCTTACTAAAATGTTTACAGTTGGGAATAAACTATCTGTTAAGGCTCTAGCAGAAAAGACAAGTCATAATTTGCCATTGCTTTTCAATGAAATCATCTGGGAAAAGCAAGGCCGAAGAGTTGGGACAGGAACCTAGGATGGCAATGTGCAATTCAAAGTAAATCCTGAGACCAACGGAAAGAAAATGCCTGCGATCCTTTTGGCCCTGGAATCCTTCACATCATCACCTCTACCCTCCCACCTTAATGCAGCTCTTTCATTCCGACAACTATCAAACATAGATGTTCTTGTGGAATAATTAGCATTGTTAAAACCAAGTCCTTTGGAAGGTAAGTGAGGGAGGCAGAAGTCGGTGGTAGTCAGGGGTAGTTGTCTTGTGACGGCTTAAAGAAACATAAGGGAAGCTGGTTAGCAGAGGCAACAAAAACAAAAACTAGGCATGACTTAGAACATGGATAGAAAAAAAATAATGGGCACTGCATACATTCATCAAATTTTCTTATGGTTCTATCTGGGCACACACAACTGGCATGAACATGTACTTGACGGAGCTGAGACTGATTCCCATCTGAATTCAGGACTGACGGCCAGCGGGGAGGGCTGGGAAGGATGAGCCAAACACTACACCTGGAAAGTTTTTCTGCAAAGAAATGGTCCCTTTCAAATCATTTCCATTTGGTGATCTTTTCAATGGTCAAGAACATGTATTAATGAATTAGCATACAGTACAATATTCTTTTTAACAAGCAATACAGACCTACAGTTAGAGGTCAAAGGGAAGATATAGGTGTGGCAGTATAATTCCAGCCAGGGAACTCTGGAAGAGACCAGAAGAAGCCAGAGATGGCAAGGCACTTGGTCCCAACAGCTCAGGAAGGACAGGGCATACCTCCAGCAAAGGAGTGGGAGGATGAATGCCTGAGACGGCAGACGGAAGCCTCTGCAAACAGGAGCCCATCATGTGGAGGGGATTCCTGGCTCTAAAAGATACACTGGTAGTTCTACAAAGTAAGAGCTAACCTGGGTTTATCTCCCGGGTGGTTTATAGTTCTCCAGGTAAACTGCATAAATTCTCTGCTCTGTGAGGGGAGTGAAGTTCTTTTTCCCTTTTTCTCTACCAAAGTTTCACAATTAGATGCCAAACTGACCCTTTTGGAACGTCGTTTGCTTTCTTCCCTTCTACTTTCATTCTCATTAAGTTCTGCTCGATCACTCCTCAACTAGTGAAAAATCCAGGTACATAGAAACACACACTTGGCTGAATCACTCCTGACAATCAGGCGGTTGTTCTTTCTGAATTTCAAAAAAGATTCAAAGCTGTACAAATAGAGGTTCCTTTACACAACCCGTCAGAACAGAATCTACTCCTGTGTCCCTAACATCCCATCAGAACAAGAACCAATGGGCAGTACGCCCATGTTCACAGCAACATTATTCACAATAGCCAAAGGGTGGAAGCAACCCCACAGTCCATCACAAGATAGATGAATAAACAGAACGTGGCTCATACACACAATGGAATACTGTTCAGCCTTAAAAAGGAAGGAAATTCTGACATATGCTGCAACATGGATGAACCATGAAGACATCATGCTAAGTGAAATAGGCTGGTCACAAAAGGACACTGTATGATTCCTCTTCTACAAGGTCCCTAGAGTAGTCCAATTCATCTAGACAGAAAGCAGAAGGATGGCTGCCCTGGGCTGGGAGAAGAGGGAGTGGGGAGCTACTGTTTAATGGGTAAAGAGCATCAGCTTCACAAGATGAAAGAAAGAGTTCTGGAGATGGATGGTGGTGAAGATTAAACAAAAAAACATGAATGGATGTGATTCCACGGAACTGTGCACTTAGACATGTTAAGATGGTTAATTTTATGTTATGAGCATTTTACCACAATTAAAAACAAAACAAAAAGCAACAGACTGTTTCCTCAACTGGTTTTGACAATTTGTGCACAACCTCCATCACTGAAGGTTTCTGGCTGGGAGGGGCATTCCACAGCAGTGCCAGGTGCCCATCGGCTTCTGACATTTATGTGGGGTGAAAGGAGATGCCCAAGGAGCTGGGCCATCACTCCCTGCATGGAGTCCTTTCCCAGGAGCAGTTTCTACAGCAGGAATGCCTGACTCACTTCTCTTCCTCGTGGGAATCAGAAGAGAAATGTTTCACTGCCCTGAAGGGGGATGGGTAATAAGACCTACAGGTTCCCTGAATAAGGAAGGGGGAAGAGCTAAAGTCAAGAGCCCAAGGCCCTAGGATACCTGGGGACACGAGTATACCTTGTAGTTTCATGGTTGAGGAAGATGGGGCCTGGGAACTTAAAGGCACGAGCGTCTTCCCCAGGTGCCTCTCCCTTCACGCCCAAGGTCCCATAATAATATCAATTTTGTGATTACACGCTTTGGGAAAAAAACTGCTCGACTCGAGATTGGTTCAAGATGGCGGAGTAGAAGGAAGTGCTCTCACTCCCTCTTGCGAGAACACCGGAATCACAACTAACTGCTGAACAATCATTGAAAGGAAGACACTAAAAAAGATAACCCACATCCGAAGACAAAGGAGAAGCCACAATGAGACAGTAGGAGGGATGCAATCACAATAGAATCAAATCCCATAACTGCTGGGTGGGTGACTCACAGACTGGAGAAGAACACTTATACCACAGAAGTCCACCCACTGGAGTGAAGGTCCTGAGCCCCACGTAGGGCTTCCGAACGTGGGGCTCCGGACACAGGAATGAATCAAACTTTGAAGGCTAGCGGGATTTGACTGCAGGACTTCAACAGGACTGGGGGAAACAGAGACTCCACTCTTGGAGGGCACACACAAAGTAGTGTTCGCATCAGGACCCAGGGGAAGGAGCAGTGACCCCAAAGAGACAGAACCAGACCTACCTGCTAGTGTTGGAGCGTCTCCAGCAGAGGCAGGGGGTGTCTCTTTCTCACCGTGAGGATAAGGACACTGGCAGCAAAAGTTCTGGGAAGTATTCCTTGGCGTGAGCCCTCCCAGAGTCCCCCATTAGCCCCACTAAAGAGCCGGGTAGGCTCCAGTGTTGGGTCGCCTCAGGCCAAACAACCAACAGGGAGGGAACCCAGCCCTACCCATCAGCAGACAAACAGATTAAAGTTTTACTGAGCTCTGCCCACCAGAGCAACAGCCAGCTCTACCCACCACCAATCCCTCCCACCAGGAAACTTCAACAAGCCTCTGAGATAGCCTCATCCACCAGAGGGCAGACAGCAGAAGCAAGAAGAACTACAATCCTGCAGCCTGTGGAACAAAAACCACATTCACAGAAAGATAAACAAGATGAAAAGGCAGAGGGCTATGTACCAGATGAAGTAACAACATAAAAGCCCAGAAAAACAACTAAGTGAAGTGAAATAAGCAACCTTCCAGAAAAAGAATTCAGAATAACGATAGTGAAGTTGATCCAGGACCTCAGAAAAAGAATGGAGGCAAAGATCGAGCAGATGCAAGAAATGTTCAACAAAGATCTAGAAGAATTAAAGAACAAACAAACAGAGATGAACAATACAATAACTGAAATGAAATACACTAGAAGGAATCAATAGCAGAATAACTGAGGCAGAAGAACAGATAAGTGACCTGGAAGACAGAATGATGGGATTCACTGCTAAGGAACAGAATAAAGAAAAAAGAATAAAAAGAAATGAAGACAGCCTAAGAGACTTCTGGGACAACATTAAATGCAATAACATTCACATTAGAGGGGTCCCAGAAGGAGAAGAGAGAGAAATGACCCGAGAAAATATTTGAAGAGATTATAGTCGAAAACTTCCCTAACATGGGAAAGGAAATAGCCACCCAACTCCAGGAAGCGCAGAGAGTCCCATACAGGATAAACCCAAGGAGAAACATGCTGAGACACATAGTAATCAAACTGGCAAAAATTAAAGAAAAAGAAAAATTATTGAAAGCAGCAAGGGAAAACGACAAATAACATACAAGGGAACTCCCATAAGGTTAACAGCTGATTTCTCGGCAGAAACTCTACAAGCCAGAAGGGAGTGGCATGATATACTTAAAGTGGTGAAACAGAAGAATCCACAACCAAGATTACTCTACCTGACAAGGATCTCATTCAGATTCCATGGAGAAATTAAAACGTTTACAGACAAGCAAAAGCTAAGAGAATTCAGCACCACCAAACCAGCTCTACAACAAATGCTAAAGGAACTTCTCTAAGTGGGAAACACAAGAGAAAAAAAGGACCTACAAAAACAAACCCATAACAATTAAGAAAATGGTAATAGGAACATACATTTGATAATTACCTTAAATGTGAATGGATTAAATGCTCCAACCAAAAGACACAGACTGGCTGAATGGATACAAAAACAAGACCCATATATATACTGTCTACAAGAGACCCACTTCAGACCTAGGGACACATACAGACTGAAAGTGAGGGGATGGAAAAAGACATCCCATGGCAATGGAAATGAAAAGAAAGCTGGAGTAGCAATACTCATATCAGATAAAATAGATTTTAAAATGAAGAATGTTACAAGAGACAAGGAAGGACACTACATAACGATCAAGGGATCAATCCAAGAAGAAGATATAACAATTATAAATATATATGCACCCAACATAGGAGCACCTCAATACATAAGGCAACTGCTAACAGCTATAAAATAGGAGACCAACAGTAACACTATAATAGTGGGGGACGCACTTACACCAATAGGCAGATCATCCAAAAAGAAAATTAATAAGGAAACACAAGCTTTAAATGACACAATAGATCAGATAGATTTTATAGGACATTCCATCCCAAAACAGCATATTACACTTTCTTCTCAAGTGCACATGGAACATTCTCCAGGATAGATCACATCTTGGGTCTCAAATCAAGCCTCAGGACATTTTAAAAAACTGAAATCATATCAAACATCTTTTCTGACCACAACGCTATGAGATTAGAAATCAATTACAGGGAAAAAAAAAAATCAAAAACACAAACAAATGGAGGCTAAACCATACGTTACTAAATAATCAAGAGATCACTGAAGAAATAAAAGAGGAAATCAAAAAACACCTAGAGACAAATGACAATGAAAGCACGATGATCCAAAACCTATGGGATGCAGCAAAGGCAGTTCTAAGAGGGAAGTTTATAGCCATACAAGCCTACCACAGGAAACAAGAAAAATCTCTAATAAACAATCTAACCTTACACCTAAAGGAACTAGAGAAAGATGAACAAACAAACCCATAGTTAGCAGAAGGAAAGAAATCATAAAGATCAGAGCAGAAATAAATGAAATAGAAACAAAGAAAACAATAGCAAAGATCAATAAAACTAAAAGCTGGTTCTCTGAGAAGATAAAAGTGATAAACCATTAGCCAGCCTCATCAAGAAAAAGAGGGAGACAACTCAAATCAATAAAATTAGAAATGAAAAAAGAGAAGTTACAACGGACACCGCAGAAATACAAAGAATCCTAAGAGACTACTTCAAGCAACTCTATACCAATAAAATGGACAACCTGGAAGAAATGGACAAATTCTTAGAAAGGGATAACCTTCCAAGACTGAACCAGTAAGAAATAGAAAATATGAACAGACCAATCACAAGTAATGAAATTGAAACTGTGATTAAAAATCTTCCAACAAACAAAAGTCCAGGACCAGATGGCTTCACAGGTGAATTCTATCAAACATTTAGAGAAGAGCTAACACCCATCCTTCTGAAACTCTTCCAAAAAATTGCAGAGGCAGGAACACTCCCAAACTCATTCTATGAGGCCACCATCACCCTGATAGCAAAACCAAAGATACTACAAAAAAAGAAAATTACAGGGCTTCCCTGGTGACAAAGTGGTTGAGAGTCCGCCTGCCGATGCAGGGTACACAGGTTTGTGCCCTGGTCCAGGAAGATCCCACATGCCATGGAGCGGCTAGGCCCATGAGCCATGGCCACTGAGCCTGCGCGTCCAGAGCCTGTGCTCCACAACAGGAGATGCCACAACAGTGAGAGGCCCGCGTACCGCAAAAAGAAAAAAAAGAAAATTACAGACCAATATCTCTGATGAATATAGATGCACAAACCTCAACAAAATACTAGCAAACAGAATCCAACAACACATTAAAAGGATCATAAACCATGAACAGGTGGGATTTATCCCAGGGATGCAAGGATTCTTTAATATACACAAATTAATCAATGTGATACATCATATTAACAAATTGGAGAAGAAAAACCATATGATCATCTCAATAGATGCAAAAAAAGCTTTTGACAAAGTTCAACACCCATTTATAATAAAAACTCTCCAGAAAGTGGGCATAGAGGGAACCTACCTCAACATAATAAAGGCCATATACAACAAACCCACAGCAAACATCATTCTCAATGGTGAAAAACTGAAAGCATTTCCTCTAAGATCAGGAAAAAGACAAGGATGCCCACTCGCACCACTATTATTCAACACAGTTTTGGAAGTCCTAGCCACAGCAATCAGAGAAGAAAAAGAAATAAAAGGAATACAAATTGGAAAAGAAGAAGTAAAACTGTCCCTGTTTGCAGATGACATGATACTATACATAGAGAATCCTAAAGATGCCAGCAGAAAACTACTAGAGCTAACAAATGAATTTGGTAGAGTTACAGGATACAAAATTAATGCACAGAAATCTCTTGCATTCCTATACACTAATGATGAAAAATCTGAAAGAAAAATTAAGGAAACACTCCTATTTACCACTGTAACAAAAAGAATAAAATACCTAGGAATAAAGCTGCCAAGGGAGACAAAAGCCCTGTATGCAGAAAACTATAATACACTGTTGAAAGAAATTAAAGATGATACCAACAGATGAAGAGATATACCATGTTCTTGGATTGGAAGAATCAATATTGTGAAAATGACTATACTACCCAAAGCAATCTACAGATTCAACACAATCCCTATCAAATTATGAACGGCATTTTTTACAGAACTAGAACAAAAATATCTTAAAATTTGTATGGAGACACAAAAGACCCTGAAGAGCCAAAGCAGTCTTGAGGGAAAAAAAGAGTGGGAGGAATCAGACTCCCTGTCTTCAGACTATACTACAAAGCTATAGTAATCAAGACAATATGGTACTGGCACAAAAACAGAAATATAGATCAACGGAACAAGATAGAAAGCCCAGAGATAAAGCCACGCACCTATGGTCAATTAATCTATGACAAAGGAGGCAAGGATATACAATGGAGAAAAGACAGTCTCTTCAATAAGTGGTGCTGGGAAAACTGGACAGCTACACGTTAAAGAATGAAATTAGAACACTCCCTAACACTGTACACAAAAATAAACTCAAAATGGATTAGAGATCTAAATGTAAGACCGGACTCTATGAAACTCTTAGAGGAAAACTTAGGAAGAACACTCTTTGACATAAATCACAGCAAAATCTTTTTTGATCCACCTCCTAGAGTAACGGAAATAAAAACAAAAATAAACAAATGGGACCTAATGAAAGGTAAAAACTTTTGCACAGCAAAGGAAACCATAAACAAGACAAAAAGACACCCTCAAAATGGGAGAAAATATTTGCAAACGAATCAACGGACATAGGATTAATCTCTAAAATATATAAACAGCTCATGAAGCTCAATATTAGAAAACCAAACAACCCAATGCAAAAATGGGCAGAAGACCTAAGTAGACATTTCTCCAAACATACAGATGGCCAAGAGACACATGAAAAGCTGCTCAACATCACTAATCATTAGAGAAATGCAAATCAAAGCTACAATGAGGTATCACCTCACACCAGTTAGAATGGACATCATCAGAAAATCTACAAACAACAAATGCTGGAGAGGACGTGGAGAAAAGGGAACCCTCTTGCACTGTTGGTGTGAATGTAAATTGATAGAGCCACTATGGAGAACAGTATGGACGTTTCTTAAAAAACTAAAAATAGAATTACCACATGACCCAGCAATCCCACTACTGGGCATATACCCAGAGAAAGCCATAATTTAAAAAGACACATGCACCCCAGTGTTCACTGCAGCACTATTTACAATAGCCGGGTCATGGAAGCAACCTAAATGCCCATCGACAGACGAATGGATAAAGAAGATGTGGTACATATATACAATGGAGTATTACTCAGCCATAAAAAGGAACGAAATTGGGTCATTTGTAGAGACTATCATACAGAGTGAAGTAAGTCAGAAAGAGAAAAACAAATATCGTATATTAACACATATATGTGGAACCTAGAAAAAAATGGTACAGATGAACCGGTTTGCGGGGCAGAAGTTGAGACACAGATGTAGAGAACAAACTAAGGGGGGAAAGCAGCAGGGGGTGGTGGTGGTGGTGTGATGAATTTGGAGATTGGGATTGACATGTATACACTGATGTGCATAAAATGGATGACTAATAAGAACCTGATGTATAAAAAAAATAAATAAAATTAAATTAAAAAATTAAACAAGAAAACAAAACTGGGGCTTCCCTGGTGGCGCAGTGGTTGAGAGTCCGCCTGCCGATGCAGGGGGCACGGGTTCGTGCCCCGGTCTGGGAAGATGCCACGTGCCGCGGAGCGGCTGGGCCCCTGAGCCATGGCTGCTGAGCCTGCGCGTCTGGAGCCTGTGCTCTGCAACGGGAGAGGACACAACAGTGAGAGGCCCGCGTACCCCAAAAACAAAAAACAAACAAAAAAAACTGCTCTATAAGGTCCTCACAGACTCATTCCTTGCCTCCGGGAGGTTATAATTTATAATACATCATTATGTCCACACTAGGTGAAACATATGGACAACAGGCTGGGATACTCAATCAGTGTTTGATGGGCCATGGTGTACTTATAGTACATGTGGTAGAGGTTGAGGACACACACCTTTTGGGGAGAACAGGGAACTGGACCAGAGACTGGACAGACCAAGGATGGGAGGAAGAACCTGGGAGCAACACACATGGTCTAGAGGGTAAAGACTGGACTGGGACCTGAGGGGGCCGCCCTCACCAACTGACAGTTCAGGACCCTCCCTGCTCTGAAGCATTCCCACGAGCTAACCCAGGGCTTCCTGCTTGATAAGGCAAGAAAGAGAGAGATGGAGAGGACTTCTCATTCTAGTCAGACCTCAAGATAATATACATGAGTAGCAAACACTCTCATACTGCTTATTATGAGCTGTTCTTCTAACATTTTAAGATATTAACTTATTTGAGCCTCACAACCGCAGGCCCTGTCTTATCCACTGATGCAGAAAGGAAGACATAAAAAGGCTAAGGAACTTGCCCAAGGTTTGAAAGCAGATAAGTGTGGAATTCAGGCATTGCCCTTGCTTTTAACCATTATGCTATCCTGCTCTTCTGCAAGAAGGCAAGTTGAGAGGCTGAAGGACGGTCAGCACTAGGTGGCATGGTAGGTCTGCCTCCTCGTTTTCAGGGGACAGGCAATAGAGCTTTTGGTTGAGACACATCCTCTCATCACACCAGTGTGGGTGAGAGGTCAACTCTTCCAGCTCTTACCTGCTAGCTGTGTGGCCGTGTGCATGTTAATTAACCTCTCTGAGAATCAGCTATTTCCTGTATCTGTAAGTTATGCTGTCTAGTGTATCCGTGAGGATTAAATGGGGCTCCTGGCACATACCCAATAGACAGAATCTATTATTCAACCAGCTGAAAGCTCTCAAAACAAGCATCTGACACAGAGTCACCATCTAATAAATTAATCAAAATACTGTAACAAAGTAATAATGGCATGTAACAGTGAGTTCATAGCTGCAGAGCTACAAATCTTCAGCAGTTCCTATACCACACTGTTTGGGAAGGGATTCGATAATTTTTCCTAAGTGTTCCCCTGGGATAGTTAAGAACCAAGACATAAGAAAAAAGAGACAAATTTACAAGTTAGCAGAATGTTTCACTTAAAAACGTAATGCAGGAGTTGAAGATAATTTTTAAAACAACATCTTACAATAGTCTTAGTTTGATTCTAGAAAGCTAAACATTCCACAATTACTAAATCACCTATAGAAATGGACAGCCTCCAATGACCAAAGAAAGAACATAATTGCATATAACATCCCAAAGTGCAGAGAGAAACCATCTGACAAGGTTAACCTTTTAATGGGTGTGAGCACTGTGTTTGTTGCTCTCCCTCAGGATGGAGCCTGGTGACCGGTGCCTGGCTGGCCTATCCTCAGGGTGAACAGCTCTCTCTCAGTGACCAAACAGCAAACTTTGTACCCAGTATGTTCTGAACTCACAATCAATAATGCAACCACATGGGCTTCCCTGGTGGCGCAGTGGTTGAGAGTCCGCCTGCCAATGCAGGGGACGCGGGTTCGTGCCCCGGTCCGGGAAGATCCCACATGCCGCAGAGCGGCTGGGCCCGTGAGCCAGGGCCGCTGAGCCTGCGCGTCCGGAGCCTGTGCTCCGCAACGGGAGAGGCCACAGCAGTGAGAGGACCGCGTACAGAAAAAAAAAAAAAAAAAAAAGAATGCAACCACAGCCAGCAATGCCACTGACACACACGCTGATGGACAGTTGCCAGGACCACTTCAAACAAGGATTTAAAGTAAAACAACAAGTTAGATGAGCCCTGTGCTGACATCCCACCCCCAGTCAGGAGTCAGGGATTCTCCTTCCTGGAGACAGACCATATTTCTACAACAGGCTTTTCTATTTTCCTTACAGATTACTTCAACTAAGAGCACAAACCAAACATCTGAAATAATGAGTCACCTACTGGCTTGAATCCAAAGCACCAGGTCAAATGCAGTTTAAGCCACATCAGTGCTTAAAGGCAACTCTAGTGCAGTGAGTGGACGGATTTCTGCCGCCTGGAATCTGCACACTCTTTCTATCATGATGGATGATGTCTCAGTGATGAGAGACATGACGAACAGTCCTGGCTGTTCAGGATGGCATCAGGAGAATCTACGGCATTCCTTCTCTTGGAAATTGCCCATCTTTAGAGGAGATTCCAGACAAGGAAAAACCAGAAAAGAAACCCAATATCAAGTAGCATTTTTCTCCTTATAAGCACCTCTGGGAAAAAGTAGTCTGAGGGAAAGGGGGGTTTACATTACCAATAATGGTATTAAGTGATATCACTCTTATCTGTGGATTTAAGTTAAATTTATTCTTGATTATATTCGATAATAAAGGTGAAACATTCCTTCATCAGTTAAAAAAAAAAAAGTGGCATTCTCAATTCTCCAGCTATTCTGAAGAAATAGGTCACAAGAGATAATAAATTACAAGCAACTTCATATGACATCCAAATTATACATTTCTTTTCCTCCACTATCATTATAATGTCTACCTTTAAAGGCAAACAAATATTATTTGAAATTGAACTGAAAAGATGCACAGCTACAAGATTAGTTCTCAAGAGAGAAGGCTGGACTTCCAGGACACACACGCCTGCTTAAGATAACCTAGCTCGGCATCATCTCGCGGGAGGTAAGAAGCTCTTGGAGGATGAGCTCTCAGAGAGACTCTACTTCTGCTGAGTAAATGAATGAAGCATGCAGGCACAAATGAGTGATAGAATATTTGAATGAAGTAGCCCTGGAATTCCAAAGTTCCGAGAGTATTTTTCATGAGTTTCACCAGTGCCCAATTTTCCTTCAACATAAGTTGGTCTTACCTCTTCTAAAATATACCAGAAATGTGATAAAGAGAAGCAACAGTAAGAATCACTGATCTTCCTTGGGCAATCCTCGTGAGTCTTATCTAATCACTCCAATTCTGCCTAGGGGTGAAGGTGTCACCCCGCTGCGTGAAAATATCCACTACAGCCATGTCCCACCTGTCCAAAAGTCAGGCCCCCAGAGCCCAACCATTCAGACCCCAGCTACGAATCCAGACGGAGAAAGAGGCTCTGAGCAGGCAAATGCTCGGCTGGTCAGCAAACCACATTTGGATGCTGGCAGAATGTAATTTATAAATAAGCATCCAGAAAAGACAAATTCCTCCTTTTATGATGAGGTTGATAGTTTCTTCTGTTCAAGTTTTTGCCTTCTTCCCATTAAAACACAAACATTGACTCTAAGCTGTCCATGTTCCACAGTCTGTAAATTCATACGAAATGAAAATTCAGACATTTAAAAGGAAACAATTTGTAAGTACTGACTAAATAAAACACAAAGTAATATTTAACATACTACACATGATAATTGTGTGAGCAAAGCGTATTTCCAAGCCCGGTTATCAGCCTCTGGTCCATACCAGAATTACCTGTGGGACTTGGAAAACTCACAGATGATCCTGTAGCACCGCCAGAAATGAGGTGGGTCTGGTGGGGAGTAGAAACAGCCCTGAGCGTGGAGCCAGGAGATGCACTTTCCAAGCGGGGCTTTTCACTCCCTGTGTGACCTTGAGTACATCACATCTCTTCCCTGTGTTTCCTCAAGTCTAAAATGGGAGTACTGTATCAAATCATAATCTAAGTCTCTTCTAGCCTAACATACAAATTTTTTCAATTTTCTCCCAAACCCAGAGTTTTTCCCCCTTTAGGAAACTTACATCTCTTAGTGTGGGACAGAAGCAAGGAAAGATAGAGAGAGAAACGTACCAAGTGTATCTCAGGGGATATGGACTACTGATTCAACAAGATGAAAGGATATGTGTGGGAGAGTGAGGAACTGGCAGGGTAGACAGGGAAGACTGTGGACAGGAGGCTTGGAAAGTCACAAAGCTCTCAGACCCCATCCTTCCTCCCGCTCCCCCAGCTCCCCCTTTTAAGGGACGGAACAAAAGAAGTTGTGAAGGAGAGAGAAGTGAAGTAAGAGACAATAAATAAGTCCAATACATTCAATTAACATTTGTCAAATGTACATTATGCTATATTATAGGCATAAGAAGGTGTTTAAGTGAAAAGAAACATGGTTCCTGAACTTAAGAGATCTGTGATGGAATTCAGTGGTTCTCAAACCTCACATGCATCAGTACTGCCAGGCAAGCTTGTTAAAAATGCAGATACCTGGGTTCCAACCACTCATCCCAAACATACAGAATAAGAATTTCTAGGAGGCATATAAAATAAACAACAAGGACCTACTGTATAACACAGGGAACTATACTCATAACCTATAATGGAACAGAATCTGAAAAAGAATATATATCTATATATGCGTATGTATAACTGAATCACTTTGCTGTGCACTTGAAATTAACACAACATTGTAAATGACCTATATACCCCAATATTAATTTTTCTAAAAAAGGAAAAAACAATAATTTCTAAGAGGCCAAGTCTAGAAATGTTTTTGTTGCTCACCAAAAATTGACAACAACAAACTAAATAACAATGGGAGGCAACTTCCGGATAATGCAGTTAAATACAAAGGCCCTTTCAGGCAACTCCGACTTAGTTACAGAGAACAAATACAGGTTAACACCAGGTTTCCCACAGTATGTGCCAAGGTGCCCTGGTGAGCCACAGTGAATGCACAGGAGGATGGAAGGGTATTTCAATTTTTCAAAGAAAACAGAGTGAAGTGTTGGACACTGTAAAAATGACTAGTTCAAGTTAATGCACAGATTGTACTTTTGATGACATCCTATCTTTGTGAAATTGAGTTTTTTACAATTGTTATGATACCAAGCCAAGTATATCTGAAAATCAATGTGGAGCAAAAAATAAGGGTGGGAGTGTCCAATCTAATTCCAAGGTTTTAGTGACACATCCCCCTAGCAAATAATGGTTGGTATTTAAGAATGAAATAAATTTTAAAATTTTGTAAAGAGAAAAACATATATTTTTTTTCAATTTATAGGTATTACTTTTTCAAATGGCAACTAAGTTGTTAGGACATTAATACTTAATAGGTTGTTTGTACTTATCTATCAATACTTAATAAAACTGTAGGATATTTCTTTTGAAAACATTATCAAGACACTTAGGGCACCAATACAGGGACAATTTAGGAACTTCTGAGTCAAGGCAACCTCACAATGCGATTCTTTTCATAGCACAATTTAATTCACTTGATCAAAACAGATCTGTCTAATGTTACATTCTGGTAGAGAAAGCATTCTAGTGGAGTTCCAGAATAGTACTTTCCTAAGTATTCTCAAGTGAGAACAATGGATAATCATGAATGTCTATCCAGCAATTAACCAATAACCTCATGAATTATTTCATGTTATATTTCAAGTAATATTCCAAGGTTAAAAAAATAAAGGGGGCTTCCCTGGTGGCGCAGTGGTTGAGAGTCCGCCTGCTGATGCAGGGGACACGGGTTTGTGCCCCAGTCCGGGAAGATCCCACATGCCGCGGAGCGGCTAGGCCCGTGAGGCATGGCCGCTGAGCCTGCGCGTCCGGAGCCTGTGCTCCGCAATGGGAGAGGCCGCAACAGTGAGGCCCGTGTACCGCAAAAAATAAAAATAAAAAAAAAATAAAGGATATTGTTTTCATGGTTAGCATTATTACATTTATGCAAAGCCCTCAGATATGAGAAAGTCTTATTTCACAAAATTTGAACATACAGTCATTTCAGCAACAGGCATGTTAGTTAATCCAGGTCCAGTTATCCCTAGTTTTTCAAGCAACAAGTCACAGGAAATGCTGAGCTCTAACTGTTGGTGTGCTTAACTGTCAGCCCAGCATCCTGATCTCCAGCCCCTTTTTGACACAGCTGTGCTCTTTGTTTTGTTACGTCATTCCTCTGTCCTTCCAAGGGTTATAGATATAGTTTTATTTTCTCAACTAATGTGAAATGTATTTTATTTGTGACTTCCATGATTCCTAGAGATAAAAACTTCCCAAGATTAAATGGCCAAGGATAAACCCTCCTCCTAGCAGGTAGAACTTTGTTAAGAAGAGGCCATATGTCTATACACAGGCTCTGTGTATAGACAGCCCAACAGTTAAATGAATAAGAAACATCAAGGTTTATTGCCTAGCCTTGGGATCTTGTCTGCTTGTGACTTGGTGTAGAAAATGAGACGTCTTTCTGCATGTGTAACGACCTCAGCCATTCTGAATGCTTCTTAGCCCTTAAATCTGGGATTTTTCAAACTGTCCCCCAAATCACTGGCAGTTTCTGGAGTTCTCTTCAGAAAATGCCTGAAAGATAGAATTTTTGAAGTGACTGTTCAGAAGTCAAATCTCTGACTAAAAGAAAATTTTAAGTGGCCAAGCAAATCTTAATTGTGACTTTCAGCAATTCATCTCTCACTTAGATTAATAACGAGCAGGCAATATACTCTTCAGAAAGAGATGCTTCTTAGGGAAACAGCGATCAAATAAAGGGAGCTTTTTCATGTATGAAAATTATTTTGAAAGACTGAAATTGAAAGCATTGCACTTACTAAATTCCCAAATAGTTTTGAAATTTTCAGTGTGAGGTTTTTCACTTAAAAGTGAGCATTTCAAATAAAATTACAGATATATTCTTGTCAAGTAAGCAAACTAGATACCAATTCTAACAAAAGCCCTGTTACTTCATGGTGTTCTCCCAATATACGGCCACATCAAAGTTCAGAGTAAGAGCTCATCAGTAAGTCCTTCAGTTTGGGGTAAGGGGGTATGAAAAAAGGAGTTAAAACTATAACCCAAGTCAAAGGATAGTTTCTCTATTGTGACTTTGAAAAATCAAATCATAAAGCTTTCATAGAGAGAAATGACTAATGAACGCAAGCAGACAATACCCCTGCCCCTTCAGAGAGACACTACCAACAAAATACTATAAAGTTGGTAACTAAAGTAAATGTTCAGAGAAAATACTTTCCACAATGAACATAAACAGTAGACAACCAGGACAACATTCTACTTTGGCCTGTGTCTGAACTTAAATTAGCTGTTTAAAAAAGCAAAAGAATTAACTGAAACTCCCCAAACACTAAAAAGTAAAAGGGAATCACATCTAAATCTGCCCGACACTTGACCAGCAGGTCTGCCATTTGCCAGACCCCCCAGGCCAGGAGGGCACTCACGTCTGAAAGATCAAGTAACAGCAGGCAGGGAAGCCTCAGAGGAAAGACTGTGAAAATACAATTAAGTAGAACGACGTCTACCATTTGGTCTGGTGATGAAAGGAGAGGTGAGGTGTCAGTGAGGATGATAAATATTTGGACCCTTGACTTCTTTGTGACAGTAAGGTAACAGAACAAATGCCTTTTCTTGAAGGGGTGATATGGTTTGGCCTGAGATTTATGAAGCTGAGATGAGTCTACCATGGTCACAAAACTACCCCTGAGAATGTAGGTCCCAGAGCAGACAGTCCCAAGAGTGCAGAGTTATGGATCATTCACTGAATTCCTCTGCCCGGGACAAGTGCCCACGAACAATGCAAATTATTCTCAGGTTTGTATAGGAATTAAGACTCACAGTGAAGGGCTCTGGTGAGGGAGGCAGAACCCCAACAGAAAGATGTTAGTTCTTTAAGAACCAACAGATAAGGACTAAATCTAATTAGAGTATCAACATCTCTATGTAGCAAACTTATACCACTGATGAATTCAACAGCATTAGAAGGGGAAAAAAAACAAAACAGTACAAAACCTTCCAACCCCTCACAAGCATTCCTCAGGGTTAGGGCCAACACAGGATGAGACCCCCCCCCGCCATGTTGGCTGCCTTCTCCTCAGGCCACCTGCTAACTCGCTGGAGAAAGAAGAGAAGCCAGAGGACTGAGGAGGGACGGGGGCTTCTTCTCCAGCCTTTTAGTCTCCTCACCCTAAAGTCATTTTCCTCAGATCCTCAGTCCCTCCAGCAGTGGAAACACGGGTGTAGAGAGTCACCACATTCCTACTTAAACACTGCTGAACAAGTGTAAATGTTGTGCTGTGGCTGGACCCTCAATACCAAAGAGTAAATGGGTGGGGAAGTTTAACTCTTTAAAACCAAAAACTTGAAAAGTGCTTTTAAAAAATATAGTTATGTGGAAAACACACACATTAGTTTATAGTCTAACCCCCCAAGATACTAACGAAATATGGTACCATACTTAAAAGACATTCCACTGAAGTTTCCAGAAAAGGAAGTCATATCTGATACAAACTCTGGAGAAAGACAAGTCATTGATCCAAAAGTACACATATGGTTAAAGGGGACAATGAAGGCACTGAAGGGAAATAGAAGAGAGAGAGAAAAAAAATTAAGGTCCAAATGACATTGACACTTCTAGGACTTGCTAAAATTAGGTGGTTTTAAGGTAGAAAGATTCCTTCCAATGTCACAGGAAAGTGAAAGGTGCAACATTTTCTTATAAAACCCGAATAAGTTAAAATTCTTACCTGCCTGCTTCTCTAAAGGCATTTTATTCAAGCCAAGGGAATACAGGATTGAAAGGAACACATCTTTCTCAAATTCTCCATTTTTTCACCAAACAAAAAAAGGATGGTGTAAGTTTGCTACACAGAGATGCCGATACTCTTACTAGATTTAGTTCTGTGCAGGAGGCTAAGCCACAGAGGCCCTTCACCACCAATGTTCATTCAACGTATAAACCTGAGAATGAGCTGCACGGTGAGGACTTAGCCCAGGCAGAAGCGCACTGACCTGGGGTTCAGTGAACACACCCGAGAGCCCAAGGACTTGGGGACCAACCTGCCAACGTTGCATGAACTCCACGTCAGAGGTCTGTTGCCACAGGCCCCAAGTGAGAGCAAATCACGGCAGCTGCACGCACTGAGCACCGAACATGAGCCAGACCTCTGTCAGCGAGTCACTTTACGGCACATCCTCTCATTTAAACCTCACCACCACCCACGATGTGGCAGGTGTTAACATACGCATTTTATGAAATGGAAACTGAGGCCACGGAGGTGAAGCCACGCCTGGCTAACTCCATAGCCTCTGCTCTGAACCGCTACCTCCAAACGCCTAATTCACCTGTTAGCTCACGGCAGGCAGAGCCTCAGTTTAGAGATCCGACAACTACTGTTATCGGATAGTTGAACCAATAAGAAGGTTCCACAGCTCAGAGACAATTCCTTTTCCTGCCAGCCGTATTTCTCTTTCTCATTACATCTCCGAGGGCACTTGAAGCAAATGGGAACTAGCAAAATGGAGCTAGAGCTACACGAGTCCACACCCTTTACCAGGAGGCACTTCTCTTGGAGAAATACAGTCCCAAGAACGAACTCCAATAGGAAAGGCAATCTGCTTAACGATGTATGCAGCAGAGGCTTCCCTGGTGGCGCAGTGGCTGCGAGTCTGCCTGCTGATGCAGGGGACGCGGGTTCGTGCCCCGGTCCAGGAAGATCCCACATGCCGTGGAGCGGCTGGGCCCGTGAGCCATGGCCGCTGAGCCTGCGCGTCCGGAGCCTGTGCTCCACAACGGTAGAGACCACAACAGTGAGAGGCCCGTGTACCACAAAAAAAGAGAGAAAAAAAAAAAAGATGTTTGCAGCAGGATTATTTATGCCAGCCTCAAACCGAAAAGAGTTCCAATGCCCTAATATGGGGCTAGTTGAGCACACTATGACACACAAAACAATGAAATCCAGTTGATCCCTGAACAACTCGGGTTTGAATTGCACGGGTCCAGTGACATGTAGATATTTTTCAACAGTAAATACAACAATTCTACATGATCCCTGGTTGGTTGAATCGGCAGATATGGAGGAACCACGGACATAGAGGGCTGACTATAAATTATATGCGGATTTCCAACTGCGAGGAGGGCTGGTGCCCCTAGCTCCCACATTGTTCAAGGGTCAATTTCTTAAATGGGCTATTCAAAGTGAGCTGTGGAGGGGAGCTTCGGAGCCGCGGAGGAGAGCACAACAACAGGGATGCAGAGGGCAAATCGGAGAGATTTCCGCACAGAGGCACTGACCAGCCCGAGAGGCTTGTCTGCTCACACGCTGGGGCGGGCGGGGCTGGGAGCTGAGGCTCGGGCTTCCATCGGAGCACAGGGAGAGGACTGGGGTTGGCAGCGTGAACACACCCTGAAGGGGCTAGTGCGCCACGGCTAGCCGGGTGGAGTCCGGGAAAAAGTCTGGACCTGCCAAAGAGGCAAAAGACTTTTTCTTTCCTCTTTGTTTCCTGGTGCACGAGGAGAGGGGATTAAGAGCGCTGCTTAAAGGAGCTCCAGGCACACGGGAGCGAGCCGTGGCTAACAGCGCGGACCCCAGAGACGGGCATGAGATGCTAAGGCTGCTGCTGCCGCCACCAAGAAGCCTGTGTGCGAGCACAGGTCACTCTCCACACCTCCCTTCCGGGGAGCCTGTGCAGCCCGCCACTGCCAGGGTCCCGGGATCCAGGGACAACTTCCCCGGGAGAACGCACGGTGCGCCTCAGGCTGCTGCAACGTCACGCCGGCCTCTGCCGCCGCAGGCTCGCCCCGCATCCGTAGCCCTCCCTCCCCCCGGCCTGAGTGAGCCAGAGCCCCCAAATCAGCGGCTCCTTTAACCCCGTCCCGTCTGAGCGAAGAACAGACGCCCTCCAGCGACCTTCACGCAGAGGCGGGGCCAAATCCAAAGCTGAGCCCCTGTGAGCTGTGAGAACAAAGAAGACAAAGGAAAATCTCTCCCAGCAGCCTCAGGAGCAGCGGATAAAATCTCCACAATCAACTTGATGTACCCTGCATCTACGGAATACCTGAATAGACAACGAATCATCCCAAATTGAGGAGGTGGACTTTGAGAGCAGAATTTTTATTTTTTCCCATTTTCCTCTTTTTGTGAGTGTGTATGTGTATGCTTCTGGGTGAGATTTTGTCTGTATAGATTTGCTTTCACCATTTATCCTAGGGTTTTATCCGTCCTTTTTTTTTCTTTCTTTTTACTTAAAAAAAATTTTTTTTCTTAATAATTATTTTTTCATTTTAATAACCTTATTTTACCTTACTTTATTTTATCCTCTTTCTTTCTTTCTACTTTTTGTCCCTTTTATTCTGAACCTCTGAAAGGTTCTTGGTGCTCCAGCCAGGAGTCAGTGCTGTGCCTCTGAGGTGGGAGAGCCAACTTCAGGACACTGGTCCACAAGAGACCTCCCAGCTCCACGTAATATCAAACGGCGAATATCTCCCAGAGATCTCCATCTCAACACCAACACCCAGCTTCACTCAACGACCAGCAAGCTACAGTGCTGGACACCCTATGCCAAACAACTAGCAAGACAGAAACACAACCCAACCCATTAGCAGAGAGGCTGCCTAAAATCGTAAGTCCACAGGCACCCCAAAACACAACACCAGACGTGGACCTACCCACCAGAAATACAAGATCCAGCCTCACCCACCAGAACACAGGCACTAGTCCCCTCCACCAGGAAGACTACACAACCCACTGTCAAACTTTAGCCACTGGGGACAGACACCAAAAACAGCAGGAACTACGAACCTGTGGCCTGCAAAAAGGAGACCCCAAACACAGTAAGATAAGCAAAATGAGAAGACAGAAAAACACACAACAGATGAAGGAGCAAGATAAAAACCCACCAGACCTAACAAATGAAGAGGAAATAGGCAGTCTACCTGAAAAAGAATTCAGAATGATAGTAAAGATGATCCAAAATCTTGGAAACAGAATAGACAAAATGCAAGAAACATTTAACAAGGACCTAGAAGAACTAAAGATGAAACAAGCAACGATGAACAACACAATAAATGAAATTAAAAATACTCTAGAAGAGACCAATAGCAGAATAACTGAGGCAGAAGAACGGATAAGTGACCTGGAAGATAAAGTAGTGGAAATAAGTACTGCAGAGCAGAATAAAGAAAAAAGAATGAAAAGAACTGAGGACAGCCTCAGAGGCCTCTGGGACAACATTAAATGCACCAACATTCGAATTATAGGGGTTCCAGAAGAAGAAGAGCAGAAGAAAGGGACTGAGAAAATATTTGAAGAGATTATAGTTGAAAACTTCCCTAATATGGGAAAGGAAATAGTTAATCAAGTTCAGGAAACACAGAGAGTCCCATACAGGATAAATCTAAGGAGAAACATGCCAAGACACATATTAATCAAACTGTCAAAAATTAAATACAAAGAAAACATATCAAAAGCAGCAAGGGAAAAACAACAAATAACACACAAGGGAATCCCCATAAGGTTAACAGTTGATCTTTCAGCAGAAACTCTGCAAGCCAGAAGGGACTGACAGGACATATTTAAAGTAATGAAGGAGAAAAACCTACAAACAAGATTACTCTACCCAGCAAGGATCTCATTCAGATTCGATGGAGAAATTAAAACCTTTACAGACAAGCAAAAGCTGAGAGAGTTCAGCACCGCCAAACCAGCTTTACAACAAATGCTAAAGGATCTTTTCTAGGCAAGAAACACAAGAGAAGGAAAAGACGTACAATAACAAACCCAAAACAATTAAGAAAATGGGAATAGGAACATACATATCGATAATTACCTTAAATGTAAATGGATTAAATGCTCCCACCAAAAGACACAGACTGGCTGAATGGATACAAAAACAAGACCCATGTATATGCTGTCTACAAGAGACTCACTTCAGACCTAGAGACACATACAGACTGAAAGTGAGGGGATGGAAGAAGATATTCCATGCAAATGGAAACCAAAAGAAGGCTGGAGTAGCAATTCTCATATCAGACAAAACAGACTTTAAAATAAAGACTATTAGAAGAGACAAAGAAGGACACTACATAATGATCAAGGGATCGATCCAAGAAGAAGATATAACAATTGTAAATATTTATGCACCCAACATAGGAGCACCTCAATACATAAGGCAAATACTAACAGCCATAAAAGGGGAAATCGACAGTAACACAATCATAGTAGGGGACTTTTAACATCCAACTTTCACCAATGGACAGATCTTCCAAAATGAAAATAAATAAATAAACACAAGCTTTAAATGATACATTAAACAAGATGGACTTAATTGGTATTTATAGGACATTCCATCCAAAAACAACAGAATACACATTTTTCTCAAGTGCTCATGGAATATTCTCCGGGAAAAATCATATCTTGGGTCACAAATCAAGCCTTGGTAAATTTAAGAAAATTCAAATTGTATCAAGTATCTTTTCCGACCACAACGCTATGAGACTAGATATCAATTACAGGAAAAGATCTGTAAAAAATACAAACACATGGATGCTAAACAATACACTACTTAATAACGGAGTGATCACTGAAGAAATCAGAGAGGAAATCAAAAAATACCTAGAAACAAATGGCAATGGAGACACAATGACTCAAAACCTATGGGATGCAGCAAAAGCAGTTCTAAGAGGGAAGTCTATAGCAATACAATCCTACCTTAAGAAACAGGAAACATATCGAATAAACAACCTAACCTTGCACCTAAAGCAATTAGAGAAAGAAGAACAAAAAAACCCCAAAGTTAGCAGAAGGAAAGAAATCATAAAGATCAGTGTAGAAATAAATGAAAAAGAAATGAAGGAAACGATAGCAAAGATCAATAAAACTAAAATCTTGTTCTCTGAGAAGATAAAGAAAATTGATAAACGATTAGCCAGACTCATCAAAAAAAAAGGGAGAAGACTCAAATCAATAGAATTAGAAATAAAAAAGGAGAGGTAACAACTGACACTGCAGAAATACAAAAGGTCATGAGAGATTACTACAAGCAACTCTATGCCAATAAAATGGACAACCTGGAAGAAATGGACAAATTCTTAGAAAGGCACAACCTGCCAGGACTGAATCAGGAAGAAATAGAAAATATGAACAGACCAATCACAAGCACTGAAATTGAAACTGTGATTAAAAATCTTCCAACAAACAAAAGCCCAGGACCAGATGGCTTCACAGGCGAATTCTTTCAAACATTTAGAGAAGAGCTAACACCTATCCTTCTCAAACTCTTCCAAAATACAGCAGAGGCAGGAACACTCCCAAACTCATTCTACGTGGCCACCATCACCCTGATACCAAAACCAGACAAGGATGTCACAAAGAAAGAAAACTACAGGCCAGTAGCACTGATGAACACAGATGCAAAACTCCTCAACAAAATACTAGCAAACAGAATCCCACAGCACATTAAAAGGATCATACACCATGATCAAGTGGGGTTCATTCCAGGAATGCAAGGATTCTTCAATATATGCAAATCAATCAATGTGATACACCATATTAACAAACTGAAGGAGAAAAACCATATGGTCATCTCAATAGATGCAGAGAAAGCTTCCGACAAAATTTAACACCATTTATGATAAAAACCCTGCAGAAAGTAGGCACAGAGGAAACTTTCCTCAACATAATAAAGGCCATATATGACAAACCCACAGCCAACATTGTCCTCAATGGTGTAAAACTGAAAGCATTTCTACTAAGATCAGGAACAAGATAAGGTTGCCCACTCTCACCATTCTTATTCAACATAGCTTTGGAAGTTTTAGCCACAGCAATCAGAGAAGAAAAGGAAGTAAAAGGAATCCAAAACGGAAAAGAAGTAAAGCTGTCACTGTTTGCAGATGACATGATACTACACACAGAGAATCCTAAAGATGCTACCAGAAAACTCCTAGAGTTAATCAATGAATTTGGTAAAGTAGCAGGATACAAAATTAGTGCACAGAAATCTCTGGCATTCCTATATACTAATGATGAAAAATCTGAACGTGAAATCAAGAAAACACTTCCATTTACCATTGCAACAAAAAGAATAAAATATCTAGGAATAAACCTACCTAAGGAGACAAAAGACCTGTATGCAGAAAATTATAAGACACTGATGAAAGAAATTAAAGATGATACAAATAGATGGAGAGATATACCATGTTCTTGGATTGGAAGAATCAGCATTGTGAAAATGACTCTACTACCCAAAGCAATCTACAGATTCAATGCAATCCCTATCAAA